>NW_027532601.1:1229832-1283625 GCF_008692635.1 Crocuta crocuta
GGGGGGGGGGAGGGGGGGAAGCCAGGAAGTGTAAAGCAAACTGCATCTGTATATACATATGGTTGAAATTGGAGTTAGATTAGAAATTACTCAGAGGCTAATTAGTGCTCAGAGAGAATGCCTTTGTCACTGGCTTGATCGCAGTACTTTGTTATATCCCGAACAATGGGGGACTGGCTGTGCCGCCTTAGGGTAGTGAGTCATGGCCCGCACCATCTGTGGCTGCTCGCAGGCACCTGAACCCAGGAGGAGCCACCCTCACAGGAACCGGCTCACCAGGGACACTGAGCACGCGCAGTCTCTCCAGCCTGCCCCCAGGGCCCTTGCAGGAATAGGAGGTCTGATCTGGGAATAAGGAAGAAGATTCTTACTGGAAATAATCTAAAATCACTGGCTTGTAAAGGATTTCTTTCCTAACTTTTCCTTTTCTTTTTTCTTTTTGTCTTCCTAATACATATTTTACCACTGGTCGTTGAAGACAGAAAAGAGAAATGCAGAGTGGAGCTGCCCATGATAGAGGGGAGAGATTAGAAAAGTGGCCACAGATACAAAATATGGAGGAGGAGAAAAGGAGAGAGGAGGAGAAGGAGCAGGAAGAGGATAAAGGAAAAAGCAGGAGGATTCAGAAAAAAAGGTAAAACCAGGAAAATATTTTTGAAGACCTAATAGCTAAGTATGAGACAGCATAGATTATTGTGAGGCGCTGGCATCATCCGTAAAATGGAGATAATCATACATGCCTCATAGAATTTTGCCAGAAGAATAATATCAACTATTTCAGAGCGTTGTCAGAATAAAACGAGTTTAAAGCATGTGAAGTGCTTAAAACACATCCAGTGTATAGGAAATGTTCAATGTTGTTACAATTATTATCATTTTGCTCATGTTGTTAGTAATAGTATTAGTATTATTGAAAACTATAAAGGGCCAAACACATTGCCAGGTGCATGCAAGTTTTCAATAAACTTTAATAATAATAACAGTAATTAATAATAATAAAGTTATCACTGCTATTGTTATTGCTATTTGAAAAAAATTGGACATATATCAAACTAAATCATTGGAAGACTAACAACAAAGAAAACACACCATAACTGAAAAGAGAGAAAACAATGGGAAAGCACAAAACAAAATCAAAGTAACAATAATTAAAATAAAAGGTCAACTTTCATATAATATAAAAATATATATCATAAAAGAAAAACAGAAAGCAAAACCAATGGAAAGGCAGAGAAAATATAATTTTCAGATACTTTAATTAGATAATAAGAAAGCACATGCGTATCAAGCGAAATATTAAAACTGATTGTAAAAAGTCCAGAAAGGTAACAGGCTAAAAGATAAGCCAAAAATCAAGATTGTTTCTATATGAAGAGATGATGAAAATGTAAGGAAAGATCTCATCCACAAGAGTGTATAAAATAGGAGAAGACCTAGAGCAAGAATATGAGTGAGTGAGGTGAAATGTACATGGATACTCATGATACCTAGTAATAGACTGAACAAGAAGTGTACAGACTTTGATAAAGAAAGCCATAGTTTCTATGCATGGATGAAAGATTTGGATAAGTTCAGAGATAAAATATATTTCTTGTGGAAAAGATAAAGTGATTCATGAATTTATTTAGAAGAAAAAATCTTATAAAATTAAAAAAGAAAATAGTAGAGTAGTTAGAGCTAATCCCCCCAGCACATGTTAATAAATATAAAGCTGTACTAAGTATAATACCATGGCACTACTGCTGGAATAAGAAAATAGAAGCCATTTTTTTAGTTGCTTTCTTTGTTCCATGCACTAAGTACTTTCCCTGCATTAACTAATTTTATCTCATATTCATAACAATGCTGTGAGGTAGATGCTATTTTTATCTGCATCTTAGAAGAAGAGGGCAGAGCATTTAGATTAAATAATAACCACCCCCATTCACACAGCACCTAAGCATGTAATTATATGAAAATCTAGGCTTCCTATCCTCAGAGACTGTGAAAGATATTTAGAAGAACTTCATGAAGGAAAATTTTAATCTTTACATTTATTTTTAAATAATCTAAAATGTCAAATAATATCTCAAAGAATGAAAAGAAACAGCATCTCACTCTTGCACATACACCCAATTCTCAAGTCCCAGAGGGAGCCACGTTCAATTATTTTAGATGTGCTGTTACTATCTAACTTTATGTTTCTCAAAGTAAAGCGTACTTTGCTATTTCTTGATACTTTTGATTTTAGATTTTATATATAACTTCCAGATCTGAAAGATGAAGATTTATCTCTCTTATGAACAATAGTTTCCTGTCCTCACTTTAAGACAATTAAACAGTATTGGTTAAATCAATATTTACTGTCACATTATAATAATACAAGTATTTATAAAATAGTGCAGTAAACCATCATTATTATTTTTCTTTTTAAAAAAAATTTTAACATCTATGTTTGAAAGACAGTGTGAGCAGGGGAGGGGCAGAGGAAGAGGGAGACACAGAATCCAGAGCAGGCTCCAGGCTCTGAGCTAGCTGTCAGCACAGAACCCAACACGGGGCTCGAACTCACAAACTGCAAGATCATGACCAGAGCCAAAGTCAAAAGCTTAACAGCCTCATATTCCTAATTATGACAAAGCCTCACCTCTTTTTGAAGTTAATTCTTGTCCCATTTTCTTTTTTTTTTTTTAATTTTTTTTTAATGTTTTATTTATTTCTAGGAGAGAGAGAGAGAGAGAGACAGCGTGAGCAGGGGAGGGTCAGAGAGAGAGGGACTCACAGACTGAAACAGGCTCCAGGCTCTGAGCTGGCAGTCAGCACAGAGCCCAACGCAGGGCTCGAACCCACAAACCGCGAGATCCTGACCTAAGCGAAAGTCGGACGCTCAACCGACTAAGCCACCCAGGCGCCCCACTTGTCCCATTTTCTTATTCGCTTTGTTTCCATGTACCTATCCAATTTAAGTCCCTCACGTGTCCACTACAATTACGAATATCCTCTTGATATAATAAAACCAATCAATCAATCTTACCAGTTTCATTTCATTTTTCTTGGAAATATCTTGATGCTCTTCATCTTCTTGTTTCTTGCCAGACAGATCATTCTTTACACATCTCTTCACCATGAGCCAAAGAATTTTCTTCACCTCCTTTTTGGGTTGAGTTCCTTCGTTCCTGGATCTTTCCTTTCCTTCCTTCTCCTTTTCCTTTTCTTCTCCCTTTGCTTCCTTCCTGCTATTCATGTTGGTGAACCACATGAGAAAGGGTGTAAGGAATGCACAAGTTTGAAAAGTGCCTCCTCTGAAAATCTTCTTAATCCACTCTCACAATTCAGATAGTTGGATGAATACAAAATTCAGATTGTAAATAATTTTACCTCAGAAATTTGAAGGCATTGCTTCAAATTTGAAGGGTGTTGCTATGCAGACAACCAAATCAATTCTGATTCCTGAACTTTTATATATGACCTGCAATTTTTCCCCCTCAATGGAAGGTTTGGGTTTTGGGGGTTTTTTTATCCATAGTGTTTTGAAACTTCACAGTTGGTGTGGCTCTGGGAATTCATGTCCCCAGTTGTGAGTAATTTTCTTATACTATTCCATTGATGGTTTCCCTCTCATATTTTCCTTTTCTTTCTTTCTTTTTTTGTTTTTGTTTTTTATTTTTTTGGTTTTTATCTTAATTCCAGTTAGTTAACATACAGTGTTATATTGGTCTCAACTGTTCAATATAGTAATTCAATCTTGCATATATCACTCTGTGCTCATCACAAGTACACTACTAAATCTCTATTAATTTTTAAGCCACCCCACGTCCCCTTCCATTCTGGTAACCATCAGTTTGTTCTCAATAGTTGAGTCTGTTTCTTGATTTCTCTCCTCTCCCCACCCCAACCTCTCTTTTTCCCTTGGTTTATTTGTTTTGTATCTTAAATTCCACATATGGGTGAAATCTCATGTCTTTCTCTGACTTATTCCACTTAGCATTATACTCTAGCACCATCCATGTCATTGCAAATGGCAAGATTTCATTCCTTTTTAGGGCTGAATAACATTCCATTGTACATATATACCACATCTTCTTTATCCATTCTTCAATCAAGGGACACTTGGGCTGTTTCAATATCTTGGCTATTATAAATAATACTGCTATGAACAAAGGGGTTTTTGTGAATTAATGTTTTTGTATTCTTTGGGTAAATACCTAGTAATATGATTGCTGGATTGTAAGGTAGTTCTATTTTTAACTTTTTAAGGCACTTCCATATTGTTTTCCACAGTGGCTGCACCAATTTGCATTCCCACCAACAGTGCACAAGGGTTCCTTTTCCTCCACATCCTCGCCAACATCTGATGTTTTTTCTTTTGTTGATTTTAGCCATTCTAACAAGTGTGAAGAGATATCTCATTATACTTTTGGTTTGCATCTCCGTGATAGTAAGTAATGATGAACATGCTTTCATGTGTCCATTGGCCATCTGTATATCTTCTTTGGAGTAATATCTATTCATGTCTTCTGCCCATTCTTTGACCTGGATTATTTTGTTTCTGAGTATTGAGATGTATAAGTTCTATGTATATGTTGGATACGAACTCTTTATTGGGTATATCATTTCCAAATATCTTCTCCCATTCTGTAGGTTGCCTTTTAGTTCTGTTGATTGTTTTCTTCACTGTGCAGATGCTTCTTATTTGATGTAGATCCAATAGTTTATTTTTACTTTTGCTTCCCTTGCCGCAGGAAACCCATCTAGAAAATGTTGCTACAGCCGAAGTCAAAGAAATTACTACCTATATTCTCTAGGATTCTTATGGGTTTTTTAAATATTTATTTATTTATTTATTTATTTATTTATTTATTTATTTATTTTGAGAGAGAGGAGAGAGAGACAGAGAGAGAGAGATCGCAAGTAGGGGAGAGGCAGAGAGAGAAGGCAAGAGGGAATCCCAAACAAGCCTGACACAGGGCTTAATCTCATGAACTGTAAAGATCATGACCTGTGCCAAAACCAAGAGTTGGAGGCTTAACCAACTGAGCCAGCCATGTGCACCAAAGATTTTTATGGTTTAAAGCTCACATTTGGGGGGTGCCTGGGTGGCTCAATCAGTTAAGCATTCAACTTCGACTCAGGTCATGATCTTGTGGTTCATGGGTTCAAGCCCCGCATTGGGGTCTGTGCTGACAGTTCAGAACCTGGAGCCTGCTTCAGATTCTGTCTCCCTCTCTCTGTGCCCCTTCCCTGCTCGCACTCAGTGTCTCTCTCTCTCTGTCTCTGTCTCTCTCTCAAAAAATAAATAAACATTAAAAATATATTAAAAAATAAAGAGCCATATTTAGGTCTTTCATCCATTTTGAATTTATTTTTGTGTATGGCTTAAGAAAGTGATCCAGTTTCATTCTTTCGGCATGTTACTGTCCAGTTTTCCCAACATCATTTGTGAAGAGACGGTCTTTTTCTCATTGGATATTCTTTCCTGCTTTGTCAAAGATTAATTGATCATATAATTGTCAGTTTATTTTTTTATTTTCTATTCATTCTTTTGATCTATGTGTCTGTTTTTGCGCCAATACCATACTGTTTTGATTACTACACATTTTGTAATATAATTTGAAGTCTAAAATTGTGATGCTTCAGATTTGCTTCTCTTTTTCAAGATTGCTGTGGCTATTTGGAATCTTTTGTGGTTCCATACAAATTTCAGGATTTTTAAATTTTAGTTCCATGAAAAAATGCAATTGGTATTTTGATAATGATTGTATTAAATATGTAGACTGCATTCTGCAGCATAGACAGTTTAACAAGATTTGCTCTTCCAATCCATGAGCATGGGACATCTTTTCATTTCTGTGTCATCTTCAGTTTCTTTCATCAACATTTTATAGTTTTCAGAGTACAAGTCTTTCATTTGCATGGTTAATTTTATTCGTAGGTATTTTTATATTTTTGGTGCAATTAAAAACTAAGTTATTTTCTAAATTTCTCTTTCTGCCACTTCATTATCTTGCAACTTTACAGAACATTGATCAGCTCCAGCAATATTTTGGTGGAGTCTTTCAGGTTTTCCATATGTAGTATCATGTCGTCTGCAAATAGTGAAAGTTTTACTTCTTCCCTACTGATTTGGATGCCTTTAATTTCTTTTTGTTGTCTGATGGCTGAGGCTAGGACTTCCAGTACTGTGTTAAATAACAGTCAAGACAGTTGTCATCCCTGTCTTGTTCCTGACCACAAAGGAAAGGCTCTCAGTTATTTCTCATTAATGATGATATTAGCTGTGGGTTTTTCGTATATGGCCTTTGTCATGTTGAGGTAGGCACCTTCTAAACCTACTTGGTTGAGAGCTTTTATCATGAATGATTGTTGTACTTTGTCAAATGCTATTTCTGTATCTACTGAAATGATCATATGGTTCTTATCCTTTCTCTTATTGATGTGATGTATCATATTGATTGATTTGTGAATATTGAACCATACTTGCAACCCAGGAATAAATCCCACTTGACTGTAGTGAATTATTGTTTTAATGTACTGTTAAATTTGGTTTGCTAGCATTTTGTTGAGAAGCCTTGCATCTATGTTCCTCGGGGATATTGGCCTGTAGTTCCATTTTTTAGTCGTGTCTTTGTCTGGTTTTGGCATCAGGGTAATGCTAGCCTCATAGACTGAATTAGGAAATTTTCTTTTCTTTTCTATTTTTTTGCAGTAGTTTGACAAGAGTAGGTATTAACACTTCTTTGTAGAATTTGCCTGTGAAGCCATGTGTACTTTTGTTTGTTGGGAGTTTTTTGATTACTGATGCAATGTATTTACTGGTTATTGGTTTGTTCTAGTTTTCTATTTCATCCTGTTACAGTTTTGGTAGTTTATATGTTTCTAGGAATTTATCCATTTCTTCTAGTTGTCCAATTTGTTAGCATATAGTTTTTTATATGACATTCTCTTATAATTGCCTTTCTGGGGTGTGGGATATTATTTCTCCTCTTTCATTTGTGATTTTATTTATTTCAGTCCTTTCTTTTTTTTTCTTGGTAAGTCTGGCTAGAGGTTTATCAATGTTATTGATTTTTTTCAGAGAAAACAACTCCTGGTTTCACTGATCTATTCTATTGTTTTTTTAGTTTATATATTATTTATTTCTGCTCTACTCTTTGAATATTTCCTTTCTTCTGCTGGTGTTAGGTTTTATTTGTTCTTCTTTTCCTAACTCCTTTAAGTGTAAGGTTAGGCTGCTTGAGATTTTTCTTGTTTCTAGAGGTAGGCCTGTATTACTATAAACTTCCCTCTTAGAATCACTTGTGCTGCCTCCCAGAGGTTTGGACTGTTATGTTTTTGTTTTCATTTGTTTTTCTGTACTTTTTTATTTCTCCTTTTATTGCCTGGTTGACTCATTCACTGTTTAGCAGCATGATATTTAATCCCCATGTATTTGTGCTCTTTCCAGATTTTTCCCTGTGGTTGACTTTCAGTATGATAGTGTTGCAGTCAGAAAATATGCATGTATGATTTTGATCTTCTTGAATTTATGGATATCTGTTTTATGGCCTAATATGTGATCTATTCTGGAGAACGTTCTGTGTGCCCTTGAAAAGAATGTGTATTCTGCTATTTTAGGATGAAATGTTCTCAATGTATCCGTTAAATCCATTTGGTCCAGTGTGTCATTCAAAGCCATTGTTGCCTTGTTGATTTTACATTTAGATGTCTGTTCATTGATGTAAGTGTGGTGGTAAAGTTCTCTACTATTATTGTGTTATTAACGATTAGTTCTTTTATGTTTGTTATTAACTGTTTTATGTATTTGGGTTTTTCCATGTTGGGTGCATAAATATTTACAATTGTTATATCTTGTTGGATTGTCCCCTTTATTATTATAGTGTCCTTCTTTGTATCTTGTTATAATCTTTGTTTTAAAGTCAGTTTTGTCCTATAAAAGAATTGCTACTCTAGCTTTCTTTTGACATCCAATTGCATGATATATGTTTCTCCAGCCTCTCATTTCAATCTATAGTTGTCTTTAGGTCTAAAATGGATCTCTTGTAGGCAACATATAGATGGATCTTGCTTTTATACATTCTGTCACCATATGTCTTTTGATTTGAGCATTTAGTCCATTTACATTCAAAGTAATTATTGACAGATATGTATTTATTGCCATTTTATTACTTGTTTTGTAGTTGTTTCTGAAAATTTTCTCTGATACATTCTTGGTTTTCTTTCACATTTTGCTGATTTTCTTTAGTGATAAATTTGATTACTTTCTCTTTATTTTTTTGCTTATTTATTGGTGGTTTTTGATCCATGGTTTTTATTAAGTTTGTATATAATTTCTTCTGCATACAGCATATGTTATGTTGATGGTCATTTAAGTTTGAACTCATTCTTTACTCTCCTTCTCTCCATGTTTAGGTATATGTTGTTACATCTTATACACTTTTTTATTAGTTCTTTGACTGATCTTTTACTGAGATAGTCGTTTTTAACATTTTTGTGTTTCCTACCTTCACACTGTCACTTTTTTTCTCTCCTTTCCACTCAAAAAGTCCCTTTTAATATTTCTTGCAGGGCTGATTTAGTGGTGAGGAACTCCTTTAGTTTTGTTTTGTCTGGGAAACTCTTTATCTCTCCTTCTATTCTGAATGATAGCCTTGCTGGAAAGAGTATTCTTAGCAGCAGATTTTTCCATTCAGCATTTTAAATATATCATGCCACTCCCTTCTGGCTTGGAAAGTTTCAGCTGAAAAATCTCCCTTTCATGTAATTGACTTCTTTTGTCTTGCTGATTTTACATTTTTTTCTTTATCACCATAGTTTGCAAATTTAATTACAATATGTCTTGGTGTGGATAAGCTTTTGTTAGAAGTTCTTTATGCTTTCCAGATCTGGATATCTATTTTCTTCCCTAAGGAAGTTTTTAGCTATAATTTCTTCAAATAAATTTTCTCTCCCCTTTGCTCTCTCTTCTTCTTCTTGAATTACTATAATACATATGTTATTACCTTTGTTGGAGTCACTGAGTTCCCTAAGTCTAACCTTGTGTTGCTTCATTATTTTCACACTCTTTTGTGCAGTTTGATTATTTTCCATTACTCTGTCGTCTACATCATTAATTAATTCCTTTGCTCTCTTCATCCTGCTGTTAATTTAATCAAACATGTTTTTCATTTTGTTTATTGATCGCTTTATCTCTGCTATGTTATTCCTTATCTCTGTATTAAGGGTCTCACTCATGTCTTCCATGCTTTTCTCAAGTCCAGTGGGTATCTTTATGATCAATGCTTTATATTATCCATCAATAATGTTACTTATATCTGTTTCTGACTGTGGCCTTGTCCTGTTCTTTCATTTGTAATGGATTTCTCTGTCTCTTCATTTTGTCTGTGTCTATTGTTATGTGTTAAGAGTCAGCTGTGTCTTCATCTCTTAAAATAGTGACTTTATGAAGAAGAAGTTCTGGAGTGCCCTTCAGTGCAGTGTCCACTGTTCACCAGAACCTGGCATTTCAGGAGAATATCCTATGCATGTTGCTTACACCTTGCTATTGTTTCTGAGCCACTTTTTCTTTCAGTACAGTCATCTGCATTGACTCTATCTGTTGTAGGCTGTGCTTTCCCTCTGTGGTATTAGTGGGACCCGGGCAGGGCAGCTTTGAGGGGGCATGCCTGGCAAGAACCTTGGGAGCAGGTGACAATATTAGCAAAGTTTGCCCTGGGCCACCAGTCCTATGCCAGTCCCCCAAAACCCTTCAGTGGCTGAGGGCTGCATGCCATGGTTGCCAGGGGCATGAGACTGGGCACACATGCAATGATGGTTGGGAGTGGGTAGGCATGGCCAGGCCCAGTGCATGATGCCAGTTGTGCACCTAGAAGCTGGCTGGGTGCATGCACAACATTAAGAAGATTTTCCCTGAGCCCAGGGTCAAAGTAGCAGGTTTGGAGTGAGCTAATCCTCAGGATAACTTGTGGGCATGGCTCACCACTAGCAGGTTAGGTAGCAAGTGTCTGTGTAGCCCTACCTTCTGAAGGTGGCTCTGTGTTTATGGTGTGGGTCAGGGAAGGAAAATGGCACCCTTATTTTCAGAGAAGTCCCCTAACATGTTACAAAATCAGTATAAACAGATCTGTCTTCCATTTGCCCCTGACATTGTGTAAATTGCCATTCTTTTAAACTGCCATTTTTATGTTGCCTCCCTGAGTAGGTTGCAGTCTTTTTAAGGGTGGTGACTGAGCATATCACCCATCCTCCTGGCTTGCCCAGTGCTGAGTCAGTAGACTTTTAAAGTTCCAGGCTTCAAATACCACTGGTTATATAAACTCACAGAATTCAGCCCCTCTGGTTTTAAAACCAAATGTTGTGGGGATTAGTCTTCCCCATGTGAGTTCCCTGGCGTGAGGGCCTAGGTCTCTGCCCTCTCTGCACATGCAACTCCCTCCGTCCTCTGGGCAGTCTCCCTCTACCTGTCTGACCCTCCTAACCTTTCAACTGCAGCTTTTTCTCTATATTTAGTTGTGGAATTTGTTCTGCAGCCTTCAGATCACTCTTCAGACTTAGGTGTAGATGATATCTCATTGAAAAGAAGGGATGGGGTGAGCTCGGTAGAAACTCTGCCATCTTCCCATGCTCCCCACTTGTATGCTCTTTATTTTCTCTTTCTGAAACTTGTATTAATCAGATGTTGGACATTGTATGTTGATTATCCAACACCTTCTTCTGTTTCTCATTTTCTATCTTTTTGATGTCCTTTTGAGAGATTTCCTCAATATTACCTCCCCCCATTTTTAACATTATTTTTTCCACTATCATTTTTAATATATGTTTATGATCAAGAGTTATGTTTTGATCTCTCTATTTATATACACATAATGAGCATAAATTCACACACATGTATATACTTATATTCACATTTTGTGGATGTAGCATTAATCTTTTGTTAAGGAAATTGCTTTTATTTTGTTTTGAAGTTTTTTTCTGCTTCCTACATAGTCTTAGCTCCCTCTGAGTTAAGTTTTATCTGTTTGTTTATTAATCTCTTTTTCAGGTTAAATAATTTTTTCATGTTTGTTGAAACTTGGCCTGTGTTCTTATTTGAAAGTATAGCATTTAAAACCCTAAAGATAAGAAAAACAGCAACAACAACAATAAGATAATGTTCAAAATTGAAACTTTTGTTGAAGCCACCAGAATGCTAAGGTCACAAAGCAACCAACCAGCCTGAAATTAAAGGAAATAAAGGCATTTTAAGGAGAAAGGGGTCATGAGTACTGGTTCGTCTACAGTGGAAA
This sequence comes from Crocuta crocuta, assembly GCF_008692635.1. NCBI lineage: Eukaryota > Metazoa > Chordata > Mammalia > Carnivora > Hyaenidae > Crocuta > Crocuta crocuta. Next base: position 1,241,094 of record NW_027532601.1, read on the forward strand.
ATGGGGGAAAACAGTATCAGTTTACAAGAGGATAAGAAGAATTCAGCTCAAAATTTTTAATGAAATGCTAAAGTCTGAGTGTAGAATATCAAGAAAGGCTGAAACTACCAGATGCTATGGATAAAAGAGAAGCCTGTTCTGAAGCCCATATTTTTCTCCATATACCACTTCAGGGCTCATAAAGGAAAGATTGCAGGCAGGGTGGGAGATTGGAGAAAGGCTCCCTCCGTGATGCAGAAGTGGAGGAGGGTAGTGAGTACATTGCAGAAAAGGCATAAGGCCCTTTCTGGACACTTCTCCTTAAAAAAACAAATGCCTTAAGCATCTGGAGGCGGGGCGGCAAACCCTGTTACTCTGAAAACCCAGATAAAAACGCACTGTGCTTGAAAAGAAGTAAAAGAAAAGCCCTCCATCTTGAGATAAGAGCAGGAGGCCATAAAAGGTCTCCAACCACTGGAGAAGGACAGTGGTCACTGAGAACACTCCATCTCTAAAATCCAAGACACAGGGCCTCCTCTGTAAGACAGAGGTTTGTCCACCCCACCCCAAACCAGGCTAGAACATACCAGGTTACTAGCAACAGTGCTATACCTTTGGTGTTAGGAGTTGAGTTGTGTCCCCAAAAAGATATCTTTAAACCCTACCCCTCCAGTACTGTTTGGAAATAAGGTCGCTGCAGATATAACTAGTTATTATATTATTGGTTATTGTATTAGTATTAAACCAGTATACTAAGTCTACTATAATGTATATTATATGGTACTATATGCTAACATAGTATTACATTGTACTGGCATGATAATATCAATGGCACTATTATATATTAGTATCAGGTACAGTGAGGTTATACTGGAATAGAGTAGGACTTTAATTTTATATCATTGGTGTCCTTATAAGAAGAGAAAAATATGGACACAGACAGAGACATAGGGAGAACACCATGTGAAAATGGAGGCAGAGATTGGAGTGATGTATCAATATGGCAACAAATACCAAAGATGGCCAGGAAACAATTAGAAATTAAGAAATAGGCATGGGACACATGGTTTCTCAAAGTCCTAGGCAGGAACCAACCCTGCTGACATACTGACCTCACATTTCTAGCTTTTGAAACTGTAAGAGAATAAATGTCTATTGTTTAAAGCCATACAGCTGATAATACCTAATTATGGCAGGAAACTCATACGTGTGGAGAGAAGAAAGAAAGGAGAGAGATTTTTTTCTGAGGTTCAGTCACATCAGGAAGGTTTAAAGCTGAAGGTACAATAGAGACATTAAGAAAAAAAAAACCCTATGACAAACTAGCCTCCATCCTAATCATAAGGTAATACTAAAAGGAATTAAAGCCTTGATTCACTGAAGTTAACAACAACAAAATTAAAAACTAACTCAGTTTATGTTTACATTGACAAAGCCCCACCCACTAATGACCTAAAAGAAGAAGAATATGCCTATTACCAGACACAAATACTATGTACCTCAGACCTTACTGTTCCAAACACAACAAAACAAGAAAAAATAACCTTGGAGAGACACAAAGAAATCAATAGAATCAGATTCAAATATGACCAGATGGCACAATTCTCAGTAAGCAATTACAAATAACTATAACTAATGTGTTAAGGATTCCCATGGAAAAGATGAACAACATGAATGAGCAGATGGGGAATTTCATCTCAGAAATGGAAAATATGAGTCAAATGTAAATTCTAGAAGTAAAACACATTCACACACACAGAGTAATAGAGATGAATAATACCTTTGACAGACTCCTCAGCAGACTCAATACAGATGAGAAAAGAATAAGTGAACATGCATATAGGTCAATAGAAATTGCCCAAACTGAAATATGAAAGAAAAATAAGAGTGAAAAGAAGAAGGGGAAAACAAAAACAGAAGAGGCACTCAAATAATTATTGGGACAATATGAAAAAGTTTAAAGTTTTAATTCCAGAAGAAAAAGAATTTGCAGAAAAAAATACTTGAAAAGATAAGGGACACAAATCATTCAAGAATAATAAGTGACTCAGAAAACTTTAAGCAAGGTAAATTCTCCCTCCTCATTCCCTAAAGATAGATTATATTCAAACTGTTGAAAACCAAATTTGAAGAGAAAATTATAACAGCAGCAGGGATAAAAGACATATTACATACTTACAAAAAGTAAGAATTACAGCAAACTTCTTGTCAGAAAATATTCAGGCCAGAAAACAATAGAATAACATTTATTTATTTATTTTAACATGCTACCATTTTTATTTTTATTAGAATGACATATTAAAAGTGCTGCAAAAAAATTAAAACTTGTCAACCCAGAACTCTATACTCAATGGAAATATCTTCATAAATGAAAGAGAAATAAAGACTTATTCCAGCAAACACAAATTGAGAGAATAAATTACAAGAAGACCTATCCTACATGAAAATATTAAAGGAATTTCTTCAAAGAGAACTTGTATCTAAAATAAAAAGAAAGAAAAGAAGAAAGAGAAAGAGAAAGGAAGGAAGGAAGGAAGGAAGGAAGGAAGGAAGAAATAGGTTTACTCTTTAACTGATAAAAGAAAGCAAAACAGATTTAACTTAATAAGGAGATATATCATCATTTATGGATTGGAAGGCTTAATATTGTTAACATGTTAGTTCTCTCAAACTGATCTGTAGACAATGTAATCATAGTCAAAATCCCAGAAGATGTTGTTTTAGAAGTTGGCAAGCTTAAATTTATATGAGAATAAGGATCTAAGATAGCCAAAATAATTTTAAAGATCAGAATAAAGTTGAAGGACTCAAACTATTTACTGTCAAGATTTACTAGAAAGCTATAAAAATCAATACATTGTGTTATTAGTGGGGGGAAATGTAGATAAAAAGAATAGTACAGAATACAATCCTGAAATAGTCCCCCCCACCGACACCGACACACATATGCAGTCAATCAACAAAGATGCAAAGACAAGCCAATGAAGAAAGGATTGTCTTTTCAGCAAAAGATAGTGGAACAACTGGAAAACTCTATGCAAATAAATAAATAAGCACAACTTGTGTGCTTTATCATACACAAATATTAACTCATGAAACTCACAGATATAAACATAAAACTTAAAAGTGTAAAACTTCTAGATCAAAATATAAAAGAAAAATCTTTGTAATTTTGAGTTAGGCAGAGATTTCTGAGCTATGACACCAAAAGCATGATCCAAAAATTAAATATTGACAAATTGGAATTCATAAAAGGAAACACTTTTACTCTTTGAAAGGCACTGTTAAGAAAATGAGGCTACAAGCAACAGATTGAGAGGAAATGGAAAACGACCCACATGTCCTTCAACTGGTCAATATATAAAAATAGTTTGGATTCCAATGCATCTAAACACCGGGTGTTATATGGAAACCAACTTGACAATAAACTAACTGTAAAATAAATAGATAAATAAATAAATAATTAATTAATAAAAAACATAGGCATTCTACACTACAATAAAAAAGTAGGAACTAATGATCATATACTCAACAGCATGGATGAATCTGAAAGAAGGCTGATCAAAAAGCTATTTGCTATATAGTTACATTCATATGACATTTAGGAAAGGCAAAACTGTAGAGATAGAAAACAGATCCGTGGTTGCCAGGGACTGGGGGATTGACTATACAGAATCACAAAGTAATTTGAGGGCTTGATTGAACTGAACTGCTCTTATATCTTGACTGTGATGGTAGTTACATGAGTGTACTTTCAAAATGCAGAAAGTAGGGGCACCTGGGCTGCTCAGATGGTTGTGTCCAACTCTTGATTTCAGCACAGGCTATGATCTCACGGTTCATGAGATCGAGCTCCCATTGGGCTCAGCACTAACAGTGTGGAGTCTGCTTGAGATTCTTTCTCCCCACCCCACCCCCAGCGCATGTGCTCTAAAATAGATAAATAAAGACATACATGCATACATATATACATACATACTTTTTAAGAAATGCACAGGCTGTATGCTTTATTTTTTGTTTAGACTTTATTTTAAAAATAAATTACTTAGAGTAATTTCTATAGCCGATGTAGGGCTCAAACTCACAACCCTGAGATCAAGACTCAGCTGCTCCACCAACGTAGCCAACCAGACACCCCTGGACTGTATACTTTAAAAAGGTGTATTTATTATATGTAATAAAAATATTCAGGAATATTGATGGGAAGTTTTCTTTGCACATGTACATTTTGAGCTCCTCTGGTGAACATCCTTAAACTCCTGTAATCTCTCCCAGTTTCTTCTTACTGTGGACTTAAGCTTTTGTATGCGTTTTTATTGCCATTTTAAATGGGTTTTCAGGGGGGAAAAAGGCAGAGATAAATGTGTGTTCAATTTTCCATGTTTAACCAAAACTTCAGAAGTGGTATTTCAAATCTGTAAGGTAAACTAGGGATATTCAGTAAGAGGAGAGAAGATCTTAAATGTTTTTTTTTTAAAGTTTTATTTATTTACTTTGAAAGATAGTGTGCAGGCCAGGAAGGGACAGAGAGAGAGGGAGAGAGAGAATCCCAACCAGGCCCCGTGCTGTCAGCGTAGAGCCCAATGTGGGGCTCAAACTCACAAACTCTGAGATCATCATTTAATCTGAAACCGAGTGTCAGATATTGAGCTGACTGAGCCACCCAGGCACCCCAGATCTTAAATGTTCTCATCACACACACACACACACACACACACACAACTAACCTTATTGTGGTAATTACTTCATAAGTTGTAAGTATGTCAAATCATCATGTTATACACCTTAAACTTACACGTTGCTGTTCATCAATAATAGCTAAATAAAGCTGGACAAAACTATAAAATTTCTCAATGACAAAATAAAGTAAAATAGAGTAACAAACTACTAGAAATATATTTCTAATATACATGATAGATGCAGGATTAATGTCCTTTTGGCACAAAATACTTCTATGAACAAGAGAAAAAGAGAAGAACCTGATTTTAAAGTTGCCAAAAGACATTAAAGAGTAGTTCACAAAAAGGAAACATAAGTGATAAATGAAATAATCATGAATCTTTAACTTTTTGAAATGAATAAATTTTAGCTAAAACTATATTCTTTCACCCTATTGCCTGGCTATTTTTCCTTTTCTCTTAAAGAACAACACCCAATAATGAGGTTCAGGCAATTGGCTCTTCTCCTGCAAATTTAAATTTGGTTCAGCTTTCTTTAGGGCAATTTAGCAATCTGTACATAAATGACAATTTAACAAAACTATAAATTAAACCTTAAATGGATAAGGTTTCCTATAATCTGCAATTCAATTTCCAGGAATTTTTTTCCTAAGGAAATTATTAAGAATGTTTACAAAAAGTTTTTTTACAAGAATATTAGTCATGATATTTTTATAATAGTAAAAATAGAAAACCTGAACAATTCCCAGTTGATAATACAAAATACAGTGTTTGGTCTTTTAAGCATAATGTCGTAGTTGGATATTTTCCCCATGAACAAAACATCAATAATATATTACAAATAAAGCCAACAGAATTACAAGATTTTACATACATTGTGAACCTATTGTTTGGGAAATAAAAGTGTGTGTAACAGGCACGTGGCAGAAATAGTCTGGGAAGAAACACATGAGAGAATTCTCCAGGATGATCTCTGAGTGTTGAGATTATTGAGGTTTTATTTTTCTTTGTGTAAGTTATCACTGTTTTGTATTTTCTATGTTGAATACATATTACTTTCTTAATTAGTGGATAAAGAAATATTTTTTATTTTATAGATAAATTCCATCCAGAACAGGAAGAGAAATATAAAGTATTTAGGAATAAATTTAAGAAGAAATGTAAAGAGCCTCTACAAATAAAGTTTAAGGGGGGAGTTACATAAAAAAGCTTTTTGTAAGACTTTCATGGGGAAACAGTATGTAACTGTACAGGAAGTCACACATTTTCAAAGATGATTCATCAAAACACAATATTTTGGATATTCATATTGAAATAGTGTTTATTTGCTTTTTAATAAAAATACCTAGGATTAGTAAGCATATAGGGAAAGTGGAATTTCCACACTCTATTAGTGAAATAACATATTTACATTGTCTTTTAAAAAGCTTGTTAATGTTTATTTATTTTTGAGAGAGAGAGAGAATGAGAGCAGGGGAAGGGTAGAGAGAGAGGAAGACAAAGAATCTTAAGCAGGTTCCAAGCTCCAAGCTGTCAGCACAGAGCCTGATGCGGGGCTCGAACCCACGAACCATGAGATCATGACCTGAGCTGAAGTAGGATGCTTAACCGACAGAGCTACCCAGGCACCCCTACACTGTCTTTTTAGAGGACAATTTCACAACACTTAATAAGAGCCTTAACCTTTGGATCAATAACTCCCCCATTGGAATTTGCTTTAAGAATATCTTTAAAGATATGTGTGAATATTTATTATTAAGTTAATATTTTTATAGTAAGTGAAGTAAATAATCTATGTTGGATTCATTAACTCCACTGATTACATGGGTTATGTCATGCCCATGCAGGGTAATATAGTGAAAGTTTTGAAGAGGTTTTAGGAAAGACACATAATCCATCAGGGTGCAATCAGGCAAATGGAAGCCAAGCAAGGTATTCATATGGTCATAATTTATTCTAGGAAATTGGTTACAGAGTTATTGGAAAATTGAAAGAGTTAAAGGGAATGTTGAGATTACCCAGAGCTCAGCCTTTCCCTATAAGATCTCGGTCTTTCCTCACAAAATCTCAGACTGTCCTTCATAACTGAAGGAACCTTGGCATCCCCACAAGTGAAGAAACAAAGGGGAAAGGCATTAGGTTAAAATGGTGACTGGGTGGCAATACCAGCCATAAGGAGAATTCCATCATCTCAGTAATCACGCCTGTACAGGAATCCTTGGTATAAGGTGTGACAGAGCAGATCCTGAAAATTCAGGGCCCCAACTAGTATCATTTAGAATCAGTGAATAGAAAGAAAGGTAAAGATATTTCTAAAGGCCCTGGAACTGAGGGTGGATATGTTCAGGCAGTAACTGGAAGGGGAATGCTATCCCCCTCCACTAGGAGCACTTCCTAGGTCATTACTGAATAATTACAGTTATTTTTGGGAAGGATCTTTGGTTTTATATACGAATATTTTCATTGTCGCCTTGTTTATAAACCCCACACCATCTTCATCTTTACAGAAGTGACCTTGTGACGTGTAGTGAAGCATACGTTGAGGGATGGAGTACAATAACTCATCCCTGAACTCCGCGAGCAAATCTGGGCTTGCCCAGGCACTGATAAAAGGCCAAGTCTAATTTTAGGTTCATTTGTTGGGGTATCTGTTGAAAACATGCAAATTGTTATTAGAACTTCTTAAGGCTTCAGAGGTTGAATGTTAGGATTTTAAGAGATAAGTGGAAGATTCCTGGGTGTTAATATTTTGCATCAAGAGCTGTCTATGTTTTCACTGGTTAAAAAAAAAATACCACCAGTTTATGGGAGATATTTCTGAAATAGTATAAATTTCCCACTGCTTTAGAGGAACATGTGTCATTTCGATTCACACTGTGCTAAGGGCTCTTGATTGACAACTCATGCTGCAACATACTCCTCACAGCAGAATAAGAGGATGTAGAAATACCTGGATGCGGATGGGCATATCTTGCCTGTTCCTTGTGAAATTATTGATTTGGTTATTCTCCACTGCTAAATAAATCTATATGTAATTCTCGTTGTCTAAGCTAATACTTTTCGTACCAGGAGTGAGGTCAGATGTTGGAACCTCATGGAAGGGTATATGGTGAAAGAACCAGTGGAATCAAAGAATTCTTTCCACTTGGAGCTGTGAAATATGTAGCCCATATTTATTGACGCCTATATTTTCTCACGAATTTTGAGAAAATCATTGCACCACTGTGGGATGTTAAGGATTGCCCCTACCAATGGTAGCTCCTTAAGAGAGATGTAAGAGGGAAGAGATCCAACATGGTGGAAAAGTAGGGGGACCTGAATTCCCTCATCACTCAAACACAGCAGTGTTGAGGCCAAAAGACTTTGAATTCCAAGAGTCCAGGCCGCAGAGTGAAAGACATCTCCAGAAGCCCACGGGGACAACCTGGTGGGCCATAGGTGCATAAATAAACAGGCCCCATAGGCATGGAAGGGAGGGATCTCCTTCTGCAGAGAGGGAAGAGAAACAGAGGCTGCGGAAGCATAGGACTGTATCTAGATGAAAGAAAAACCATGGACTGGGAGCGACAAAGATCCAGTCTCTAACTACATGGCTTTCTCCAGATTGGGACCAGCTGCCCTGTTTGTGCACCTGGGGAGGAGGGGACACAACCATGGGCTGGGTAACTAGTTAAGAGGCACAGTCTGCTGTGGGAGAAAGCAATCCGCTCCCTGGAGTGCTGTGGGAAGAAGGTATATAATCATTCAAAGGACTGCCTGTGCCCACCAGCCAGAGGCCATATGTTGGGGTGCAGAGTGGCCCTTACCTGGAACTGGGGCACACGGAGCTGGCCTTTTAAAACATCAGGGTTTAAATCCCAGCCAAGCGCTAAGGAGGTGCGACTGTCCGCAGAATGGACAAATGGCCTTATTTGTGCAGGGCATTATGAGGGAGCCCTGAACAGAATGGTTTGGGACACCTGGTCAGTGGAGGAGAGTCTGGGGTGTCGCCATTTTTCTACCCATCACCAACAAGGTGGGACTTCAGGGAATGGACACAGGGCACAGTTGGAGGCGGGACCCGCCTACAGCAAACCACGCCCTTCTGTATCTTCCTAAGGTATCTCCTTGAGCCGGATTGACGCTGACCAACCAGACAGTCCTTCCTCCAGACCAGCACTGCCACCCAGCAGTTTTGCATTTCCTGATTTAATGCTGGGACAATTCTTATATGTTTTTTTTCTTCCTTTTCTCCTTCTTATTTCTTCCCTCCTCTAGTCAGGTTATTCTGGTTGTTGTTTTGTTTAAGCAGACATATTTAATCTATTCTCTTTATATTGTCATATATCTTCTCCTTTGTTTTCCTCTCTTTCTCTCTGGACCAAGCCTTATAGTTTCCCTGCCTGGTCAATTTTCTTTTCTTTTCTTTCTCCCTGCCTCTGTCATTTCTCTCTTCGTATAGGATATGGCCTCTTCTATCAACACCACCCCTTCCTGCTGTTTGTTTGCTGTTGCTGGTGTTTTTGTTTGGGGGGGGTGTTGTTTTTTGTTTTAAATTTTTTGTTTTTGTGTGTATTTTTATGGTTTTGCTTTGTTTTTTGTTGGTTTGTTTGTTTGTTTTCTTTTCCAGGGCTACTTTAACAAAGAAATCAAATTGGAGAGTGCAAAACATCACTGCAAATAGGGAGTAAAGCAACCAGAGTCACAACAACAGAGAGCAAGTAACACACTCCAAAAATACCTCCTGAAGTCATGATGAATTAAAAAATGCTGTAAATGAGGTGCAAACTAAACTAGAGGCTGTGATAGTGAGGATTGAAGAGGCAGAAGGGAGAATAGGTGAAATAAAAGATAAAATTATGGAAAAAGATGAAGCTGAGAAAAAGAGAGATTAAAAAAATTCTAGACCATGAGGGGAGAATTAGAGAACTAAGTGATTCAATGAAATGTAATAATATCCTTATCATAGGAGTTACAAAAGAAGAAGAGAGGGACAAAGGGGCAGAAGGTGTCCTTGAGTAAATCATAGTTGAGAACCTCCCCAATCTGGGGAAGGAACAGACATTTAAATCCAGGAATCACAGAAAACTGCCTTCAGATGTAACAGGAATCGATTTTCTGCACAAAATATAATAGTGAAACTGGCAAAATACAAAGATAAAGAGAGAATTCTGAAAGGAGCTAGGGACAAACAGGACTTAACCTACAAGGGTAGACACGTAAGGGTAGTAGCAGACCTATCTAGTGAAACTTGGCAGGCCAGAAAGGAGCGGCAGGAAATGTTCAATGTGCTGAATAGGAAAAATATGCAGCCAAGAATCCTTTATCCAGCAAGGCTGTCATTCAGAATAGAAGTAAATGTTTTCCCATACAAACAAAAACTGAAGGAATTCATCACCACTAAACCAGACCTACAAAAGATCCTAAGGGGTATTCTGTGAGTAGAATGTTGCAAAGTCCACAAAGGGCCAGAGACATCACTAAGCATGAAACCTACAGATGACACAATGAATTTAAATCCTTATCTTTCAATAATAACACTGAATGTAAATGGACTAAATTCTCCAATCAAAAGATATATGGTATCAGAATGAATTAAAAAAAAAAAAGACCCATCTATTTGATGTCTTCAAGAGACCCATTTTAGACCTGAGGACAACTTCAGATTGAAAGTGAAGGGATGTAGAACCATCTATCAAGCCGCTGGAAGTCACAAGAAAGCTGGAGTAGCCATACTTATGTCAGACAAACTAGATTTTAAACTGAAGTCTTTAACAAGGGATAAAGAAAGGCATTATATCATAATACAGAGTCTATCCATCAAGAAGAGCTAACAATTATAAAGGTTTATGCACCCAATTCCATAATACCCAAATATATAAAACAATCAATCACAAACATAAGCAATCTTATTGATAAGAATGTGGTCATTACAGGGGACATTAGTACCCCACTTATAGAAATTGACAGATGATCTAGATAGAAAATCAATAAAGAAACAATGGCCCTGAATGATACACTGGACCAGATGGACTTGACATATATATTCAGAACTTTTCATCCAAAAGCAGCAGAATACACATTCTACTCGAGTGCACATGGAACATTCTCCAAGATAGATTACATACTGGGTCACAAAACAGCCCTCAATAAATATAAAAGAACTGAGATCATACAATGCACATTTCCAGATCACAATGCTATGAAACTTGAAATCAACCACAGGAAAAAGTTTGAAAAGTTCCAAATACATGGAGGTTAAAGAATATTCTACTAAAGAATGAATGGGTCAACCAAGCAATTTAAGAAGAAATTTAAAATGTATATGGAAACAAATGAAAATGAAAACAAATAGTCCAAACCCAGTGGGATGCAGGAAAGGCAGTCGTAAGAGGAAAACACATTGCAATTCAGGCCTATTTCAAGAAACAAGAAAATCCCAAATATAAAATCTAACAGCATACCTAAGGGAACTAGAAGCAGACCAGCAAAGAAACCCCAAGTCCAGCAGAAAAAGAGAAATAATAAAGATCAGAGCAGAAGCAAACAATATAGAATTTTTTTAAAAACCGATATTACAGATCACTGAGACTAAGAGCTGGGTTTTCTTTTTTTTTTTTTTTTAATTTTTTTTTTTAAATGTTTTATTTATTTCTAGGAGAGAGAGAGAGAGACAGCATGAGCAGGGGAGGGTCAGAGAGAGAGGGAGTCACAGACTGAAACAGCCTCCAGGCTCTGAGCTGGCAGTCAGCACAGAGCCCGACGCGGGGCTCGAACCCACGAACCGCGAGATCATGACCTAAGCGAAAGTCGGACGCTTAACCGACTAAGCCACCCAGGCGCCCCTGGGTTTTCTTTTTTTTAATAAACAAAATTGATAACCCCCTAGCCAGACTTCTCAAAAAGAAAAGAGAGAGTAGCCAAATAGACAAAATCATGAATGAAAACGGACTTATCACAACCAATCCCTCAGATACAATTATCAGAGAATACTATGAAAACTTATATGTTAACAAACTGGACAACCTGGAAGAAATGGACAAATTCCTAGACAGCTGCATACTACCAAAACTCAAACGGAAAGAAATAGAAAATTTGAACAGACCCATAACTAGTGAGGAAATTGAATCAGTTATCAAAAATTTCCCAACAAATAAGTTCTGGGCCAGATAGCTTCCCAGGGGAATTCTACCAGACATTTAAAACAGTTAATACCTATCCTTCTCAAGGCTGTTCCAAAAAATAGAAGGAAAGCTTCTGGTTCATTCTATAAAGCCAGCACTACCTTGATTCCCAAATCAGACAGACCCCACAAAAAAGGAGAATTACAAGCCAATGTCCATGATGAACATAGATGCAAAAATTCTCAACAATATACTAGCAAATAGAATTCAACAGCATATAAAAAGAATTATTCACCATGATCAAGTGGGATTCATTCTGGTCTGCAGGGCTGGTTCAATATTCACAAACCAATCAATGTGATACATCACATTAATGAAAGAAAGGATAATAACCATATGACCCTGTCAATAAATGCAGAAAAAGCATTTGACAAAATACAGTACAGCATCTTTTCTTAACAAAAATCCTCAAGAAAGTCGGGATAGAAGGAATATACCTAAATATTATGAAAGCTATATATGAAAAGGCCACAGCTAATATCACCCTTAATGGGGAAAAACCGAGAGCTTTCCCCCCGAGATCAGGATGTCCACTCTCACCACTGTTGTTTAATATAGTGTTGGAAGTCCTAGCATCAGCAATCAGACAACAAAATGAAATAAAATGCATCAAAATTGGCAAAGAAGTTAAACTTTTACTTTTCACAGACAACATGATAAACCCAAAAGGCTCCACCAAAAGGCTATTAGAACTTACACATGAATTCAGCAAAGTCTCAGGGTACAAAATCAATGTACAGAAATTGGTTGCTTTTCTATACACCAATAATGAAGCAACAGAAAGAGAAACCAAGAAACTGATCCCATTTACAATTGCACCAAGAGGGGCGCCTGGGTGGCTTAGTCGGTTAAGCGTTCGACTTTCACGTAAGTCATGATCTCACGGTTCGTGGGTTCGAGCCCCGCATCGGGCTCTGTGCTGACAGCCAGCTCAGAGCCTGGAGCCTATTTCAGAGTCTGTATCTCCCTCTCTCTGACCCTCCCCTGCTCACGCTTTCTCTCTCTCTCTCTCCTAGAAATTAATAAAAATATTAAAAAAAAAAACAATTGCACCAAGAACCATAAAATATCTAGGAATAAACCTCACCAAAGATGTAAAAGATCTGTATGCTGAGAATTATAGAAAACTTATGAAGGAAACTGAAGAAGATACAAAGAAATGGAAAAACATTTGATGCTTACAGATTCGAAGAATAAATATTGTTAAAATGTCAATACTACTCAAAGCTATCTACACATTTGATGCAATCTCAATTAAAATTGCACTGGCATTCTTCTCAAAGCTAGAACAAACAATCCTAAAATTTGTATGGAACCACAAAAGACCCTGAATAGCCAAAGTAATATTGAAAAAGAAAAACAAAGTGGGAGGCATCACAATTCCAGACTTTAGCCTCTACTACAAGCTGTAATCATCAGGACAGTATATAGTATTGGCACAAAAACAGACATATAGACCAATGGAACAGAATAGAGAACCCAGAATTGGACCCACAAATCTTTACCAACTAATCTTTAACAAAGCAGGAAAGAGTATCCAATGGAAAAAAGACAACCTCTTTAACAGATGGTACTGGGAGAACTGGACATCAACATGCAGAAGAATGAAACTAGATCACTTTCTTCCACCAAACATGAAAATAAACTCAAAATGGATGAAGGACCTGAATGACCTGAATGAAGGACCTGAAGACAGGAAACCATCAAAACCTTAGAGAAGAAAGCAGGCAACAGCCTCTTTGACCTCAGCTGCAGCAATTTCTTGCTTGACACATCGCCAAAGGCAAGAGAATTAAAAACAAAAATGAACTATTGGGACCTCATCAAGATAAAATCTTCTGCACTGCAAAGGAAACAATCAACAAAACTAAAAGTCAACCAACAGGATGGGAAAAGATATTTGCAAATGACATATTGGATAAAGGGTTAGTATCCAAAATCTTCAAAGAACTTACCAAACTCACACACAAGAAACAAATAATCCGGTGAAGAAATGGGCAGAAGACATGAATAGATGCTTTTCCAAAGAAGACATCTAGATGGTCAACAGACACATGAAACGATGCTCAACGTCACTCATCATCAGGGAAATCCAAATCAAAACCACACTGAGATACCACCTCACATCAGTCAGAGTAGCTAAAATTAACAACTCAGGAAACAACACATGTTGGCAAATATGTAAAGAAACGGGAACCCTCTTACACTGTTGGTGGGAATGCAAACTAGTGCAGCCATTCCTCCATTGAGGAACCTGTGGAGGTTCCTCAAAAAATTAAAAATACCTACAACCCAACAATAGTACTACTAGGAATTTATCCAAAGGATACAGGAGTGCTGATGTATAGGGGCACATGTNTTAGCCTCTACTACAAGCTGTAATCATCAGGACAGTATATAGTATTGGCACAAAAACAGACATATAGACCAATGGAACAGAATAGAGAACCCAGAATTGGACCCACAAATCTTTACCAACTAATCTTTAACAAAGCAGGAAAGAGTATCCAATGGAAAAAAGACAACCTCTTTAACAGATGGTACTGGGAGAACTGGACATCAACATGCAGAAGAATGAAACTAGATCACTTTCTTCCACCAAACATGAAAATAAACTCAAAATGGATGAAGGACCTGAATGACCTGAATGAAGGACCTGAAGACAGGAAACCATCAAAACCTTAGAGAAGAAAGCAGGCAACAGCCTCTTTGACCTCAGCTGCAGCAATTTCTTGCTTGACACATCGCCAAAGGCAAGAGAATTAAAAACAAAAATGAACTATTGGGACCTCATCAAGATAAAATCTTCTGCACTGCAAAGGAAACAATCAACAAAACTAAAAGTCAACCAACAGGATGGGAAAAGATATTTGCAAATGACATATTGGATAAAGGGTTAGTATCCAAAATCTTCAAAGAACTTACCAAACTCACACACAAGAAACAAATAATCCAGTGAAGAAATGGGCAGAAGACATGAATAGATGCTNGGAAAGAGTATCCAATGGAAAAAAGACAACCTCTTTAACAGATGGTACTGGGAGAACTGGACATCAACATGCAGAAGAATGAAACTAGATCACTTTCTTCCACCAAACATGAAAATAAACTCAAAATGGATGAAGGACCTGAATGACCTGAATGAAGGACCTGAAGACAGGAAACCATCAAAACCTTAGAGAAGAAAGCAGGCAACAGCCTCTTTGACCTCAGCTGCAGCAATTTCTTGCTTGACACATCGCCAAAGGCAAGAGAATTAAAAACAAAAATGAACTATTGGGACCTCATCAAGATAAAATCTTCTGCACTGCAAAGGAAACAATCAACAAAACTAAAAGTCAACCAACAGGATGGGAAAAGATATTTGCAAATGACATATTGGATAAAGGGTTAGTATCCAAAATCTTCAAAGAACTTACCAAACTCACACACAAGAAACAAATAATCCAGTGAAGAAATGGGCAGAAGACATGAATAGATGCTTTTCCAAAGAAGACATCTAGATGGTCAACAGACACATGAAACGATGCTCAACGTCACTCATCATCAGGGAAATCCAAATCAAAACCACACTGAGATACCACCTCACATCAGTCAGAGTAGCTAAAATTAACAACTCAGGAAACAACACATGTTGGCAAATATGTAAAGAAACGGGAACCCTCTTACACTGTTGGTGGGAATGCAAACTAGTGCAGCCATTCCTCCATTGAGGAACCTGTGGAGGTTCCTCAAAAAATTAAAAATACCTACAACCCAACAATAGTACTACTAGGAATTTATCCAAAGGATACAGGAGTGCTGATGTATAGGGGCACATGTACCCCAATGTTTATAGCAGCGCTTTCAACAATAGCCAAATTATGGAAAGAGTCTAAATGCCCATCAACTGATGAATGGATAAACAAGATGTGATTTATCTACACAATGGAATACTACATGGCAATGAGAAAGAATGAAACCATACTATTTTCAGCAAGTGGATGGAACTGGAACGTATTATGCTAAGTGAAATAAATCAGTCAGAGAAAGACAAATGTCATGTTTTTACTCATGTAGAACTTGAAAAACTTAACAGAATATTATGGGGGAAGAAAAGGGGGAAAAATAGTTACAAACAGAGAGGGAGGGAGGCAAACCATAAGAGACTCTTAAATACAGAGAACAAACTGAGGGTTGATGTGGGGATGAGGGTGGAGAAAAGGAGAAAATAGGTGATGGGCATTGAGGAGGGCACTCGTTGGGATGAGCACTGGTTATTGTATGTAAGCGATGAACCACAGGAATCTACCCCCAAAACCAAGAATGCACTGTACACACTGTATGTTACTTAATTTGACAATAAACTATATTTTAAAAAATAGATGTTAGACTATTAAGAAGTTAATACATACAGATCAGGACAACTTCTCTTGATTGACTTAAATAACAGTGTGGAAAGAGGTAAATAGAGGGAATCAAGAACGTTGAGCTTAAAATAAAGTTAAATAGTAAATAAATAAATAAATACATAAATACATAAATAAAGTAATTTTGACCCTTCAACAGGAAAGTCTTCCTTAGGTAAATGAGTTAAACTGTCAGGAATCCAGATTCAGCAATTTGATGAGTTGATCCAGCAGGTTACTATATAGCCAAATAAAGTCTCCATGGGCAAGATTAAGGAATTCATAACACTAACCATGGTGGGGGCTGGGTAGGGATAGAACTACTCAGCTGATACTATGCTCTGATTTTCTCCATCAAGGGGAAAATATATTGGGGGAATATCCACAAGAGAAAAATAAAAACCAAGAGAGAAAAAAAACTAGCCAAGTCCATTTCCTCTATATTTTTGGCTTTTATGTAGAAATTATTTTCAATGTAAAGCAGAGGAAAAATTAACTCTAGAATCTTATAAACCTAGGAAGGAAGAAAAGAGAGAATGAGGAAGGGAAGGGAAGGGAAGGAAGGGAGGGAGGGAAGGAAAAAGTTAATTGATTTACTATATGCCAGAAACTGATACCAGATAGTTACACATAGGTTAAATCATATTTAAATTTCACAAAAACCTAAAGAGTTAGTTTTTTATTTTCCATGTTTAAGATAAAAAAATGATGTATATTGTTATGCTTAAAGTGAAATAGCTATTAGGTGGCCGAGCTGGAGTTCAACCTGGGTCTATGTCTATTCCAACTAATTATAATATAGAGTTATAAAACCAAACTCATGACTGTGAACTAGCCTGGGCAGGGGGGTAAAGCTGCACAAAAGGAGTAAAATCTGATATGAGCTTGAAGAAGTTTAGATATTATTAGTCTACAACAAGAAAGGAAGTGGTTCAGTGGTTCAATGGTTCATCAAAAGCAGTGGTTCAGGAGGACTGTAGAGCCTTACGTAATTTCTTTGTAAATGAAGAAAGCTTCAAAATTAACGACCTAAGAGTCCATCTTTATGTTACATGCATGAACAATAAAATAAACTCAAATAAAGTAGAAAGAAAGTAATAATTAAAGTAAGAGTAGAAATGTGTGAAATAACAAAACCAAGGGACAGTCAAGAAAGCCAAAAGTATATCCCTTGAAATTAAAAATACTGGCCAAATCTTTAGCAAGACTTTTCAAGAGAATAAGGGAGAGAATACAAATAAATAATTGTATCAATTGGAAAATCTTGCATAACCATATATATAGTTAATAACACTATAGATGGAAAAAATCTAACATATTAGAATTGACTCAATAAAAATTTAAAAGGTTGAAAATTCTGTATTTATTAAAGAAACATAAATGATGTTTAAAACTTTCCAGTCATAAAATAGTAGGCCCAGGTGATGTTATAGGGAAGTTCTACAAAACTTTCCAGGAATTGATCATCCCAGATGTACACAAACTCATTCTAGCAGTAAAAGGGTAATAAAGAAAAACATTTCCCATATTATTGTATGAGGACAGCATAACTCTCATTCCAAAACTAGATTACCACATTCTATGAAAGGAATATTACTTACTGGCTTACTGCATTCATGAATATACGTGCAAAAATCCTAAGCAAGATATTTGCAAATTGACGCAATAGTGTATATAAAAGATTAGACATCATAACCAAGTAAAATTCATCCCACTAACACAGGAGGGTTTTAATAACAAAAAGTCCTTAAATGAAATTCACTACATTAGCAAATTAAAAAAGAAAAATCATATCATCATATGATACATGCTGAAAAAGTATTTGTTGAAATTTAATATTAACACATAATAAAAACTCTTAGTAGATTAGAAATAGAAGGGAACACTTTTAAGCTGATAAGAAGAGCTATTTTTTTGTAATGTCCTAAAGCAAACATTATCCTCAGTTTGGAAACACTAGGATTATTTTCTTTAAAAGCAAGAGCAATTTGATCTCACTTCTAACAATATTAGGTAGGTAATCTTAGCCAATGTAATAAGACTCAAAAGAGCAATTAGAGTTACAAGGATTGGAAAGGAGGAAGTAAAATTGTTACTATATATAGATTATGTGATAACTTATAAGGAAAATCTAAAATAATTTACAGAAAATTTATTTAAAGTAACAGAAGAGTTTAAAACTGGCTGGTAAATATATGTACATTTGTGTGTGTTTATATATATGTTTGCATATATATGTATATTAAAAAGTTAGTTGCATTTCTAAACAGCAGTGGCAGACAACTAGAAAATATAAAGAGAAAGTAGCATTTACAATTGTCTTAGAGAATATCAAGAATCAAGGAATAATACTAACAAAATATATGCAAGATGAGAGATGTTATAAGAAGCTTAAATAAATGGAAAGATAGAACATGTTCTTAGCAAGATTTACTATTAAAATGATTGTTCCCGAATTTAACTATAGATTCAATGCAGTTCCAGTTAAAATGCTAACGGTGTTTGTTTGCTTTCAGAATTTGATAATATTGTACAATGTATAATAAGAAGTAGAAAGCTAATTGCTTCTAAATAAGAAGTATACGGTGAGGGCACATACCCTAAGTAGATATCAGTAATTATTATAAAACCATAGTAATTAAAAAACAGTATGTATTGATACAGAGAAAGACAAATTGATGAATGGAATACACGAGAAAGACCATAACTAGATCCATGAATATGTGGAACTTTGGATTAGGACAAAAGTGGGATGTCTGGTCAGTGAAGAAAACTAAGGATTGTTTAATAAATGAAGCTAGAAACAAAGAGTTATCGAAATGGAAAAAGATACAAATGAAATCATATCTCACTTCCTGGCCAAATACCAATCCAGATGAAGCAAAGACATAAATGCAAAACCAAAACTTTAAAGCTCTTAGCTAATAAATACATACATACATACATACATACATACATACATACATAGAAATATCTTTTAAATCTTGAGGTAAAAAAAATTTATACAAGTTATCAAAAAGGGACTACAAAGGAAAAGACTGATATATTTAATTATATTAAAATTAAGAACTCTTTTGATCACCTAAAAAATGTCATAGGAGGGTGAAATGACAAGTGGAAAACTGGGGAAAGATTTCACCATGCACACAACTGATTAAAGATTTGTGTTTTTTTTTTAAAGTTTATTTATTTTGAGAGAGCAAGAGTTCACATAGGCACATGTGCATGAGTGGGGGAGGGGCAGAAAGGGAGAGAGAGAATCCCTAGCAGGCTCTATGCTGTCAGTGCAGAGCCCAACACATGGCTTGATCCCATGAACTGTGAGATCATGACCTGAGCCAAAATCAAAAGTTGGAGGTTTAACCAACTGAGCCACCCAGACACACCAGATAAAGGATTTGTATCAACACCATATACAGAACTACTATAATGCACAAACAATCCAATATAAAAGTGGGCAAAAGACATGAACAGGCATTTGACAATAGGAAGCACATGTGACCATTAAACACTTGAAGAGATGCCCCAACACCATTGGCAATCTAAGAAATATGAATCTAGGCCATGATGAGATACCATTTTATAGCCATTTGATTGGTAAAGAAATGACAATACCAGGTGCTATAAAGGATGTGAATCCATAGTATCTCTTTTACATTGCTGTGACAGTAAAATGTCAAAAACAGTTTGTCATTGTCTCCTGAAGTCAAACATTCATATATCTTATGACCAATGATTCTACTCTTTGCTATATAGCCAGGAGAAACTCCTGCACATTTACAACAGAAAATATGTTTTAAAATGTTCAAGGGAGCACTGTTTACAATAGCAAAAGCCTGAAGTAATCCAAAAAGCCATCAACAGCAGAGTAAATGAAAAAGCTGTGATATAGTCACATAGCGAATAGCATATCATATGTCAGAAAAAAACGAATGACTGCAATATGCAACAATATCATGATAAATTTTCAAAGTCCTCCAAAATTACAGTCAACATATTTTATAGTTAAAAATCAACAAAATACACACACAAAATGTTATCAATATGTGAAAAGGAAATCCATAAAATACATGAAAAGAAAAGCAAGGACATGAATCAACATAGGAACATAATGATGGTAATATCTGGTGGGAAGAGACAGCAGAGCAGTGGGGGGAGACATATGATTATTTTTAAGGCTCTGACTTGAATTTTGAGTTATAGATTATGCATATTTATCTATAACATCAAAAACAAAAAACAAATTGAGTTGAAACAAACAAAAAAACAAATAAATATTGGGCCACATACACATCAATGATGAGAATGTATATGACCTAAAGATGATGGTTAATCCATCTAAACATAATTAGGAAAGAATAGGGAGCACTTGAGAGGTCTCTGGAGCAGCTCTATCCATAGAACTCTCTGAGATGGAAATGGAAATGTTCTGTGTCTGCATTATCCAACACAGTAGCCACTAGCCTACACTAGTACTCAAAATGTGGCTAGCACAACTGAGGAGCTAAATCTTAGGTTGTGTTACTTTGAATTAATTTGTATTTAAATGTACATAGGCACCCAACAACTTTCAGCAATGGGAGAAAATTAGTATTGCTCAGGGATCTGTGAGCAAATTGGCCTGGTTTAAGTAAACGGTTCTTAACAAAAAGTAACCCAAAATAAGGTTGACCCAAGACATAAGTTACTTATCTTGTGAAATATCCAGTTCACCTTCTCCAGTGGAAGAAGAGTGGAATATGTACTTTTCTTTCTTCTTGTCTTTTCACAGAGAGTAGTGGGAGAAATCTATTTAATACCACAAAAGTCAACTACCACTTACCATATGCATTCATTCATTCATTCATTCCTCATTTAATTTTTCTTTCTCCCTTCTCAAGCTCTCTGTTTCAGTAAATGAGCAAGACTTGTAAACAAAGAAGACAGAAGCCAGTTATTATTAGAGTAAAGTCTAAGTCTGCATGTTTAAATGTATTTACCTCCTTCTTGTTAATGGCATCATTCAATCACAGTTTAGTAGCTTCCAAGTGAGAGGATTAGAAGCGTCAGGGGAATTGCTCACTCAAACCAGGAAATGTGGGGTTTTTAGTTCAAACGGTATCTGAAGGAAGCTGGTAAGCAACAGCTGAGAAGATGAAAGATCAGACCAACGCCTCCCTTTGAAGTAAAGACTACTCAGACTGTGAGTATAACAATGTTCATTACTGCCAGAACTCCAAGTGGCTGTTTGACGCATGCTTTAGAATGTATCATAAAATCTATAAAAATATCAACAAGATGCTTTCAAGTGACACGAAACAGCTAGAGTGCCCTATTTGCAGGGACACTGCTGTTTAAAGGCAATTTGCTGGATTGCCTTCCATCTGGGACCAACGCAAGTGCCTTCCAACTCTCTCCCTCCCGCCGCCTTTCCTTCCCACCAACCCCTTTCCTTCTTGCTCCCTCCTCCCATCCCTAGCTAGAAACGAAGATTTTAAATGTTTCATTTCTGCTTCCTTTGAGGGCCAGGAGGAGAAAATGAAGCTTTTCTTGGCTTGCTTCTCAACTCTCCTAAGAGATTCAGAGACAAAAAGATTGCTTTGGGAAAATAATAATGCCAAATGAGCATTAAAATAATAAATGGATTTTCTGGAAATTAGGTTCTCAGAGGTCATGCAATTAAAAGTTAAGAGGAAAACACACCTCAGGCTTGATTGGAGGAGATAAGCGAGAGCGGGCCAAAGACTTCCACCATACTTCAAGATCCATTCAAAGTTTGAAGCAAGGGAGTGTGTTGATTAATCTATTTGCACACTTCCAGGACTTGATAACAAGCCAGAGTATAGTATAATTTCTTTTTTTTTTAAATATTTTTATTTATTTCTAGGCGAGAGAGAGAGAGAGAGAGAGAGTCAGTGTGAGCAGGGGAGGATCAGAGAGAGAGGGAGACACAGACTCTGAAGCAGGCTCCAGGCTCTGAGCTGGCAGTCAGCACAGAGCCCGACGCAGGGCTCGAACCCACGAACCGCGAGATCATGACCTAAGCGAAAGTCGGACGCTTAACCGGCTAAGCCACCCAGGCGCCCCAAGAGTATAGTATAATTTCATAGGCACTGATTAGTAATAATAATGAGAACTGTGACTAGGGTCCTGAATGTGGAAGGGTCAGAGCAGAGCACAAGGCAAACATGAGTCAGCAGCACAACATTATTTGAAAAATAACAAATGGATTTTCTGGAAATTAGGTTCTCAGAGGTCATGCAATTAAAAGTTAAGAGGAAAACACACCTCAGGCTTGATTGGAGGAGATAAGCGAGAGCGGGCCAAAGACTTCCACCATACTTCAAGATCCATTCAAAGTTTGAAGCAAGGGAGTGTGTTGATTAATCTATTTGCACACTTCCAGGACTTGATAACAAGCCAGAGTATAGTATAATTTCTTTTTTTTTAAATATTTTTATTTATTTCTAGGCGAGAGAGAGAGAGAGAGACAGTGTGAGCAGGGGAGGATCAGAGAGAGAGGGAGACACAGACTCTGAAGCAGGCTCCAGGCTCTGAGCTGGCAGTCAGCACAGAGCCCGACGCAGGGCTCGAACCCACGAACCGCGAGATCATGACCTAAGCGAAAGTCGGACGCTTAACCGGCTAAGCCACCCAGGCGCCCCAAGAGTATAGTATAATTTCATAGGCACTGATTAGTAATAATAATGAGAACTGTGACTAGGGTCCTGAATGTGGAAGGGTCAGAGCAGAGCACAAGGCAAACATGAGTCAGCAGCACAACATTATTTGAAAAATAACAAAGACCCTGAACGGCCCGAGGAGCCATGTGGATGCCTTTCATTACATGAAGGTTGATATATGAGGCTTTGTCATGGCACAGTTTACAATCAGAAAACTTATTTCTCAAATACTGTCCTCAGAAAAGCTTTATGGAAATTCAAGAACACAGAGCAGCTTGTGTTTCAATAAATGTGCCTCTCTTGTGACTCACGGGTCTTTCAGGATGCAGCATCTGCTGTGATTCTTCACTTCACCCAGCAACCTCCATCACACAATCCTTGACCGAAGAAGTGAGAAAAACCTTTCCTAGAAGACTGTTTGTCTTGCTGAAGAGGGCACAGGGGCTCAGAGGTAAAGCAACTGTGCCAGAGACCCAGAGCGAGTAAGGGGCTAAGCTCTATATCAGAACCCTGGCCCCTGACCACCTAGTGCTCTCTAGATAGCCCACCCAAACAACTTCATTCAGCAGCACTAGAAAGCCAGATCTGAGCAACAGGATAGAATACAGAATTACATATCATTTGGCTGCAAAATCCTGGGATTTGACAAACCAGCTTAAAAAGTGCTACTCTTCCTTAGACCAATAAGCCATTTTTGAAATACAGCGTTTCACAGTAAGGAGTGCTTGGTGAGGAATAGAAGTAGAGTGACATTTCAAGTTAATATGTTTGGATGAATTAAACTGTGGTTGATGTCTTCATTTGAGGAAATGCTTCTTACTATTCCCTCTCACTCCAAAACAAGCGTGAGAGGATGACCTGAGAAGCCCAGCAATGCTAATGCACAGGAATATATGAGTCTGCACAAATGCCCAGCTGAAAACATCACCCATCTTCCAGCTGCGGAGTCTGTAATATGTCTCTCTTCCAAGTGTGTGTTCTGCTACCCCCTCATAACAAAGGCCTGCTTAGAGGGTCTCTAAGGTCCTTTCAGATGTAACATTCTCTATAATTTGAAGTTTTCCTTCAGACCTCTTGGCTCTTCTGTTAAGCTTAAAATATAATAGTCACCTGTTTAAACTTTTGCTGAATTCCTTGCTTTATTAATAGAATGTTATAGCACAATTCCTTTAAAATGTGTTATAAAAGCTTTGCCTTCTAATGCCTCAAACACTTTTTTCAAAAGAATATATCTTCAATTCTGCTTTCCTAAGTTGTCCTTTTGATTCAATCACGTGGTGGATGAAAGACAGGCCCAAATCCTCCTTACTAAGAGATGGGGTCCACGTCTCTTCCCTTTGGATCTGACTGGGCTCATTCCTGCTTAACCAAAGAATACAGCAGAAGCAATATTGGGCTAGTTCCTGGGTCTTGGCCTTAAGAATTTGGAAGCTTCCACTTCCTACCTCCAGAGCATTCAGCCATCATGCCGTGACAGAGACAAAACCATTTCCTGGAGGCAGCCACATAAAGAGGAGCTGAGGCCCCCAGCTGTCCACCCACCCAAATCCAGCACCAAGCTGCCATCATGGAAGTATGCCATTTTGGATGTAGGTCCTCTGGCCCCATTTCAGCCATTCCAACTGACATTGAATGGAACAGAGAAGAGTCAACAGGCCTCTGATTAAATTGCAGATTCCTGAATGAATGGAGGGTTGTGCTGAGGCAGTCTGTCATACAGCAATAAATACCACTAATAGTAATGATGATAATAAAGATAATATAGAGTAACATTTCATGAGCATGTATCCAATTCTAGACATAGTGCAGAGCACTTCACATGAGTCATATCATTTAATTTTCACAACAAAGCAAGGAAGAAACCACTCTTAATCCCCTTTATAGAGAAGGAAACTCAAGTTTCAGGTGACCAAATACCTAGTCCAAGTCCATTTGTCCAGTAAGTGCAGACACAGGTCACCAACCCTAATCTGTCTTCCTTTTTGTTCTGCGGTGCTCCCTCTGTGTCTTGATGCTCTTGATGGCTCATCCTCTGTGTGGTTATGCCTACTGCCTCTCTGCAAACAATACCTATATCTGTGCTGACAGTTCTAACTTCTCACAAGCTCCCACCTGATCTCCGTAAGAGCATAGATAGGTAGATGTCTCCTTGGATATCCCACCTCTGTGCTACCTCTAAACCTGGCAGCTCTCTTCTGCAATTCCTTTGTTGGCCACTACTTCCTTTCTGGGCAGTGGGGATCCCACAGGAGATGGGCTAGGTCTTATTCTTCTCAATACCTTTAGTGTCTAGCACATAGTTGACTCCACGTAAGTGTATTTAATTACATTATTTTCCTCCTTCTGCCTCAAAGTTGTTACTTCCCAAAGCAAATCATTGTCATCTCCATAGTTTCCTCTTCCGTATTCCATCAAAGACACCACCATTCTCACAGTCCCACAAGCTTGGTGACATATGACACCTGCTTCTCCTTCAGGCAATAAGTCCTGTCAGTTCTTCAGAATGCCCCTCACTTCTCACGTATTCATTATATTCCCTCAGCCCAGCTCCCATTCTATCATCTGTGGATCATTGTAATTTTCCTAAACCTGGTATTCTTACCTCATTTTCTCTCTTCCAATTCGTTTAGAACATTTTTCCACAAATGCCAAATGAGTCTGTTGAATGCATTGCTCTTATCTATCACTGCCTTCCCAACTCCTTCAGTGGCTCGTGGCCCCCAGCTCGTGTGGCACTGTTCTGCAAATCAGTTAGAATGCTTTCAACTGCAAGTAAAACCCAACTTGTACAGGTCTAAACAAAACAAGGGAATCTGGAGTGCTGAACCAAGATTTCACAGCTTCGGAGGTTATGAACCTAGTTTCTTTGCATCTCTCCAGTGTTGGTTTCATGCATACCTGGTCTCTCTCATTTATGTTGCCACATGGTGGCATCAGGGGCTACATGCACTCTCAATAACTCTCAGTTGATTTGCTCCTTGTGGCTTTTTTTAAGAGTAAAAAAAAAAAAAACTTTTCCAAAAGCATCCAGCAGACCTTTCCTTTCATCTGTTTAGCAAGTTAAATTTTCTGGGACTTACAACAAGTGTTTATTTCTTGCTTGTTATATATGTCCAATAATGGTTGGCTGCCATTCTGCTTCTTGTCATCTTCATTCCAGGATCCAGACTGAAGGAGCAGCCCTTCAATGGGATGTTACCAGAACCACACCAGGGCTCACTTTCCTAGGTCCAAGTGAGCCTCATGACCAAACCTCACATCCATAAGGGCAGGGAATTGGTGGGAGCCAAAGAGAAGGGCAGCAGTATCGAGAATAATAATATTCTCCAGCCTAACTGGGTCACATACTGATTCTTGAACCCATCACCAGCGAATGGGTGTAGATTTTCCTTCTGCCAGGGCACACCCCTTGATCTGAGGTCCAGTTCTCAAGAAGTTTTGCTGTTATCCAATTGTTGGAGAAAGAAAGTTGGGGACTTACGATGATGTCCAATATATTTAGGATTGCAGGTGTCTCATACTCTGTCCCAACCCAGTGGTCCAGTCTCCTAATGCTCTCCTACTCGTCAGGAGCACTTTTGTCTGTGGACAGACATTTCCATCATTGGTTATGTTGCTTTTCCCAACTGGAATGCCTTCTTCAGGCCTCCCATCCTGGACACACCTAACCACATTGTAGGAAGTTCTATCCATCACTTCCGTCCTCTGACATTACTTATTTCTCTAACATTAAACATTACACACCACTTACCAATATGAACTCTTAAAATTTGAGATATCCAAAGACCTTACAAGTAACTTAGCTCAGCATCTCCTAAAGGGAGGACACCCCAATCCTATAAAATGCTTTGTGCCCTCCCACCACAAAAGTAAGTGGTAAAAAAATGTAGAGAGAAACCCTGCATGTGTGTTATAATCTCTCTTAGTTATTCATAATGTTCAGCAATATACTAAAATCTCTGAGAGGTTTTTATAAAGTTATTATAACTAAGAAATCAATAGTCTAATAAGAAAAATATAAATTATGTTAAAATCTATTTCTGAAATACATGAATATATATTTGATAAGATAATCATTTATTTTTTTAAACTAAAACATTGTTAAACTTAGTGTAAATGCGCATTTTCTATACTGGTTTGACTGACTAATGTCCTGTACAACTAGCAAGTATTCCCTGTAACCCACATTGGAAAATGCTGATGTAGGTCAATCCTCTCATTTAACAGACAACATTACTGAGATCCAGGGAGGTCTAGTGACTCATCTAAGGTCACAGGGCAAGTGTGGTGAAATAGAAAGAGATTCAGGCTTGGAGGTAAAAGTCTGAGGAGTATTTCTGTCTTTTCATTAAACCAGTAGCTTTAGTGCAGTAACCACAAAACCATCCAGAACTTCTGGGTCCCCTCCTTTGTTACATGAGGATCCT
This sequence comes from Crocuta crocuta, assembly GCF_008692635.1. Taxonomy (NCBI): domain Eukaryota; kingdom Metazoa; phylum Chordata; class Mammalia; order Carnivora; family Hyaenidae; genus Crocuta; species Crocuta crocuta. The sequence continues at coordinate 1,268,392 of NW_027532601.1, forward strand.
AATAATATTGATGTCTCAAGTGTTGTTAAATGAGAGGATGCGTGAAAACACTTTCTGAAGGGCACTCTTTCATACAAAGGTCTGATCATTTCATATGGAGAATGGGAGCTAAAACTCAAGTCTCTGGACACCCAATTAATGCTCCATTTCTATACCACCCTGCCCCACCATTCCTTTAGTTTCTTAATTCTTTTGCTGCCTTATTGGTCATTTGGCCACTTCCTATCTATGTGCCTGTGTCCTCAGCAAGATACTGTGAGTTTCTTCAAGGGAGTGTATGCAACTTCCAGTTCCATTAGTTGTTCACAACACCAAACACAATATGATATATATATAGTATTTGAAAAACAATAAGTTAGATTTACTCCCAATGACAACTGAAAATGATACTCAGCATAGAGAAAATAAAATTTTCAGGTATGCACTAATTTCTTTGTATCTTGAATATGAAGAAAGAATTGAAGGTAATTCCATGCCCTAAAAGAAGTGCAAAGGGAGTTTCAAGGAAAATGAGTTAGATAATTTAAAAGTTTGACCCGAGAAAAGAAGGCTTAGGAATTGAAAGATTTTTTTAGTACTCATTATGAAAAATTCTAATTGTGCTTCATAATGACAAGTCCTTGCAATGTTAAAGTTCTATATATAGTTTCAAAATACTTTAAATATACCTGAGTTCATATATGTTCCATAAAAGTCTTGCACAGACAAATAGAAATTCTGGGGAAATAGGTGAAAACTGGGCTCTTGTTATTTTCATTTATTTAAGAATGGAAGGAATATTCAGATCATCCATGATTCTAGAATTTCTTATGTTTAAAGTGTCAGTTTCCAGGGGTGCCAGGCCGGCTCAGTCGTTTGAGTGTCCAACTCTTGATTTCAGTTCAGGTCATGATCCCAGTGTTGGATTTAGCCCTTCATCAGGCTCTGTGCTGGACATGGAGCCTGCTTAAGATTCTCTCTCTCTCTCTCTCTCTCTCTCTCTCTCTCTCTCTCTCTCCCCCTCTCTCCTTCTGATCCTCCCTCCCATTCATGTATTCTTGCTCTCTCTCTATCTCAAAAATATATATAAATAATAATAAAGCATCAGTTTCCAAATAAGTGGAATTTGTTTCAAACTCTGTACAAAAAGGTCTCACCAATGTCAGGATTATTTTTCTCTCATAGGTCATAATTAACATTTGAAGTAGAAACAATTTATTGGCATTGCTATCGCAGGATTAAAATTCTGTTTTCCTGCCCATATCCCTCAATAAACACTAGCAGATAAAATTATGTTTTGAAGATGAGTTTAAAAATTACAGTTATTCAGGCGCCTGGGTGGCTCAGTGGTTAAGAGTCTGACTTTGGCCCAGGTAATGATCTTCTGGTTCATGAGTTCAAGCCCTGCATTGGGCTCCCTCCTGACAGCTTGGTGCCTGGAGCCTGCTTCAGATTCTGTGTCTCCCTCTCTCTCTCTGCCCCTCCACCACTCATGTCATGCTCTGTCTGTCTTTCTCTCAAAAATAAATAAACATTTAAAAAAATTTTTAAAAATTACAGTTATTCTACTTGTGTGTACAATATCTCCCTTCATACAATATTTCATTATTATTCTCAGGTAAATAGGTTCACAGGGCATTCTTGAGGAGCATATTTCCCATCTCCTTTAACCAGAAATCCCGGCAATACTTAAGAGAAAAGACATGCACTTTTACTACAAACATATTTAGAAGTTTAATTAGCCAAAATAGTATATAATCACATGTACCAGTCAGGACAAGCTACCTTTTACTGCAATAATAAATACCTCCTAAATCTCAGACCGTTTATTTCTTGCTCTTGTTACCTATCCGATACAGGGAGTCAGGGGGCTGTGCCCATCCTAATCGTTCAGGGACTCCATCTGATGGAGGCTCACCAAGTGGGTGACTGGGAGAGCAGCGGCATATCTCATTGGCAATTAAATGCTTCCGCTCTCAGCAAAAATACACCTCATATCACTTCCACTTCCACTTAATTGAATAAAAACATAATCTAATCATGTCCGAGTAAATCTGGTCATATTCTTAATGTCTTTTGGGGATTGACTATTTGGGCTTAAACACCACTCTGCACGCTCTGGGTGCATCAGTCACTAGCCACATGCAGCTGGTGAGCTCTTAAAATGCGCTAGTGCGAATTGAGATGTGCCAGAAGTAAAAAAAAACTGGATTTCTCTAAGACTTAGCACAACAAAGACTAAAATATTCCCCTAATCACTTTTAAATATTGATTATAGGTTGAAATGAGAATATTTTAGATGTACTGGGGTAAATATATTACTAAAATTAATTTCACCTGTTTCTTTTTAGTTTATTTATGGATCTATCAGAAAATATAAAAAGTCCATATGTGCCTTACATTGTATTTCTATCAGGTAACGTTTCCCTGATCAGTTCAGGGTTTTGTCAGCCAGTTCAAGAGTCTGCTCTTCCCCCTCCTCTTAAAGTCCACCTCTGGGTGGGCGGAGTGTGCCTGGCAGACATTCAGAGTGAGTGGCTTTTCGGGACAAGCTGCCCTCTGCTCCCTCTCGATTTTATGGAGATAGACTTCATCCTGCCTGGTCTTTCTGGGACAGTCTCTAAACCTCCTTGACCCAGCTGAGGTCAGTGTTGCCAGCAAGACTTTGATCCATACAGCCCATGTCTGGACACAGGCGAGAGCTTCTTAATGAGACTAAGAGGTAACTATGTGTCCTCTGTCCATCTCAGGTCCATTGTTTTCTTACTGGGGCAGATTCAGGACTTCTTTATAAGGTTGCCAGTGTCCTGAATTAACATTCCCAAACTTATGCACATTTTTTTATTGTGGTAACATACACATAACCTAAAATTTACCATTTTAACCATTTTAAGTGGACAGTTCAGTGGCATTAAGTACGTTCACACCAATGTGCAAACACCACCAGGGTCCACCTCCAGAACTTGATTATCTTCCCAAAATGAAAATGTACTCATTAAACACTGCACATTTTCAATCATCTCCCTTCCACCACCATGGAGCTCAGCCCAGAGTTAGGCCACTGGCTTTCTCTCCCTAGAAGATACATCAGGGACTCAGTCTGGATTCAGGTCTTCTCTAGAAAATTCCCAACATCTCCAAAGGAAAGCTTCCTACACAAATACTCTATGACTGTTGCTTCTAGATACTGTCCATGTAATGTTTTATCTAAAACTTTTTAAAAATTTATTTTCTTTTAGAGAGAGTGAGAAAGCAAGCAGGGAAGAGAGACAGAGAGAGAGATTGAGAGAGAGAGAGAGAAAATCCAAGCAGGCTCCATGTTCAACAGAAAGCCTGACTTGGGGCTCGATCCCACGACTCTGGGATCATGACCCATGCCAAAATCATGAGTCAGATGCTCAACGAACTGAGCCACCAGACTCCCCTTATTTAAACTTTTAAGAGTTAAGAGGGGTGTTTGTAAAATCCCTATTAATGGGGGCAAGAAGCATAAGGTGGGACTATCCTACACTAATTAGGACATATGTCCATCTTATGTATTAATCAGCAGTTCCCAAAGTGCAGCCTGAGGACCTCTGGGGTTCCTGAAACTCACTTAGGAGGTGGGCAAAGTCTAAACTATTTTTATAATAATACAAAGATAATATTTGCCCTTTGTTCACACTCATTATTATGAGTGTACAATAGATTCTTCCAGAAACCACATGACATACAATATCTTTGCTCTGATAGCTAAAGAAATATATATATGCTTTTGTATTCTTGAGTTTTCCAAAATTTTCCCAGGTTGTTGGTTTAGGGTATGAACATGTATGTTTTCAGAGATTAACTCTCTTTTTCCTCAGGGATTCTACTGAACTTCTATAAGCTGTCTTCTAAGATCTGCTATAACCTCTGCCTCTGCAATTTCATTTTTGTCCAATAAATCATTATTTTGAAAATTCTAACTTGCCATTATCCTTATGAATAAATTAAAGAAGAACAATGTATACTTTGTTCTTCTTTTGAAATTAAAAAAATATGTTTTAATTTCTAATAAAGCAAATATTGGTATATATAACTTACCCACCTCTCCCTCCCAAAAAAACCTGTGGGGTCCTCAATAATTTTTAAGAGCATAAAAGAGTCCTAAAACCAGAAAATGTGAAAAACTTCTGTTATAGATAAATTTTATGCTAAGTTTTAGCCTGTTTGGACACAAAAAATCTTCATTTCTCTCAAGAAAACACACCTCCTACAATGAAATTTTGTTTTGCATGACAAAAGCTAGGAATTTGAGTCTATTTTCCCCAGTGAGGTCTTTCTAATGACACAGGGGCTGAGGGAATAGAACCAGAGAGGATTAAAAATCATATCTAATAGTTCAAAATGTTATGTTTACATGTGCATAAGTCATGTTGTGTTGGGAAGAAGATATTTGGTCAGGACCCATGGTTTTGAACACCCAAAGCCTATCTGGATGTCACTCTCAGCACTTTGAGATGATCAAAAGATATCTGTGTAGAGAATATGGTCAGACAAATAAACACTTTTGACTGGAGACTGACTTTTTAAAAAGCTTATTTATTTTGAGAGAGAGCACAAGCAGGGGAGGGGCAGAGAGAGGGGGGGAGAGGTAGAATCCCAAATAAGCTCCACACTGTCAGCACAGAGCACAATACAGGGCTCCATCCCACAACCATGAGATCATGACCTGAGTAGAAATCAAGAGGCAGAAGTTTAACTCACTGAGCCACCCAGGCACCCCTGGAGACTTTAAACTCCAACACAGAAACCTAGCCCTGGTGAGCAGAGTTAGGCCACATGATGCCCCAAGGACTTTCTGACTATAATAGAGCCTCTTACTTGACCCATTCTTTCTAGAAGCAAATGTGGATGGCCCATATAATTCAGTGAGGTAGCGGCTAAACATTTTCTGAAATGGTTACATTTCTATCTCCCTCTCATGATTTTTAGAGCAAAGATGATTCCAAAACAAAGATGATCAAAGAAAGAAGGTAGAGAGTGAGGGGGGCACCATTTGACCTAGTAAAGACTAAATTCTTCCTACTAGTATTCCTTTCCCCAATCATCTTGATCAAAATTGATAATAGGATAACCCAACCTTAGCAGCATTCCAACATTCTAGACTCCTGGGTAGTGGAGGTGGTGGTAAGAGGGTGCCTTACTTCTTTCTTGACCAAGGTATCTTGGTTCACTCCTAGATAGTAATCAGTTCAGCCCACTCAGTCACTAAGACAGGAAACACCAAGCCTTCCAGGATCCAGCATTCCTAATAGCAAATGGAATGTGGAACTGGATTACAAACCTATTTGTAATGTCCTCTAGGAGATAGTCAAAGACCCTGCTGGATATTGCTTCAACCAAAATGGGCTTCACTGGGCCCAGCCCACTACCAACCACCTGGCCAGTACCAGTAGAGGGTCTAAAAGATCCCATGGATGACAAAGGGTGACCAGTCAGTACCCAGAATTCTAGTGCCCCTTGACCATAGTCATTTGGGATACTGGGATATCCTTAGAGCCACCTCTAATATCAGGTCAGTTCTCTTAGTCAAAGCCACATTTCTTCTCTCCCCTTTCAGCCCACCATTGTGGTCCCTAAATTTCTCACTGCATAAGAGTATTCACTTAGCCTCTTCTATCCTCCAGTCCTTGATACTTGCCCAATGGAGGGGTCCAGCTTCAGTCACTGCTACCTCTCCACATGGTACCATTGGCTGGCTTTCCCCATTCCCCAGGTAGGTGGTGGGCTCTAGCATGGTTTCCATCATGCTTGTTTGACAGAAGCCACAGAAGCTCCAGTGCTCAGGGGCAACATGTCTAGACCTATGGAGACATTGGCTCCTCCCACCATTTGCAGACTCAGGTGAAGTGCTGTGCCACTGGGCATGGGATCCACTTCCCTAGCAGTAACTCAATGGAGCCAGATAACTAAATGCTTAAATGTGGAGCATGAATTTTCACCAACAAGAGACAGGATGAAAATACAACCCTCTAACAAAAGATTCCCAGGCACAGTATTTGGGATAGCCTGTGCAAAGATGGCCCCATGGCCCCATGGCCCCATGACTGCAAAAATGGTTGGTTTCTTTCCCTCCTTTCCTGACTCTCCTCTTTATTTCCTTCACTCTTGAAACCCTGGCATCACATGCCCACTCCCCCTTCCCCAGTAAGGCATTACCACATAAGCTCTGCTTCAAGTCCTGTTATGATGTAACTGAGACACTGAAAGCCTCAGATCAATTGTTCTTCTCAAAGGATGGACAAAAAAAGGTATTGATGGGAAGGTGTCTGGAACCACACCCTGTGTGCCCAGAGCAATGAAAAAACAAGTGAAAGTTCTGATACAGAACTCACCCGTTCAACAGCAGTTTTGCGTCTTGTAAATACAGATACTCTTGTGTTCCACTTAATTCCGTTCTTCAGTCTCACACTCTGCCTCGTCTCCGGCTCCCTGCTCCCCACTCCTTGCCTACCATGGCCCATGGCAGTTTGTTTCACCTTTACTGCCTCTTGCTGGTCTCCAGATCTGCCTTCACCTGTGCTCTTTCCAGCTCAGATGGACTTACTGAAGCCTCTGGTTTCTCCCCTTCTCATGTGGACTCTCATGCCATGCCCCCACTCCAGCTCAGTGAGCCTCAGCATGTAGCCAGTGTATCCTGTGCCCTTGAGTAGAAAAGAAATATTTAGAAGCACTTGACTGGTAGTGTGGGGAAATCTTTAATGAGATAATATTATAGGGAATTAAACAATTCCTTTTTATGACTTTTGCTTTTCATTGCATTATGAAGATCAGGCTAGAGAAATGGAACCCCTAGAAGAAACCCACCAGATGACATGTGGCTAGAATTTGGTCAATACACACAAACTATTTTGAGGAGAGGGAGAGACTGAATGTTGTGAACCAATTGACTTCTATTCATCGCTGCCCCTACAGGCACTTTCACCAAAAATTTGTCCAGCAGGCACATTATAAATGAAATGCAATGAATCCAGTTGGTTTCATGCAAATCAGCTAAAGATAATGGTATATATGGTGAAGAAAGTGATAGCTGGGGATAAATATGCCTTAGAATAGGAGAGTTGGGGAGGAAATTCGGATGAAGAAACTGAGGCTAAAAAATTGAAGGGTAGTGACTGTTGAAGATTATGCCACCCTTTAGTGGCCAAGCCAGGCCTAGACCCAGGCCTCTTGCCTCCAAGGATAAAGGTGAGCTTGGCAATTCGTTCTTTGGGAAGCCCAAAGCAGGCTCTCCCATTGGGTCATAGGACATTTGTATTATACCTTGGCTGTATCAGCCTCTACTGCTCTTCTGTCAGCCTCCAAAAACGGGACATGAAAATGGATTTGTTCAAGTGGTGACCCACAGATTCCAAGCCTTAGCACCTTTTTAAATGAGCAAGTGACACAGTGCCAGGCAAGATGCAACCTCCGCAAATGAATTAATTAGACTTTCAAAAAGAGCAAGCAGGCTTGAGGTGGTGTTTTATTACACAGTTTTCTAAGTGGTAATTGAAAAAGAAGCACTTGATTTTAAATTCCCTCCCCGAGGTGTTAATTACGGCAGGGAGGGACTGTGGAGGCATAATCCTATGTAAAATGAATCGCTCCATCGCTCAGGACTTGTGGGGTCCAGAGCCCCTCATACTCGCTTTGGGAAATTGAAAGGGAAAGAGCAGGACACAACATGGCAGTTTGGCTTTGGGATCTTTAGCCACTGCTCTACTGGAGAAATTTAAAATACTCTCTTTTAGCGATCTTCCTCTAACATACCACAGATCAGAAGGTTAATGTGAATAAAATTAAAGGAAAACAGGGAACTCGAATTGTCTTCTGTGTAGCCTGTCATGTCCCTTCCATTTCTCCTCCCCTCCATTTCCTTCTATCCAGAAAACAGTCTTTGGGCTAACACAATGCCATTTGAGTTCCTTAAGACTTGCTGAACAGCTATGATACGTTGGACATTAGAACTCTACATAGGGGCATGTGACATTCTGTCCTTGTAGAAGATGAAAACAAGGGGGAAACAGGCATGTGTCACAAATATAAACAAATCCATGGCCCCAAGAAACAGGGAAGTACAGTTGACTCTGGAACAACTTGGGCAAGGGGTGAAGAGACTTGTCCCATCAAAAATCTGTGTATAACTTTTGACTCCCCGAAAACTTAGCCACGAATAGCCTACTCTTGACTGGAAGTCTCATGATAGCAAAAACAGTCAATTAACACATATTTTGTATATTATATATCTTATATACTATATTCTTACAATAAAATGAGCTAGAGAAAAGAAAATGTTAAGAAAAACATAAGGCGGAGAAAACACATTTACAGTACTGTACTGTAAAAAATCCATGTCTAAATGGGGCTGGCAGTTCAAACCTGGGTTGTTCAAGGGTCAACTGTTCAGTGTCTGTGACGGATACAGATGGTGGAGGATTTATCCATAGTGTTATTGGTCCATACAGTGTTAGGAGAAAAATTCAGAGCTGAGAAGTATTAAGAAATCATCTAATTAAATTCCTTCACCAGTGCAGTAGTCTTCCTGGACCTTCAGGAATCAAATTAGTAAGTTCAGTAAGAGTGTGGCTTCAAGGGACAAAATGAAACTTTGAATTATGGCTCCATCATGTGACTTTGGGCAAGTTACTTAACCTTTCTATATCTGAGTGTCCTCATCAATAAAATAAGTGGTGATATACACACCCACATTCGAGGTTTTCCATGAGAACTAAGTTAATATATGTAAAGCACTTCTAATGGAGACTGGCACATGGGAAATGTTACCTATATGCATATTTGCTTTGGAGTGGCAAAGAAGGACTTTTAGAGCCTCACGGATGAGAGAAGGATGACACAGAGACACTTGCAGGGACCTGTAAAGGGTAGGAAGGGAGGGACTGCCGGGGACATAACACAGAACCAAGTCACACACACATACATATATATGCATGCACATACATACTCACATCATGCCCAGACAATATGTCCACCTCCTACCCAACCTACTTTGTAGAAGAAAAGGGGAGAGGGAGGCTCCATCAACTGAGTATTTACACCAAAGACACTGAGGAAAAGAGTGTGGAAGGGACTGCATCTATCTGAAAGTAATTACGTAAGTTTTTGTTAAGGATACAGGGAGAGTTTAAGAGCTAAGTTCAACTCAATTGCAGAGACAAAGGTTCTGTTTTGCACAACTAAGGTTGTGACTGTGAAATTCAAATCCACCAATGAGATTAATGAAATCACCCATGACTAGCTGACTGCTTTCTGGTGTTCTCTGTCCACAGCTGCTTCCTCTGAACGTTGCCAGCTCCTTCCCCTGCCACTCCCCAGAAACCCCACTTTTGCAAATCACAAAATGGACCCAGCACTTCCTCACTCAGCCTGGGTGGGCAATGGCCCCAAGTGACACATGGGACTGATGATCTTTAAGTCTGAAATGCACCATGAATACAGTGGGCATGACTGTGCCAAACTTGATGGACGAATGGGGACCAGAAGCAGTTGACCTACAGAATCACCTTCCTGCTGGGTTTTAGTGATACATGAAAGAGGTAGTGCATGGAAAGTGCAGAGCAGATGCTCAGGAAAAAACATGATTATATTCTTGTAAATTATTATTTTATTCTTTTGGTTCTGAGATCTCTGAAGTTGTGAAGCACATGCACACATATGCATGTATGAGGGCACCTCGATGCAAACAATGTATATTTGCACACAATTTAGGAAGGCTTAGGGGAGTTCAACTGGAAGGTATTCCCTAATGAAATTGTTGTGCTGGACAGAAGTGCCTAGGAGGCTTTTAAAGCTCTCATTGTCCAGGGCATTCCACAACTAAATCAGAATTCCTAGGGATGAGACCCAAACATCAGTAATTTTTAAACTCCTGTGTAATTGCATTGTGCTGACAAGGTCAGGCTCCATGCTATAGGTCTGATCCTTGCTTCTCAAAGTGTGACCTGGGGCAGGCAGCATCTGCATCTCCTGGGAGCTGCTTGCTGGAAAGGCAAAATCTTGGGCATTACCCCAGATTTGCTAAGTCAAATCTGCAATAGAACAAGATCCTCACTTCTCGAGTTTTTCCATTAGGATTAAATGAGTCCACATATGTCAAAGACTGCTGTAGAAGTCCCAACCTCAGAATTACAGGTTCCATTTTCTCTAACTCTATAAAGCTTTGGCAATCCCTGGGCATCAGTTTTTCTCTCTGGTAAAACAGGATGTTGGGCTCACCTCTGGCATCCAATCAGTCTGTGAGTGGAGGCGTGTGGCCTCCCACCCAGCAAAACTCCTGATGATCCTTGGTCCTCCTTTCCCTCCCCAGCTGGCGTCCCTAGAGTGTCCTGCTGGGGAGTCCACCCAGGAGCAACTGAATCTGGCAAGAGCTAAAAAGTAATTCCCTTTAAATCAATAATTTGCAATTAAACACAGAAGACACTGAAGCCAAGGGGGGTGGGGGGGAGCAGGCTTCTGGAAAGAGGACAGCTGAGCACTTCAAGCCTTAGGAACTGAGAAGGGGAGAAAGCCTAACCCTTTCCAAGCAAACAAATGAACATTCAGCTCCATTGTTTGTGAGGAAGCAAACACAGGGACTTAAGTGGTACTTGAGGGGTGAAAAAAAAAATCAAGAGCTTATATCAGCAGGACTCAATGCCAAGAGCTAATTTACTTTCCACTTGTGCTCTCTGCTTATACACTTCCCGTGGCTCAGTGCCCCACTTCACTATATTGGGAACCTCTGAAGCCTTAGAATGGGGCTTCACAGTTTGCTGGTTGCAGGCAGCACCCAGCTCATGAAAGAACTGGAAGCCTGCCTGGGTCCCCCTCCCCATCCTCAGCAGCAAGTGTCAGACCGGATTGGGTGAGTGCCAGGCGGGCAGTGCCAATGGAGAGCACAGACACAATATAAGCAGGCAGCTCCATGGAGCCAGGATGGAATGATGGTGGATGGATGCTAACAGTGATACTTGCAATCTAGGGCCAGGAGCCATCCTATAGATCTCCAGGGATGGGCCAGAGGTAGGCTGAAATTCTTGAAACAAAATTGAAATGTGCTTCACTTTTAAAGTAAATGCATGCCATGTGGCATTGGGGTGGGGTGGGGGGGCAGGTAAAAATGGAGTATAAAGAACTGCAGCTCTGGAAAGACAGGAAAAATGCATAGAGATTATAAAACAAAACACAGATCTTTTAATTTCCCCCCACACCACAGTAAAATGAGGAAAGAAACACCATTTTTTTCTTTCATGAGTATTAACAAGTAGCTTACGTCCAAGTCATTTATAATAAGTCAGAGCTGGACATCTTGCCCAGAAGGACAGGAAAAGGAATAACATTTATTGAGGAGATAGTATGTGCCGAGGTCTAGGTGCTCTGTGAGAGCATCTTCTCTAGCCCTCCGAATCCATTTGGACACATATTTTAGTATTGACTTCATTTTACTTGGAAGAAAATTTCCCAGGATTGATTTTCAATTCCAAAATATTCATTTGGCCTCACTGTATGTCAAACACTCTTCTAAAACATGAAGAGACATTAAAAATTACAGGACACAGTCCTGATTTATGATGTCAGAAAAGCAAAATTCACAAAGGAAAGGTGACATTCTGACAAGTGTCAAGTGTTAAACGGGTAGTGCAGAAAGGAAGAGCTGTGTGAATATGAACAGAGACAGAGAGATCAGGACTTCAGTGGACAGAAAGATGCACAAGTTAGTGCAACAAATTAGTGTTGAGGGGGTCTTGGGAAAAAAACATGATTTGGAGGGTGAAGAGGAAAAATATATCTCAAGGGGACAGTTGGAACTAAGGTACAAACTGAAGAGGGGAGATTCAACCTGCCAGGTGATAGGAAGACCACACATGATTTATTTTTCTTTGAAGGTGATAGTCCAGAATTTAAAAACTGGTCACTGTAAAGATGTTGTTCATATCTTTTACTCCTAAAGGACTTCTAACCCCACAACATAGAAAGGAAATGGAACTATTTGGTCATTCAACAATTATTTGCTTGCTTACTCGGGGCCAAGCAACCACACATCCACTGGATTGGCACATTGCTAAGAGCTCTGCAATCTGCAGAAAACATGGTGCCAGATTCTAGTCTCTCAATAAGTGACACAGAACTGTAGACTAAGACATCCACCCAACTATAATTACTTTAGAGCAGATGTGTGTGCTGGTGCTATTCTCCTAAATGTAGAGCATGTCGAACCTTGGGGGAAATTTCCAGGCATCTCATACTAGTCCTCTGGAGTTATTTTTTTCAGTATCCATAATGACCCAGATGCATCATTACCCATCTTTACATACTGGCCAAACCCAAATTCATTGTCATAAGAGGAAGGAAGAAAGAGACATGAGACAGAGGCAAACCTGACTATAGAAGTTCTGCATTGCCCCTCCCAAGGAGAAAAGGGGAAGGCTGTTTCAGAGCTGTCTCTTCTCTATGGAGGAAGCAAGACATTCCATCTCCAAGGAGGAGAAATTCTATTCACAATTGTTTAAATTCTAGAACCTTCTATGGGACCATCATTTCTCTGGGTGTGGTATCTAATGGAACAAAAGTTCACAGGGCATATAATGTTGTATCTTAATACCAATGAAGCAGTGTTGTGAGGTGCCCCAGGTTCAAGTTCTTGCAACCCTTCTCTTCTTTTCTCACTTTTTTCCTCTAACCAAGAATGGTAAGACTGTCTGAGCTGCTCTGAGCAGCTGTCACCTTTTATTTTCTCTCCCCATTGGATTCTCTCTCTCACACACACACTCTCTCTCTCTCTTCCTCTATCTAGCATCTATCTATCTATCTATCTATCTATCTATCTATCTATCTATCTATCTATCTATCTATCCTGTGCCAGTTAGGCATTTAGGAGAGCAGCAGTCAACTTTATTCTCATCACTGAGGTACCCACTCTTTTTGGGTCCTTTTTGCTGGGAGTCTGGCCTGTTGTTCCATTGCACAAAATCCAATACTTCTATCTAAATGTTGAAAGAAAAACAGAATTCACAAAAATTACTTATTTTTAAGGCTATGTTGCCCAGCCTGACCTAGGAAAAGGCCTGGTAGAGGAGATTCAGTCCAATTACTGGAGTCCAACATTGGGGTCTGGGAGGAAATACTAAGCAGAAATACTGCTGCATTGCCTTACTTTGCCTCCCTTGTGCACCTGTTCTTGAGGGAGACCTCCTGAGAAGAACTGTCTAGAGCAACACAATTCAAACACTTCTGAATATGCTAGTTAAATATAACGGTAAGGGCTTCCTAACACCACACCTTAATTAGACTCAGTCTCCATAACTTCCAACACTCACCCAAAATAATTAACTCCTTGGGATTCAAGGAAAGTTGGGGGTTCTATGCAAATTCTCCCTTCCTTCTCCTCACCCCTCTTCTGTGACTAATACACTCCACACACACTCATGAGTGCATGCGCGCAGGCGCGCGCACACACACACGCACACACACAGCACAGCTCTACACAAATTAGATTGAGACGTTTTCTGGAAAAACAATCCATGGTTCTGTTTCCATGGAAGCAATCTCATGTCCCCAGTGGCAGCAAATGGCAGGCAGACGGCGGTAAGGGAGCTCACAGTGCCGCATTGGGCCTTCTCCCTCACAGCCAACCAGAGCAGAATGCACCGCAGGAAAGCGGGAGGCAAAGTTGAGCTTCACCAGGAAAACTAAACCTCAAGGGAAGCAGTGAACCCCAGCTGTGCCCCCTTTTTGGGGCACATGTACATCTGGGCACTCTGGGCACGGCTCCAGCCAATCAGCCAGGCTGATCCTCCCACAGCTTTTCACAAAAGGCTGCTCCCTCAGAGCAGATGGCGGCGCCTAAACCAAGATGGAGGCCGCCCGGGGGAGCTGGCGCTGAGAGCACATCCGTTGCTCTATGCAAATTGCCCCTTCTCACCATCCCCCCGTGGGTAGATGCCCCTTGCTTCCCTCAGCTTCTAAAGCCAAGGTCCCAAACTACGGCCCGATGATTCCAAGTAAGGCATGGATGAGCATTTTTTTTTTTTTTTAACATTGTAAGAATTACATAGTCACTGTGGTGTGTTTTAGAAATGAAAACTATGATTGCCTGGATATTATCACTTAGGATAAGACTAAAAGTAGGTGTTTAAAATGTGAGTCAATTTTAAGGAATGAAGCAACCATTGGGAGATCTGGGGTAAAGGAAAAGATTCCAATGTCCTCTGTCAGGACTAGATAACTTTCCAAGTGGCAGGAAAAACTTCTTGACAAGACAGGGTACAAAGTAGGGACCCACCAGACAAATTCTCCATTTAGGGTCAATGAACATACTGGAGGTTCCCTTCACTTCTCTTTGACTGTAACCCAATGCTGCTGCCCAACACTTTGCTGAGGCCCCCAAGACTTATGTCAGAAGGGATTCTTGGTCCATTTGTTCTCTTTAACACTGACCAGAATCCTGCCCTGGGTCATTTCTGGCCAGATGGACAGGACAATGTAGAAGGCCAATCTGCTGAAAGCCTCTTTGTCTTCCCACTTAAAACCATTACCTTGGAGCCAGATCCGAGCAGCCAGCAGTCTCCTCCCTTCCCCCAGCTGCACTCTGGCTCTTGTTAGCTTTGAAGGCTCAAATGCAAGTTCTACTGAGAAGTCATCTGCAGCCCTATAATGTTCTTCCCAAGGTCTAACCACCCCCAAAGCACGGCCACAAAAGAAAAACTAAAAGAAGAAGGGACGTAGGAGAAGTTTCTAATCCTCCACCCTCTTCCCAGAATCTTTGACGTTTCTGGAGAAGAAGTAAAGAAGCAGACCATTGGGTCCCCATTGTAAGGTAGTAACAATAATAACAACAAAAGTAATGATAATTGAGATTTATTAAATTTATCTAGATTCATTATATCTGTGAGGTAATTATCAGTAGTCTCATATTATAGACATTCATTCTAAGACTCAGAGAGGTTCAGTAATTTGGCTAATGAGAGGCAGAACCAGGACTCAACTCGAGTCTAGGTGACTCTGAATATTATTCTATTTCATGGACTCAGCTGCCTCCCTTTCATGATCTTCCCCAAACTCCACTGTGTCCTTTTGTGCCTGTCCTGACCCCTCCCTACTTCCTCTGTGCATGTAGTCAGAGGAGGTCCCAGGAGAGCCCATCAATCTGAACCCCTGTAAAAGGCCATTTCCTCATAACACACCCTGAACATCTGTAAAAACAATTTCTCCTCAAGCCTACAACTGAACCTCATAATAAAAACTTACCATCCA
>NW_027532601.1:1283694-1306270 GCF_008692635.1 Crocuta crocuta
GTGATATATATATATATATATATTTTTTTTTTTTCCCCATTGGGAAGACTGTGTCGGTCTTCAGCTGTGTAGATTATATTATGCTCAGTCGGTTAAGCATCCAACTCTTGATTTTGGCTCAGGTCATGAGCTCATGGTTTATGGGTTTGAGCCCCACATTGGGCTTTGTGCTGACAGAGTAGAGCCTGCCTGGGATTGATTCTCTCTCTCCCTCTCTCTCTTCCCTGCCCACCACTCTCTCTCAAAATAAATAAACTTAAAAAAAAAAGATCATGCTGCTGTAACAATCCCTAAATATTAGTCATCTGAGTTCATTTCTCACTCACTGTGATTCAACTCTGGGTTCAAGTGATTATCCAACCACCTAGCCTCAGCATTCAGGCAGCTTCCGTCTTATAGCCCTCTCTCTCCCAAGACTGCTGAGGTAGTAGAAGAGAGAATGTGGAGAATTGCACACTAGCTTGTATGGTGTTGTCCAAAACAAGTCATAGGATTGTGTCTAATTCAAGGGGTTGGGGCTGTACAATCTCCCCCCCCCCATTTTCCCACTAGGGGGAGAGGATCAGAAATATGGAGCAGAGGCACCATTTATCTTCCACAGCTCTCACACACCTTCTCATCCACGCATGCAGGAGGCAGCAGCACTGTTAACAAGAAGGCTTCACGGAGAAGAACCCTGGATGAGGAGTCAGGAGACAAGAGTTTGAGGCTCTCCTCAACCCCTTCTTAGCTCTGTGGTCTTATGGAACTCAGCCGGCCTCACTGCCGCTCCTTTGCTCATGTTCCTTTTAATGAGGAGAACACTAGATTGAGCAACTTCACAGGATTAATTTAAATTCAGCAATGAATATGTTTCTAACAAAAAATTTGCCACTTTTTAGTATTTTAAAATGTCTTAATGTTTATTTAGTTTGAGAGAGAGAGAGAGAGCACAGGCCGGGGGGGGGGACAGAGAGGGAGAGAGAGAATCCCAAGCAGGCTCTGCATTGTCAGCACTGAGCCAGACACGGGGCTTGATCTCGCAAACCATGAGATCATGACCTGAGCTGGAATCAAGAGCCAGATGATTACCCAACTGAGCCACCCAGGCACCCTACTCTTTAGTATTTTTAAAGCCATCGTCTCCCTTATAGGGAAAGCAAAGGATAAAAACAGAAACAAACAAACAAAAACAAAAGCTGGGAGACCTAGGTGGCTAAGAGGGTTGAGCTTCCAACTCTTGGTTTCAGCTCAGGTCATGATCCCAGGGTTGTGGGATCCATGCCGAGCATGGAGAATACTTAAGATTCTATATCTCTCTCTCTGTCCCCAACTTGTGCTCTCTCTCTCTCTCTGAAATAAACAAAACCAAATGAAAGCTGAACTGGTTTCAGGTGTCCTGAGTTTATGTCCTAGTTCTCTTCTCTTTATTAAAGTCATTCGATCTATCTGAACCTCGGTTTTTCCATTTCATAGACAGTGATGTTGTTTCTATCCACCCCCATGAGCCATTGCATACACAGCACTGTATACATTGTAAAGTTCTCCACAAATGGAAGGGATTATCATCCTCCTTTCCTCCTCTTGTCACAAAGGTGTCTCCCCTACCTTCTCACCTTCCCCTCAGCTTTCAAACAAGTTCAATCTCCTATCCTTCAGAGGATGTTTTTTCAACTTTCATGGCCAACCCCCACTTAATTTTCCACATAATCTCTTCATTATTGATCACCAAACTTCCTGGAAATAAGGCTGCACATGTGTCTGGTCCCCACTCTTCCAGTCTCTTCATGACACTTTTTTTTAGCTTCTGCCTCCACTACTAGAGGAAGGTTCTTTTACATGTCCCCTGACCTCTTCATTAAACTCTATCAGTTTTTCTTTTCCTGGACTTATCACAACATTTGACAACAGGGACCACCCTGTCTAATCTGACTGATTCCACACCCTGGTTGGTTCTTTATAAGTTCTGTTCATTATATCTATAAACCATCTCTGTTCTATTGATTCTATTTCTAAAATAGTTCTTACATCCATCTTTTACTTTCCTCACTATATCCTTGTATATCCTGTTGAGTCTCTGTTATCTGCTTTATTTCTGAAACATCTCTTATATCCATCTCTTCTCCACTCTCTTTGCTCCTGCACTGGTCCAGGCTCCCATTCATCTCTGGCACGGACTGTTGCCTTAGCTACCTGACTGATCTTTCTTCCTCCAGCTATAAAATGGGAAGCATAATATGTACTGCCTTGGCTCTGAAGGAAATTAATTTATGATCTTAAAGAGGGCAGAACAGCTGAGCTGCTTGTACTTATTTAATATACATCCTTTCCTTCTCCCCTGCTTAATATACTGTCTAGTTTTCTTTCTCAGGCCTTGATTGTCTGCTATTCACCTCTAAAACCCTTCAAAATTTCTCCATTTCTTCAAACTCTGGCCCAAACACCTCTTCTCAGCCTCATGCTCAGGTGCTGTCTCCCCATTCCCCCACATCTCGACTGTAATACACTATTCAGTGTTCTGCAGACATGCCACCCACATGATTTTGGATGCATTACCTCCTCCACTTGGAACGTACTTCTCTGTCTAGCAAGATGGCCCTCTCTACCCTCCACATCCCAATATAAACATTAAACTTGTTGTAAAGCTTTCTACAATGCAACCTCCCTACCCCCCAGGTACAAACTTCTTAATTTCTGCACTTGATTCACAGTTTTGTAGAAGCATAGTGTTTTGTCCCTTTGTATGAGATGTAGCTATGGGATGTAGTTAGTATGAGTAGAGACTACTACCAGGGAGACAATTCACTAAGTTATGTGCTCCAAGACTAGTAAATGGTTTCTTTAAGAAGAAGGGAGGAGGCATAGAAGAGAAAGAGGATGACAAGAACAGACAAGAAGGCAATGTTGTAGAGGAATGTGAGAGCCAGGATCCATGGTTCTGGAGTCAAATGAAATAGTGTGTGGTGAAAGGCCAGGGCAACTGAGGGAATTAAATGGGAAGTGGAAACATTAGTGAGAAAGGGTCCTGATGGGTGTTCACAGACTATGAATGAAATGGTGCTCATCTCTGATTTGCAGTCTGTCCATTAAATGATACCATATATGATTTTTGCTGTTAAGATTATTCCCATAACTAAAGTTTAGTAGTCCCTGCAGGGAGTGAATTTGAACTGTCCATTTAATGTAGCTGATGGGCTAATGCTAAATGAAGTGAGATAGTGCAGACCAAGCTCTTAGGAAAGAGCAGATGTGTGTGTTGGGATTGGTCTGGCTTGTGAGCTTCTGTAAACCAACAAATGGATAAATGGTAAGGGATTGATTTCTCACATGACAACACATTAGCATAGACAGCCCATAGCTAGTGCCATCCATATTTCAAGCTCTTTCCTATCTCTTTCCACCAGTCTTGGAGATGGCTGCAATCCCTCATGCCCCACACTCACTCCAAGTAGAAGGAAGAAAGATGACAAGAGACCCCACTTCTGTTTACATTTCATTGGTGACAGGAATGAGAACATGATCCCTCCTGGCTGCAAGAGAATCTGAAAGGGTTGTTTGTAGCATTCCAAACTCAGTGTCACAGAAAAGCAAAGGCAAACTGACTGGACATAAACTACCATATCTGCCACAGATTAACTGAAACACATTTTAGAATTGTTTGTCATTTGTCTGTGTTCCAAGCTCCCTGAAAACACTGGTTTAGTAATATCAAAACAAACAAATGAACAAACAAGTAACACCAGAGACCCAGCATATGTTAACCTTGAACAAATACTTGTTGAATTATGTCTCATGGAAGGAAATATTGGGGATAGGGCTGGAAAAGTGAAAGCTGATGGCCAGGATGAGTCCTGCTCAACAGGAAATACTCCTAAAGACCACTGAGCAAGGATACAGTGGAACAGTTATTTGTTTATTTTTTTAAGTTTATTTATTTATTTTTGAGAGAGAAAGAGAGAGAGAGCACAAGCAGGGGAAGGGCAGAGAGAGAGGAAGAGAGATGATCCCAACCAAGCAGGCTCCATGCTGTCAGCATGGGGCCTGAACTCATGAATCATGAGATCATGACCTTGAGCCAAATTCAAGAGTCATATGGTCAACCGACTGAGCCACCCAGGTGCCCCATGGAATAGCTATTTAAATAGTGATTTATTTTTACTTAACCCTACTTCTGAAAGGGTTGAGGTCATATTTCCTAATCAAAACAATCTAAAATAAAGCAATTTGGGATACAAACGAAGTAGAATTATCTAAGAACAACTAGAGAGAAGTGCAGTCCCATTGCAAGTTAGTGTAGAAAGATATTGAGTATAAGCCATGCCAAGTGGAAGGTCAAGCATCAAAAAGGGGAGCTTAGAGGTATGGTTTCTGGACATAAAAGGACAATGATCATGGGAAAAGATGAGAAATAAATACAAAACCGCTGTGTGATGGAGCCTGATATGGGCATTAAGGCTCCGTAAGGGGTTGCGGCATAACCTACTTCCAGCTGTTGGAAAAATCTCTTCATTAACAGCCTCCAGGACCTCAGGAAGCCTCTGAGGGCATCTGGTTATATTTTGTGCAACTGCCCCTGGCCCCTCTTGAAAGAACAGACCCATATTTAGAGACTTAAGATAATGTAAGAGGCTACGATGTGCCAGGTATGGTGCTAAGCACCTTCACATATCTCAGCTCATCTGATTTCTGAGACAGATCTGTTGGTAAAATCATTTTTAGTTTTTGTCCTGGCTTGTCTGAACATTCTAGTAGGAGCAGGCCTGGAGTAAGAAAGCAAGAGAGACTGCCTAGAGTGAACACAACAAAATATCATATAATTACATGGTCCTTCAGTTTATAAAGTATTTTTACTGATATGTTCATATTTGATATTCAAAACAAACATTTCTCTATTGGGCAGCTTTATGGTAATTGACAAAAGAAAAAGGAACAAGTGTATTTCTACTGTCAATGAGCTCATAGAGGTGCAGAAAACAATTACAGAATACTGCCCCACAAGGTAATGTGTCTTAGAAGCTCAAAATGGGTGAGGCTGGCTCTCTCTGGTTTCATCAATGGTAAAGAGGCATCTGGGTTATGAACAGAAGCACAGAGAGAAGTGAAGAGACACCAACAGACTCAAGGAGAGGGAGATGGAGTGAGAGAGACAGAAAGAAACATGGAGAAAAAGCAGGCTGTGGTTTTGCAATTGGGAGTCAATGAGATGTCCCTATTTCCTTTCATGAAACCTTTTTAAACTTTAAGTGTGAAAGAATTTAGGTTCCTTGCAACCAAAGGATCCCTGATTACAACAACTGTCTAGGCATCCCCTTTTTCTTGGCAATCAAACACAAAAGCCGTGTCCTTTAGCAGGATTTCTTAGTGAACACTGGATTCATTCACGAGCTTCTCTTTCTTGCTCCTTAAACTCTCATCCCGTTTATATCACCCACTGGTGGCCGTCCTACATCACTCTGGTCCTTACTGCAGCCATACTGTCCTCCTGCTGTTGAAACACCACTGCCCTATGCCCCCTCCCTCCTGGGCCAGGCTCTGAACTCCTTAAGGAGACAACTGAGACCTGGCTAATCTGATTGGTTAGACCATACAAATCTGCTACTAAAGGCCAAACAGCTCTGTTTCCTGATCACACACATAGAATTAATTATATAAGCAAAGAGCAGAAAATGCACCGATTACCCAGTATATCCATTGTTACCATTTATAGGATCTATACTACCAGGTTCTATTCTATAGACAGTTACACGTATTTTACTTAACAAAATAGGATTATGCTACACAAATCGCTTTGTAACTTGCTATTTTCATAGTTATATACGTAATGGTCTTTTCATTGCAAGTTGTAAAAAGCAACTTCAAAGAATCCAGCAAAGTTGCAGGGTACAAAATCAACAGACAGAAATTGGTTACATTTTTATACACCAACAATGAAGCAACAAAAAGAGAAATCAAGAAACTGATCCCATTCACAATTGCACAAAAAACCATAAAGTACCTAGGAATAAACCTAACCAAGGATATAAGAGATCTGTATGAAGAAAACTATAGAAAACTTAAGAAGGAAATTGAAGAAGAAATAAAGAAATGGAAAAATATTCCATGCTCATGGATTGGAAGAATAAATATAGTTAAAATGTCATTACTACCCAAAGCAATCTACACATTCAATGCAATCCCAATCAAAATTGCACCAGCATACTTCTCAAAACTAGAACAAAGGATCCTAAAATTTGTATGGAACCACAAAAGACCCCGAATAACCAAAGTAATATTGAAGAAGAAAACCAAAACGGGAGGCATCACCAACCCAGACTTTAGCCTCTACTACAAAGCTGTCATCATCAAGACAGTATGGTATTGGTACAAAAACAGACACATAGACCAATGGAATAGAATTGAGAACTCAGAATTGGACGCAAAAGTATACAGCCAACTAATCTTTAACAAAGCAGGACAGAGTATCCAATGGAAAAAAGCCTCTTTAACAGATGGTGNACATTAGAGGAGAAAGCAAGAAACAACCTCCTTGACCTCAACTGCAACAGTCTCTTACTTGACACATCCCCAAGAGCAAGGGAATCAAGAGCAAAAATGAACTATTGGGACCTCATCAAGATTAAAAGCTTTTGCACTACAAAGGAAACAATCCATAAAACCAATAGGCAACCGACAGAATTGGAAAAGATAGTTGCAAATGACATATCAGATAAAGGGTTAATATCCAGAATCTATAAGGAACTCACCAAACTACACGCCCGAAAAACAAACAACCCAGTGAAGAAATGGGCAGAAGATATGAACAGACACTTCTCCAAAGAGGACATCCAGATGGCCAACAGACACATGAAACGATGCTCAGCATCCCTCCTCATCAGGGAAATACAAATCAAAACCACACTGAGATACCACCTCACGCCAGTCAGAGTGGCTAAAATGAGCAAATCAGAGAACTCTAGATGCTGGCGAGGATGTGGAGAAACGGGCACCCTCCTACACTGTTGGTGGGAATGTAAACTGGTGCAGCCCCTCTGGAAAACAGTGTGGAGGTTCCTCAAAAAATTAACAATAGAACTCCCCTATGACCCAGCAATAGCACTGCTAGGAATTTACCCAAGGGATACAGGAGTGCTGATGCATAGGAGCACATGTACCCCAATGTTCATAGCAGCACTCTCAACAATAGCCAAAACATGGAAAGAGCCTAAGTGTCCATCAACAGATGAATGGATCAAGAAGATGTGGTTTATCTATACCATGGAATACTACATGGCAATGAGAAACAATGAAATCTGGCCATGTGTAGCAACATGGATGGACCTTGAGGGTGTTATGCTGAGCGAAATAAGTCAGGCAGAGAAGGACAGATACCATATGTTTGCACGTATAGGAGGATTAGGAGGAACTTAATGGAGGACCGTGGGGGAGAAAAAGGGGGGAAATAGGGAAGGAGAGGGAGGGAGGCAAACCATGAGAGACTCTTGAAGGCTGAGAACAAATTGAGGACTGATGGGTATGGCGGGGAGGGGAAGGGGGTGATGGGCATGGAGGAGGGCACTTGTGGGGATGAGCACTGGGTGTTATATTGAAACTCACTTGACAATAAACTATTTAAAAATAATAATAAAAGAAGAGAAAAAGAAAAAAGGAAGAAAAAGAAAGCAACTTCAAAATGGCTAAAGTAAAAAAAAAAAAAAAAAAAAAAAAAAAGATGGCATTCCAGGAAGAACAGCTTCTGGGAACACAGACAGAAGCCCCCAGTCTCTGACCACTCTTTACGGTTCCAGAAGAGCCTGCAGGAAATGACACGGGTATTTATCACGTGCCTCCTGTTTGCCAACCACCCTACTAGTCATGTCAACTTACACCCAGAAAGGAAGGCAGTGTAATCTCCAACTCACCAACTAAACAATACATGGGCAGAGAGCTGGAGAGACTTGCCCACGTCCACAGCTTGTGAGTGACAGAGCAAAAATGTGGCCTGTGTTGCACTAACTCCGAATCCCCCACTCTTTCCACTATCGCATGTACCTCCCAAACAATTCTGAAAGAGAACCAAAAAAGCTAAATAAGAAAAGCCTGGCTAGAAAAAGCTTCAGCACTATCTGAAACCAACAAAACTTTTAGGGTGCTTAGATTGAACATTTCTGGCGTCACAGAGATGAGCATTTTATCTACGGCTACGTGCGTCTATTGATACATGGATAGGTATCTATAATAACCATGTGTTTTTCCATCATCTATCATTATCAATGCCTTTTTCTTGATTTTTCTGAAGAGATGAGCGATGAGGACGCAGTAGAAGCAGCTGTTTTGGAAATAGTGCCTTTTCTTTGTTCTGAATGCTATTTAAACATTGGCAGGGGGCCTCATTAAAGATGAATCGTTGAATTAGCAAGTAGTGTTGTAGCTAGAAGAGACGGCATGTGCTCCTGTGGTGAAAACAGATTTGCACAAAGGAGGGAAGGTTTGGGGGTAGGTGGGGGCGGGAGACGGACAGAGGGTGAAAAGTCCTGAGACACGGCAAAGTCACGTGTTTTACAATGTTCTCCAACCTGCCCACTGACATAGGGAAGCACAAGAAGGCTGAAAGAGAACCGCCACCTTATAAGCCACATATGTGACAAGGAGCCCTTTGCTCTAGGGTAATTGTGGTTATTAATAACCCCCACTTCCTGCACTGTATGGTGAGTGAGTGTCTTGCAGCTCCAGATAATCTAAAGACTTGGCTGCCAGCACCCAATAACAGCAAAAACAATGAATGATTTCAAGATAACCCCTCTCTCTGCCCTCCTACCCATATGTCTTGTCTAGCTTGGAGGTAGCGAAGATGTATTAGTAAATTTTATTTCTCTGCATGCAAGTCTCAGTTCCCACATTTGTTTTCTCATATTCAAGATGGGCTTCAGTTTGCTTACGGGTTTGGAAATGAAATAGACGTGGCAGCAGGGACTCGCATGGGATTGGATCATCCCGTGCATGAGGTGAACAATGGTCCTGGCTGCTCTCTGAAGTTGGGACTTCTCCCCGAGTGGTGTTTCATGGGGTGTGTCATTTTACTTGGACCTATTCTTCCCCCTGACTCTTTGATGCTTTGGAATTTGAGGTGGGATATGGAGGAAGAACAGAGGAAAGGAGCCAACCATTACTGAGTCTGCTACGTATCAGTGATTGTGCGAGGTGCCATGACACACACTGTTTATTCCCCTTAGCAAACGCTGAAGGAGAGTTTTATTCCCATTTTATGAGTAAAGAAACTGAGTCTCAGAGTGAATAATTTGCTCAAAGCCACATAGTTGCCAAATCACCCATTTGGAACTCAAAGCCAGATGTATCTGACCCCAAGTACGTGCTTGTGACCTGACCATTCTCATTGATAGTCACAAATATGGTTTAAGACAAAGGACATGGGTATCTGAGTTGGTAGCCTAAGCTGGGGGCCCTAAAAGGCCTTGTCTCATATTAGCTCTCTCCCATGGAGACCTGAAAAAATTCCCAACCCGGGGCCTCCAGGGAGTGAGTCATCTTGTTCCCTTCTTTGACTCCTGTCATCCCAGCTCCCCAAGCCATGGCCTACTAGGGAAGAACATATAAAAGAGCCAAACCCAAACAGCCAGGGTCTCCAGAGCAGTCCCATCATGAATTATTCTACTTGCAGGGGTCAAGCTTCCCTGCTCCACTGACCTTTCTGGGCCCCAGACATTTAGCCCTAACATATGCCCCTTCCCTTACCAACCAGAAAATTGTGCATTCAAAGTACAGACAGGGATGGATTTACAGAGGACCAAGCGGGCAATCCACAACAATCATCTGAGTGGAGGGGACACTGTCCCAAAACATCGATCACACTGTATACCATGTCCCCCTCATCTTGCCATAGGTTTGAGACTAGAGGCCTTTGGTAGTATCCAGCGTCCCTTAATCCCAATAAAAACACAGCTGTGAGATGGGTCCCACCTTAGATTCAGCAGATTGAGCTGGGGTTACTGACATGGCCAAGGGCAGAACTACTGACCAAAAGACAAATTCAGATTTCCTCACAAGTGTGCTCAGAGGTGGCCCTGCTAATTGCTCTTTGAGGGTCTAGCATGTGACCTCATCAGCATCCCCATACCTTTCTTGTAACATCAGGAGTGTCAGGCTACCCAGAAGCCGTCGCCAAGGGAGGCGCAAAGCAAATGGTAACCACTGGGAAGGCCTTTGCACACCTGTGGGGTCTTTTACCAAAGTCTGCCGATACAGCCACTTTAACTTAGCAATTAAATCACACCCCCATCTCCCGTTCAGATTGTACTAAAAGCCAGCAAACAGCTGACTGGCTTGCCAACACTTTGCCAGAAATATACAGAATGGTCCTCAGTTCAGTGTCTCAGATTCCTCGACTACGGCTTCCTGCTTCCCATGCTAGTACCCCCTCTTTTTGCACGCCCACTGTAAACACCTGCTTGTCATCTTAATTCCCCATCTTCAGGTCACCCAACACTTAGCTCCTGTTTTCTATGGGCTCCAGGTGCAGACCAGCCCTAGAGGACCTCCCCTAGAATCTGTCTCCTTGGGGAGCTACCAAAGGGTCCCCTGGCCACTGTGTTTCTTTGTTGTGATGGCCTCACTCCTTTAAACTCACTGGCCATGATTACCTGAACTGTAAATTGAAATAGCCTAATATACCCATCAGACCAAACAGTTGATAGATTTCAGTGGAGCCCTACCTCTTTCATCTTTATCACTTGTGTGACGTTGGCCAAGTTCGCTTGTACGAGCTTCAGTTTTTTCACCTTGAAAATGGGAGGATTATATAGTCCATTAAGTGGGTGGAAGTCTTCAACAACTAATGCACAGTAGCACAGCTAACTCAGTGCCTGGCACACAGTAAGGAGGCAATAAGAGGGTTCTTCCCCTAAGTCTCAAGCCAAAATCAGCTGTCTTTCCTATTGAACAATGGCCCCAATTAGAATGGTTTATTAGCCCAACTGATATCATGCACACTGACAAATCAGAATGTCAGCACAACCTGCAAACAATCAAGGCAGTGTGTTTTAAAGAGCAAACTATAGGGCTGCCTCAGTGGCTTAGTGGGTTGAGCATCTGACTTAGGCTCAGGTCACAATCTCCCGGGGTTCGTGAGTTTGAGCCCCCCTTCAGGCTCCATGCTGACAGTGCAGAGCCTACTTGGGATTCTTCTCTCCTCTCTCTCTGCTCCTCCCCTGCTCTCTCTCTCTCAACATAAATAAAGTTAAAAAAAAAAAAGAGAGAGAAAACTACATACTTATGATTTATGGTCATAGTGTGGAAATAGGTAACCACTTGTCACGGCTCCTGTAGTTAGTACAGAGATGCATGGTCTCCTTTTGAAAGCAAGTATGGTATTAAACTTGTACTCAGACTTCTCTGCCTGAAAACCTTCTACCTCACTATGTTGAGTTCACTCGCTAGTATCCTAAATCTTCTTGGTGTTTCAACTCAGGCTTGGTCTTTCCTTATTTTTAGAAGGCAACCATCTCGTTTCCTGCAGATATGAAGAGGGTCAAGAAACGAGT
Source organism: Crocuta crocuta (assembly GCF_008692635.1). Lineage (NCBI taxonomy): Eukaryota > Metazoa > Chordata > Mammalia > Carnivora > Hyaenidae > Crocuta > Crocuta crocuta. The sequence continues at coordinate 1,295,208 of NW_027532601.1, forward strand.
GCCCATATATTCATCTCCTTTCTTTTGAGACCAAATACTGCACAACGTTGAAGCTAATGATAAGCAAAGATGCTGTCTTAATCAGGGGACGTTGGGAGGGAGAACAGTTCATGATTTAAATGAAAAGGCTCTACTGATGACCAAAAGCATTCCAGGTGGAGGCCCTCGCCAGCCGCACTGCCTTGTTGCTCTGATAAAGAACGTGTGTCTCATAAACCGACGTTGCAGGACGTGTCTACACAGACAGCCCTTCCATTAGAAAGGTTTTGTTTCATACTACTCAGTACCTCTCCCTTCTCCCTGTACTTTCTCAGGTTGGGTCCAAAAAAAAAAATTGTACCAAAAAATGTACTTGAAACTATTGATTTCTGTTGTGCTAAAGCCCCTGACATTCTGGCACGATGAAGATATTGCTCTGGACCCTGTGAGCCTTCTCATACTTCTCTTCTGCTTATGAGGGTCTCTGAGGATGGTATTAAAGATATTGTAGTTCCCACTTTCTGACTGTGGGATATCAGCAGGGTCTCTCCTGTGTAAAGAATAATTATCAGCACTGCTGTTACCTCTAGTAAGTGTGTAATTACATGCTCGGTTTTGTGGGCTCTAGGCTGTGCAATTTTAAATTATACAATAATGTCAAATTCTCCCTCGCTCTCTGTCTCTAGATTTCTCTCTCTCTTTCTCGGTCTCTCTTTTTTTTATTTGAAAGGGGAGGTGGGTAAATTTTTTTTTAAGAGACAGAAAGAGGAGAGTGTGGGAGAGTCTCCCCCAGCCACCCCCTCCACACCCCACACCAACAGAAATGACAGCCCGGTAATCAGGGAAGGTCAAATGCTGCCCCTTCATGCCTGGATTTCAAGCCAAGAGGAGACCTCTTTAAAAATCAGGTTATATTTGGCAGGGAGGGAATGGGATGAAATGAAGGGAGAAAGGATGGCCCTGAAAGGGCGGTGTGTGTGTGTGTGTGTGTGTGTGTGTGTGTGTGTGTGTGTGTGTAGCACAGAACTTAAGAGTAAAGAAGTAAAGGAAAAAAGGTGCAGGGGTGGGGGGAAGGAGGCGTGGAGGGCATGAGGGACGTGGGGACGGCACCCCCAGTAACATCTCATCCAGAAAACGAGGTGGTAGGAAGCGTTGTCTAATCACTGACTGCCAGCCAGAAATTCAAGTAGATAGAGCTCGCCTCAGTGGGAGGTTTGGAGGCCATCAGCATCAGGTCTCCCCTAAGGCAACCCGTGCACTGGGTGTCGAGGGCCCTGCTCTGTGGACATTCCCCATCCCCAAATTCTTCTGTGGGCCGGCCAATCATCTAGCATCAAGGATTCTCCTCCAACTGGGCCTATGCCCTTCCCCTCCCCCCAGCTCCAGCTTCTGGATGTCCTGGGATTTCCTGCTCATTGCTGACCCGCCCTTGGGTCTTTTCTATCTCTCTATTTTCCTTCCCAGAGCTGCAGGCACTAGAGGGCCCAAGGGATGAAGGAGAGGTAACCCTTGCGTCCACCTCCAGCCTCGAACCATTCACAGACCCACTTGGTCTAGACTCTGGCTTGCAGACATCTATTTGACAATGGACTATTGTCCAACACTATTTAGGTGTTGATGTATTCAACAGGCGTTTTCACAACTGATGCTATCCTGTACCCTCCAATTCTCCTATGCCCCTGAAGAGGCTGTCACAGCTCTGGGCCCTGTCACTTCACTGGAGTATCACACTCAGGAAGACCTTACCTCGGCCACTCTCTGCCTTCTTCTGTCTTCCCTCACATCAGCCATTGCTTCTGCCACTTCTTCATATCATCTACACATCTTGAACACATTGGGTGTTCAACAAGTATCTGGTTGAGAACATGCAACTTTCATTTTACAGACCAAGAAAATAAGGCCAAAGAAGTGATTTATCTAAGGTCACAGGGCCATTTAGTAGCAGATCCACCGGAATCCAGTTTCCCAACTCTACCTTCATGACTTGTTCCCATTGTACCATGCTGCTTCTTCAGTAAACACCAGGATACACAACGCCCATGATTTCAATCAACTAAAAGAGTTGGACTGATATAGGAGACACTGTGTATCTAATAATAGGAGCAGTGAGACCTGACATTTATTGTACACCTGTGTATGTTACATTTGATCCTCACAATAATCGTGAGAGGAGGTAATTTATTATCTCCATGCAGATGGGGAAACTGAGACACAGAAAGCAAAGTAATTTACCCTGGCTCTTGGTAGAGCCAGGACTTGAATTCCAGTCTGCCTGACTCCACAGTCCACAGGAGTTTAACTCCTATGCATAGGACTTCCGATAAGATACATCCATAGGAAAAAGAATAAAAAAGATTACACCCATAGATGTGCTTAAGAAGGAGCCCATGGCCTTTGCTGGACATTTCCTCACTGTCTGTCTTGCTCCCTTCCATCCCGCAAAATAGAGTTCACTGTTTTTCTCCTACACAGTCCCAGATTGATTTTTGGTTGGGGGCAGTTGAAGTGCACGGCCATTAAATCATCTGAAACTGACAAGGACTCAGTCAGCAGGCTTAACAAAAGCTAGGCTCCCCTCTCTGAAGGCACAGCCTGCCACCAGCCTTGAGCAGACTTCCTCCTCACAGTCCATCTATAAAGCTTCTTCAGCCCAGAACGAGACAACTACGAGCGGGAGATTGCCAACCAAAACAGATCGGGTCAGCCTGAGTTTCTGAATTTAATCATCGTGTTCTGTGGTTCTTCTAGTCCCCGAAGTGCCTGTGGAATGTGCTCAAGGTAGGCAACTAGCACGGGCAAATATCATTTTAAGACTGTAAATAACAACCTCCTGGATTTAAATAGATGTTTTCATTTCATAGTGTTTTCACATGTATTATCCCAGTTGCTGCTTTATCAACCCTGTGGAGAGAAGGCAGCTATTTTTATTCACATCTACTCCCGCCCCATCACCATCTTTGCAGAGAAAATAGAGACAAAAAGAGATTTCACTCCTTGGACAGAATTCAAACGTGGCATGGAAGCCTGAGTCCAGAACCCTGGATAAGTGTTGGATAGCCTATGACTCAGAAATGGCCACCCTCCACCTGTGCCTACTGTCCTAGATAGCTTCCCAGGCACTACCATATCCCTCACATCATGTTACATTCCACGAACTTCCGCAGCATGGTGACTGCCCAAAAACCAGGAAGAGTGTTGGTGGGGTGGTGGAAAATCGGAACCCTGGTGCACTGTTTATTGGTGGTAAAATGCAAAATGGTGCCACTGCTATAACAAAGATGTGCCATTCCTCAACAAATTAAAAGTAGAACTGCCATTAGCATCTAACAATCCCACTTCTGGGTATATACCACTGAAAGAGTTGACAGTAGAGTGTCCAGAAGATATTTGCATGCCCGTGTTCACAGTAGCATTAGCCACAGCAGCCACAGGGTGGAAGCGACCCAAGTGTCCATGACGGATGAATAGATAAACAAAATGTTGTCTATCCTCAGAATGTAAAGTAATTCAGCCTTGAAAAGGAAGGGAGCACTGACACAGGCTACCATGTGGATGAACCTCGAAGACATCACGCTAAATGAAATAAGCCAGTCACAAAAGGCAACTACTTGGGGTGCCTGGGTGGTTCAGTCAGTTAAGCGTCTAATTTTGGCTTAGGTCATGATCTCGCAGTTTGTGAGTTTGAGCCCCGTGTCGGGCTCTGTGCTGACAGCTTAGAGCCTGCTTTGGATTCTATGTTTCCCTTTATCTCTACCCCAACCCTGCTCCCTCAGTCTCTTTCTCAAAAATAAATAAACATTAAAAAAAAAAAAAAGGCAACTACCTACAGTACAATTCCACTTGCCTGAGGCCTCTAGAGTAGTCAGATTGTACAGACAGAAGGTCAAGGATGATTGTCAGGGGCTGGGAGGAAGTGGGGAATGCAGAGTTCGTGTTTCATGAGTACAGAGGTTTATTTTGGGAAGATGAAGAAAGTTCTGGAGGTTTATGGTAGGAAAGTTTCACAACAATGTGAATGCACTTAAGGCTACTGAACTATACATTAAAAATGGTTAAGATGGTAAATTTTATGTGATGTGGCTTTGCTAACAATTACAAATAATAAAAATTAAAATCAGCAAGAAGGAGGGCTCCTGCTAATCTCAGTTTCTTCACCCCATCTAATGCTTCTTGCCACCCTGACTTATGCATGCCAATCGGAGCAACCTCCATATTTGTCTAAATAGAAACTAGACTCCCAGGGAAGTTGGTTACATGGGAAGGGGAAGCAGAGAACAGAGAACGGACTGATGCTACCAATGGAGGGCTGTCTAATCCCACAGAGATCATGTGACCAATAGGCCCTTAGCCACTGAAAAGCATGGATGGCCACAGGGAATCTGGGAGCAACAGAATCTGAAGTTCCAGGCATCCCATGAAGGAGGGAGTGGACCCCCTTGCTGCAGGACTGAGGCTCTGGGCAGGATTCAAACTGTGAGAGAGAGGGAGGAGTTGGCAAAAGTGGGGGGAGGGGCTGGTGCCCTTAAAGAAGCCACAGTAAGCCTAGGGGCAGCAACCTCCTTCCATGGAGGTGCATATGCGAACATTATAATGACATATGGGAATAGCCCTTCCTAGGGGCTTGTGATAACAGTGGAGCCAAACTTTACATTTCCAGACACCCAACAGGCTCTGTTAAAGAGCTCATTCACTTAGTAAGCTTGTAGCCTTTTAGAGCTGAAAAGGACCTTCGAGATTGTCTTCTGTACCCCCTGGTTTCACAAATGAGGAAATGGAGATCCAGAGACATTAAATCATTTGGCAGGGTCACACAGCTAATTAGCTACAGAACTGGGATGGAAAGCCAGGTCTCTTGATTCCTAATCCACTTCTCTTCCCACCACACACATTTCATTTTTAACGTTTAAGAGTTGGGTTTAAATTAGGAAAGGAGCCATCTATGACCAATCCTGAGGTGAGCAGTGGGGTTTCTCCTCTCAGCTGGCATGGACTTTGATTCTGAGACTAGCTGGCTTTTTGTCTGCAATCATTCTATTTCCTTCTGTCAAACTGCATAGAGCATTTGTTCCAATTGTTAATAGCATTGCTGTTAAATATCAGTATAGGCTGTTTCTAGATCTATGACCACCTGTATTGAAGTTTCCATGTTTCCATGACTTTAGAGGATGAAATGAATACCCCCGTGTGTGTGTGTATGCCTACCTCATGTGTACCTGGGTCAAGACACAGGTGTGTAGAGACAGGGCTTGCAGGAGAGTGAGTGGATCTACAGTCTTTGGATCCCAGTGTTGCCACTTTTTAGCAACTGAGGGAATCTGAGTAACTGACCTGGCCCCTCAAGGACACAGTTTCCCTCACTGCCAAGTGATGACAGTAGTCGCTGGCCTGCCCAACTCATAGGATCCTTTTTAGTTTCAAAGTAAATCTTTGACCACAGTGCTCTCTTCTTGGAGCAATCTGTAGCCTGAGTCCCCGTGGAACACACCCAGGCTCCGCCTCCAGAGCGATAGGCGAGTGACATCGCTGCCCCAGCCTAGGACACGCCTGCCGCAGGACCATCTGGTCCCTGACACACAGTAGATGTTCAGAATCAGGTCCTAGCCTTCACTTTAATCCAATTCCACCAGGAAAAAAAAAATTAGAAAAGCCTATTTTGGAGTAAATTTCGGGAGAAATATTTGCAATCAGGTCACCACTAGGCACATCTGTATGAGGGTTTCTTGCAATATGTTACACAAAAATCCAGAAGAAACTGAGAAACACCCCCAAAGATAACGAAAGCTCTTACCGATTGCCCGATAGGGTCGGTGTCTCCAAATCCCCCGTCAGATATCTTTCATACTGGCCGCCTCCCTAGCTGCTCCTCCAGGAACATACAAGATTTACTTCCAACACATTTAGTAATTAACAGCTAGAATTTTACCCCAAATTCCTCAGATTCTGGTGCAGTGAACAGGACTAAATTTGAGCATGAAAAGCTTCACTGGAATCTGAATAGAGACAAACTTTATTTTATTTATTTATTTAGAGCACACACAAGAGTAGGGGAGGGATAGAGAGAGGGAGAGAGAGAGAAAATCCGGAGCAGGCTCCACACCACTAGCACAGAGCCTGACCCAGGGCTTAAACTCACAAACTGTGAGATCATGACCTGAGCTGAAAGCAAGAGTCAGTTGCTTAATGGACTGAGCCACCCTGGCGCCCCAAATTAGAGACAAATGAGAGACTTTAAAGAGCTGTCCTGGGGTGCCTGGGTGGCTCAGTCCATTAACTGCTCAACTTCGGCTCAGATCATGATCTCACAGTTGGCAAGTTCGTGCCCTGCGTCGGGTTCTGTGCTGACAGCTCAGAAAATCCTGTTTCAGATGCTGTGTCTCCCTCTCTCTCTGCCCCTCCCCTACTCATACTCTGTCTCTGTGTCTCAAGAATAGATAACTGTTAAAAATTAAAAAAAAAAAAAAACTGTCCCATGTCCCATTCCATCTGGCCCGTCATTTATTAGGGTGCTCTGTGGAGCACTTGTTCTATGAAATTTTACTAGACAAATGGAATCAGATTGTTTGTCATCAAATAAGGTCGGGAATATCAATTGTTTTCCACTTAATTTTTCATTTATTCAGTAAATATCTATTGGTCTCCTTCTCTGTGTCAACACATAGTCTAGGTCCCCTGCCCCAGAGAACACCACAAACACCAAAAGACTACATGGGGTTCATATGATAGCCTTTGACGCAGCCTGTATAAGGGCCTGGGAAATCTGCCTATGAAACAGTGTGTCTAACTTGGTGTAGCCCAACATTTCTCTAAATTATTTGAACGCAAAACCTTTTTTTACTTCATATTTTATGGACACGAGGGAGAAAAGCTGTCCTAGACCCCCGTCTTTGTTGCCATTTGGCTTTCTAAGAACAGGGCGTTTTGCCAACAGAAGTGGCCCCTGGCTCTACATTGGTGTACCTGCAGGTTGGAAGAAGAGAGAAGGAAGAGAAAAGGGGAAGAAAATAATCAAAGACAAATGTCCCTGTTAGTCTTGAGATCCAGCCCATGGCCCTCATGGCCCCTTCCCTCCTTGTGGACCTTTTTGTGGACCCTCCCCTGAATCCCATTTTTTGTCATTAACAAACTCCTCACCCTCCGCCTCAGAGCCCCCCTCTTTTTGTCTGGTCTGGCCCTTCACCTTGGATATGCTTCTAGCTTTCAGCCTCCTTGCTGGGACACCATGCTCCAGACCTCTCTAAAATGCCGTGGCTAGGATGCAGATTCCATTTCCTCTTGTATGATACCCAAGCTCCCTCATACTCAGGATCCATGGGGCCTCCCTGGTTTAGAGAGAAAACCTGGCATGGTCCTAGTCTGGTAGGCATGGTCCTAGCCTGTGACTTGGTCAATGTTTATATAGCCACAAACTCAAACTCTTACTCTCCCCAAACGTGGTTCCAACTTGGCCGTCTGAGGGCACGGCCTCAAACAGAAGCCTGAGGTTCACATCCCTAGGCTACTGGTGTTCACCTTCTAGCACCCCAGTGGCTGCTGGCAGGGTAATAACCGGCACTGGGTTCCCATCCTTCATCCAGAAGCACTTCCCTTGGTCTAACATTTCCCCTCAAGGAGCTGTCACTGGAGCCTAGAACCCAGCACACCCTGGACTCAGCGGCACCCTGCAGTGCCCTCTCCTTCTCTGGGCCCTCTCCTGCCCCTCTTCTACAGACACACTTTCACCTGGAGGTTCACAAAGCACAGGCGGCTTTCTGGGGTTCATGCTTATTGAAGGTTGGAGGTGGGCGGGCCCTCTCCTCCAGCCCCTTTTCCAATTCCCACAGCACTGTCAAGATGCTTGTGTATATATGCCTCCTTCACACCCCATAACCCTCCTGGATGGGGGCATTAGTAATCTCACTGTATAGACACGGAAACCTAAAATGTAATGCATTCAATGATGCATAGCTGGTTAGGGCGGAACTGCCATCCAAGCCTAGATGCCCTGACTCCCGGTGTGATGCTCACGCCATGACACAAAGCTGCAGCAAGACGATTGTCCGGGACAGGGAATTGTCGGCCAGGATTCCCATGTGCCAAATGCAGCACAAATACAGAATACCATCCCTACATTTCCCATTTCCAAGCTCATTCGAGGCAAAGGGAGCCACCATCTGCCGATCATGAGAGACTCTCAAGCTGGCAGAATGACCTCCCAAGAGAAAGCCAAGGAAATCCCACTGACTGGCACCTTTGAAGTGGGCTGTAGGAGAGCTTCCAGAACATTCCACAGGAACAAATCTGTAAGGGGGAAAGAAGGAAACAACCAAAATGGTCTTTCCAAACTCACAGGTCTGTCATTAAGTTTCTCCCAGGGAAGAGGGGCAGAGACATCAGGGCAGATTTGGGGAAAGGTTGGTCTCAGTCTTCTTTCCTCATTCTAGACAGTGACCGGTTCTAAGTCAGTGGAGGGACACCATTGTTGACGATCAGGAGAGGCACCTGTTCAGTGCTCTGCTGCCCCTTACACATGTCAGTTTCTGGGAGGAAATTCAAGGTGATGATTTTGCATGGCCAGAGAGGAGAAGGAGGGTTGGTCCCCCCACTCCCACCTCTCACCCCTAGAGTGTGGGAACAGTGATTTGTTCATGTTAAGGTAGACTAAGGTTTGCAAATGTTTCCTCTAAATTAGAGAAAACATAAAACTCCCCCCTCATTCTTTCTCTAACATGTTTCCATGAGCAGGGCAGAAAGGAGCGAATGGAGTAAAGGCCAGTGACGAGGGAACCGCCCCTGACATTGCCCATAGCCCTGTGCTGGGGATGTGCATGTCATCACTTCTCTCCAGATAGGAAAACATTTGAGGACTTTGTATTCTTCTTTTTTTAAGTTTATTTATTTATTTTGAGAGAGACAGTGCAAGGGGCACGGAGGGGCAGAGAGAGGGGTAGAGAGAGAATCCCAAACAGGCTCCACACTGTCAATGCAGAGGGATCCTGCTCTCATTCTTGGGACTGGGATGGCACAAACCATGAGTTCATGACCTGAGCGGAAACCAAGAGTCAGACGCTTCGTAAACTGAGCCTCCCGGGCACCCCAGGGCTTTGTATTCTTAAAACTACCTTTCTCCTCAATGCCATTAGCAACCTCTCTGCAATTCTCTGAGATTGAATATAATTTATTTCTTTGTGCAACTTTTTGATTTCTGGATAAATAAACACCGAACATAAGAGTTTCCATCTATGGCCAAGAAACACAGAGGCATAAAGACAAGTTTAGACCTACTTTCTACATGGATTCGTTGGGCAACTTTGGGCGAGTCATTTAATGCCTCTGACTGTAGGAATTTCACTTACAAGAGGTGGATAATTTCATGGCCTCTTTGGTGTACACTGCAGAAGGACTGCTGTAATGCTCAGACACAAAGTAATGAGAGCTGGTGTTATGAAGCACCTACTATGAGCTAGGTGCGGAACATGTCATGTCAGTTAAGCCACACAAAGGTGCCATCAGAAAGGGGTAATTACCCCCATTTTGTAGAAGGAAACTGAGGCTTGGAGAGGGACACTGAGGCATGCCAAAGTGCTTTGACAGGTTTTAGGAGCTATAATCAAATATAAGACATTAGTACTAACAGCAGTAGTAATAGCACTGTCAACTGTCAACTGGTCTAAAAAATAAGAATAAATATAGAATGATACATAAGTTTTAAACATAAATGAGTCCATTCTGGAGAACCAATAAAACACACAGGCTTGGGGCACCTGGTTGGCTTATTCAGTTGGGCATCTGAACTTCAGCTCAGGTCATGATCTCACGGTTCGTGTGTTCGAGCCCCACATGGAGCTTTGTGCTGATAGCTGGCTCAGAGCCTGGAGCCTGCTTCAGATTCTGTGTCTCCCTCTCTCTCTGACCCTTCACTGCTCATGCTCCATCTCTCTCTCTCTCTCTCTCTCTCTCTCAGAAATAAATAAAACATTTAAACACACACACACACACGGGCCTTGGGGAAATGTTGCAGGGGCAAAGGGGGGCTTCCTGCACTCCTTCATGGCACTGGGATACAATAATGGACCAAAAAGGCCCCACACTCTCAGTCTCTGGCTTGATGGAACTTAAATTCTTGGGGTGGACACAATGAACAAATATATTACTGAGAAACAGAGCACAGCAGATGGGGACGAAAGCTAAGGAGGAAACACAACAGGAAAGGGAAGAGGGGAGTTTCAAGCCAAATAAGTGGTCAGGGAAGGTCGCACTAAGAAGGTGTCACATTTCGTCACCTTGAAGGGGTGATCTCTGCTGATATTGGGAGAGTCTTCCAGGGAGTGAGCGCCTAATACCTCTCGACTCACTTCATGCTCTGGAACATTCCCAGGGGCGAGTCCACCCTGGTGGAGCGTTCTGAAGATGCGGGTGCAGTAGTGGGAAGACAGTTCATTTACTCACAAGCCTGGGTCACCCAGAGAATGAGCTTTCATTCATTTCCCCACCCTGGCATTAAAAAAATTTTTTAAGTGTTTATTTATTTTTGAGAGAAAGAGAGAGAGAGACAAAGTGTGAGCAGGGGGAGGGGCAGAGAAGGAGGGAGACACAGAATCCCAAGCAGGCTCCAGGCTCTGAGCTGTCAGCACAGAGTCCGACGTGGGCCTCAAACTCACGAACTCTGAGATCATGACCGAATCTGAAGTCTAACGCTTAATGACTGAGCCACCCAGGCGCCCCTCCACCCTGGCATTTTTAATAGGGTCATCAAGCCATCAAGTTACACAGAGAGGCTAGTACTCCTTATCTGAAAATCCCCTAGATGCAAATGACTCACTTTGGAATTCCATTTCAAAGGCCTTTCCAAGAAATAACCATGGCTTTTAGCACACACAGAAGCCCTGAAGTTTTTCCTGTAGCTCCCGATGTCTACAGAGCTGCGTGGAAGGGTGTGCCCTTTGGGGCCGAGGAAGCCGGCCCTCTGAGACTCTGTTGCTAAGCAGGGGAGTCGGCTTTCAAACCCAAAGCATTTCTGTCCCCAAATGAAAGCTCAGCCACACTTGCCTGGCCCCTCCACAGCTTGGGTGTCCGGCCAGCGGCAGAACCTCTCTGTGCTTGACGCC
>NW_027532601.1:1306797-1312031 GCF_008692635.1 Crocuta crocuta
ATGGCCCCTTCCCCCACTCCGTTATTAGGTATGCATTTCAGATTTTGAATGGATCTCCTTGTCTGGCGTTAATTGACAGTGAAAGCCCGGTTTTCAAAGCCAAGGTACAAGCACTGAAGGTAAGTGATCAGAGAACTGCCCTCGTAATAAATCACTGCAGCGCGGGTCACTGTTTGGAGTGTGAATGCAGTGTTCAATAAAGAAACACACTCCACCTTTCAGCTTCCAGCCGACCCTGGCTAATTGACCTCATTGTAGTCCCTCCATTAATCATTCTGGCACATGGGGCAAGAGGCAGTTTCACTGCTTAGGTTTGCAGGGAGGAGGGGGACTAGGTCCACGTGAGGGTGGGTAAGGGTTGAGGGGGCAGTTATAATGTAAAAGGAAATCATAGACAATTCTCCCTTAATTAACTCATTGGATTTCCAGGTTGGCCAGATAGGGTTTTCTTTGCTAAAGGAATGTGGGGAATAATGCAGGGGCCTTCATTAACTTCCCACCAGGACACGGGAGTTTGGGTCTCTAACAAAAGCAGATGTGAGCATCTGTACCCCATCCAGAGAGCAACGGTGCCAAAGGACGGGGGTTAGCCTAATGCTACATAATCATTCAGTGTCATCGATCTCCCCAGACCCTGATTAATAAATTGCAGCAGAAGTCTGTTACAGGGGTGACTACAATTTTATTTCACCCATTAGAAGCACATCACAGCACACCCCAGCCGTGCGGGACTGGCTTGCCTTCCTCTTGGCCCCCTACTTCCCGTCCTTCCGGTCCTGTCCATGGCTCTGCATTTGCTTTGCTGCTGAGCCTTCCATGGGTCTATTTTAATTGAGAGACATGGGGTTATTTCGTCTGTCCCTTCCACTGCACCGAGCCAACACCAAACTGGCCATGGTGAACAAAACACAGGGGTCATTTCACACTGGAGCTCAAGACTGTTTCTCCCATGCAATTCAGCGAACGTAATTTGGGCACCTGTTCTTGCCAAGCATCGCGCTGCACTAGAAACACACACACACACACACACACACACACACACACACACACACACACACACACCAAATCTGATTTGGTCCCGGTCCTCAGATCTGAGAGTCTGCATTGATTCATTTATATTTTCAAAATGCAAGAGCTGCCTTTTTGTACCAAGCTGACTTAAATTAGACCCTTTTTTGAAAAGGTCTTTTCCCAGTGATTAGTTGCTATTATTCTGGAACGCAGTCATTTCACAGTTCACAGGGGTAAACAAAGCCCAGAGGGTCAGCAACTTTTACTTGGAGAGGAGAGGGGAAGGGAGGGAGGAGGGGGAGAGAAGGGTGAGGGAGGGCCCCTGCTCATTTTATGCTCATCCTCCTCCCTGCTGCTCTGTCTTTCCATTACTGCTAATGAACGTCATTGTTTGGTGCAAAATGCCAGCCTGAAGGCATCATTCTCCTTCCCCTCAGTGCAGAGCTTTGGTCTCAAGGATCTCCAAATTAACATGTAAGCAAATACTTCAAGTCTGTGCCCTTCCTTCCCTGACAGGCACCTGGAGGGAGAAATTCGGGCCAAGACTTCAAGACAAATTCAGACAGAGCGTCCAGAGAGGCAGAGTGAGCGTGTTCGTTTGGCATTGCATGTAATTCAATTCCACTTAACTATATTTATTGCGTGTCTACAATATGGTCTGGTAATTGTGCTAGTCATTGGGTTTAGAAAGTTGATGGAACACAGTCACCGACCTCGAGGAGCTCACGGTTTCTTACCGGCCCTCAAAACGGATCACATTTCTTTGGTTCTACTCTCAACAACACAGCCACACCTATGGGCCCCAGGAGTTAAGGCAGCTCAGCTTAGTGGGAAACCCACAAGATCGGAGTCGTACAGATGCAGACAGAATCTGAAGTCTGTCCGTTCACAGCCTGGGCAGGCTTGTCCGCATTATGTAACCTCACCGAGGCGTAGTGGTATTTACCCAGTGGAGCTACCTTGAAGATCGTATGAGGGAGTGTATGTAAAGCGCCCATCATGAAGACTGCTGTGGGTACAATGAATTATTGGAAAGCCCATCCACACGGATCGTACTATACCAGACCAGAATTAAAAATCCACTCTAATATGTCCCCCTCTTACTCCTTCCACTGGAGACCAACCATCTTGCCAACCTTGGCATGTGACCCAGAAGTGGCCAGTGCCAGCAGGACAGGCTGCAGTGTCCTCCCCCTGGACCTTCTCCCAAGGCTATCCCACATTCCTCCTGCTTCTAGACACATGTCCTTGATGTCAGCCCCACTTATTTCACATGTGGAATCATCCAAACCTAGAGTGTCAGGACAGGGTCAAGAAGTAGACAGTATTTACTTCGATCTTCTCACGTAAGGAAACTGAGTCATTCAGAAGTTATGAGAGCTCTGCAAGATGACACAGGTCGTTAGGGTTAGTTAGTTGGGACTAGGATTCAAGCTCTGATCTCCTAATATCAAATCCAGTGATCTTTTTACTACATAAGGTTGGCTGTACACAGTTACATTCAGATTGGTACCTTATCTTATGCTTCCTTGAACTGTCTATAAATAGTTGAATGTGTGTAATTGACTCAGTACCAGTCTCCATGCTCCCCCACCACCCCCAGCCCCTGCCACTGTCAACCTTGCCTCCTCTTTAATCCAAATCTGTACATCACTCTCCTGAGCAGAATGCACAAAGAAGATAAAATGATAGGAGACTTCTGGTGTAAAGTGGTATATGAATCTGAACCTTAATTCAGTCTCTTCTGGAGGGGGGGAGGGGGGAAGAAGATAAAAACTCATAACCAGCAGGAAATAAAATCTGCCAGACAAAATCATGTCAAAATTGGAAAGAATCCTTAGAACCCAAAGACAAATGGAGTTTTGTTAAGTAAAATCTACTTAATAATTGCCTCATGAATTTCAGTCTTTGCCTCATAAAGAGGAAGGAAGGAAGGATGGAAGGAAGGAAGGAAGGAAGGAAGGAAGGAAGGAAGGAAGGAAGGAAGGAAAGATGGAAAGAAGGAAGAGAGGAAGGGAGGAAGGAAGGAAGGAGGGAAGAAAGGATGGAAGGAAGGAAGGAAGGAAGGGAGGAAGGAAGGGAGGAAAGAAGGAAGGAAAGAAGGAAGGAAGGAAAGAAGGAAGGAAAGAAGGAAGGAAGGAAGGAAGGAAGGAAAGATGGAAGGAAGGAAGGGAGGAAGGATGGAAGGATGAAAGGAATGAAGGATGGAAGGAAGGAAGGGAGGGAAGAAAGGGAGGAAGGAAGGAAGGGAGGGAGGAAGGGAGGAAGGGAGGAAGGAAGGAAGGAAGGAAGGAAAGATGGATGGAAGGAAGGATGGAAGGAAGGAACAAAGGATGGAAGGATGAAAGGAAGGAAGGAAGGAAGGAAAGATGGAAGGAAGGAAGGATGAAAGGAATGAAGGAGGGAAGAAAGGATGGAAGGAAGGAAGGAAGAAAGGGAGGAAGGAAGGAAGGGAGGAAGGGAGGAAGGGAGGAAGGGAGGAAGGAAGGAAGGAAGGAAGGAAGAAAGGGAGGAAGGAAGGAAGGAAGGGAGGAAGGAAGGAAGGAAGGAAGAAAGGGAGGAAGGAAGGGAGGATAATTCAACATACACTGATAAGTCGACATATAGGAATAGAAAATACATTTGTAATTCTTTTAAAAAATAATCTGGCAGTGCCTGGTGGCTTGGTCAGTTGGATGTCAGACTCTTGGTTTCAGCTCAGGTCATGATCTCACAGGTGTGGGAGTGAGCCGCATCTCAGGGTCTGTACTGACAACGCAGAGCCTGCTTGGGATTCTCTCTCTCTGCCTCTCTCCCTCTTGTGCTCTCTTTTCTCTCTCTCAAAAAATAAATAAATAAACTTAAAAAAAATAACCTGCACTTGTAGAGAAAATGTGGGAGGGACAAGTCACCTCTCTGTCACCATTTCCTGACTCAGAGGCTCAGAAGCTGTGAGACTGGCAGGCTGGCCTCTATGATATGGGTGCTACTTCTTAGCCCTGGCAGAGTACCCTTCTCTCTGTTACACACTCTCACCCAACATTTATTTTATAGTCATTCAGGTAAAACTACTCCCAGGAAACATCTGGAAACATATGGAGGAAGGTAGTGCTATACTGCACAGCAAATAAGGCCCTTTAGGTAGAAGCAGAGATAAGAAGAAACAAGGTAGTTGTAATGGCTTGTAGAAGCCATCAGTTCTCTTCCTTCCAAAAGGAAGAGAAGAAGACAGAGCTATTACACAGCAGCCCTAACCCATGGCTTCAACACTAACACATCCATTAATGTGTCTCAAAATATCAATTGGGGAAATAAGATAAACCATGTGACACATATCGCAGAAAGGAAGAGAGGGAGAAAGGGAAGGTAACTCAACACACACTAAATCAACATTTATTTTCACTAAATTTATTAGTAAAATGAATAAAAATTACATTCATGATTTGATTTCTTTTTAAAAAATCATCTGCTTGTTTCAGGAAAATATATACAAAAATTTCAAAATATACAGGCATGGATACTATGAAACTCTTCAATTTCAAAGACAAGAATTAGACAGGGGGAAGGAGGAGCTGTTGTCTAATGCTCACAGAGTTTTTATTTTGGAAGATGAAAAGAATTCTGGAGGCTGGTTACATGACAATGTGAGTGTACTGAAGAGTACTGAACTGTACACTTAAAAATGGTTAAGATGCAGGGCACCAGGGTGGCTCAGTCAGTTGAGCATCTGACTTCAGCTCAGGTCATGATCTCGCAGTTTGTGGGTTTGAGCCCCGCGTCAGGCTCTGTGCTGACAGCTCAGAGCCTGGAGCATGCTTTGGATTCTGTGTCTGCCCCTCCCCTGCTCTCACTCTGTCTCTCTCTCAAAAATAAATAAACATTAAAAAAATAGTTAAGATGGCAAATTTTATGTTATGTATATTTGAACACAATTAAATTTTTTAAAACTGCATAAAAGAGAAACAAAAAATACTTATAATAGACTTTATAAGAAGTGTTATATGAAGAACAATTGAAGTCTTTATTGAATTATATAAGAGAAAAATTATTATTATAATTATACACCTCTGGGGTACATGTGCCCCTATGCATCAGCACTCCTGTATCCCTTAGGTAAATTCCTAGCAGTGCTACTCTCAACAATNAGAAAAAGGAAAAAAAAGAGATAAGGATTTTTCTCATATCTATGTGGAAATCAGTAAGTAAACCTTAATTTTTACAACTGTAACTAATTATACCTTGTT
>NW_027532601.1:1312064-1383425 GCF_008692635.1 Crocuta crocuta
ATTATACCCTTTGATGTGCAAGTTTTTGAAGAACTGCTTGCAAGAATGTATACCCTTTCCCATTTAATATATTTATATTATATACATGTATATGTGTATATATGTATACATATATATAATCATTTGTAGCTAACAAGCTTCAAAGTTCTTCAGAGCAATCTAAAAGGCCATTTCTCAAGCTATAGTCCTCAGTAAAACAAAGAATAAAGCATTTGCAAACTTAAAAAAAAATTATACACTTCTGGCTCCAAATTCTTGCTTGGGCTGAGTTAGTTCAGAAACAGATATAAAAGAAAAAAATTCTTTCTTTTTTAAGTTTATTTATTTATTTTGGGAGAGAGAGAAAGCACAAGTCAAAGAGGAGCAGAGAGAGAGAGGAAGAGAGAAAGTGAGATAGAGAATCCCAAGCAGGCATGGTTAGCACAGAGCCCAATGCGGGTCTCAAACCCGCAAATTGTGAGATCATGACCTGAGCTGAAGTCGGATGCTTAACTGTCTGAGCCATCCAGGTGTCCCTAAAAGAAAAAAATTCTTAAATGGGAAGACAAACTATGTTCCTTTGTGAGATGGCTCAATATCACAAGATTACATTATCTTTAAATTAATTTATAAGCAGGATTCATTCCAAGCAAATCTCAAACATATTTTTTGTAACTGAATAAGATAACTCTCCAGTTCATTGAAAGAATAAACACCTGTCATTAGCCCCCCCAAAAAAAAAACAAAACACAACTACAAAGTGGCTTGAATTACCCATATTAAAATGTATTAGAAAGATACTACTTGAAAGAATATGATAATAGCACAGGGAATGACAGACAGGTCATTAAAGTGAAACAGAAAGCCCTGAAACTCACCCCATATACATAAGAATTTATGATGAAGGTAAAAACAGAAAAAATGCAAATGATTTAGAGAATTGGTTAATCATTGGGGAGACAAGTAAAGTTAGATAGTATCTTCCCTCACACCAGAAAGCAAAATAAACTTTATAGGAGCTAAAGTTTTTGTGTAAAAAAAGGAAGAAGTATTTAAAAAATACAGATGGATATTTTAAGGATCTCTGGGCAAGAAAGACCTTTCTCTGGAAAACAGAAAACTTAAAAATAGAACACGAAGGTTGAAAGCTGATTTCTCAGAGCTTGGAATGGGGGAGTTGTAGGGAGTTTCAAACAAAGATATAGACCTAAGTGCTAAGTGTAGATCTTCATACTAATGAACACTCCTGCACACATCAGGGACCCAGAGAAGGGTGCCTCCCTCTGTAAAGTGAGAACATAAAAACTCTATCCAGCAGCTGAGGGAAGAAAAACATCCTATTCTCAGACTACATTTCTGGGAGAAAAAATCTCCTGGAGGAAGGTAAAAACCCAAATCTCTGCCACATGTAGGCATGGAGAATAAATTAGTACTATCTTTTTGGTGAAAGAAATCCCAAGCCAATGATTTTATTTTAAAGGGCATATGCGGATCTCATAAGAATTTTTTTTAAATGCTCACTGTATATGAGCTTCCCAAAATATTTCAAACCACAAAAGGAGAGAATCATCCATGAGCAAGAGTCACAAGCTCAGAAAAGGTGGACATTTACCATCCCCCCAAACCTCAGCAAATGAAGTTTTTTCAACTGAAGAATAGAAACTAATATGTTTTAAATTGTCAAAATGATTTAAGAAGATATAAAAAACCATATTGAAAAAAGGACATTGTGAAAATAGAAAAAAATAGATTTGAAAATAGAGCTTAAAGAAATAAAGAAAATTGTCATTGGAATAAATCCTCAAAGAATAAATTAAGCAGCAGATGAGTCCTAGATAAAAAAAAAAGTATTAAAAAGTTTGAAGAAACTTCTGAGATAATAACCCAGAATGAAGCATGGAGATGTAAAGAAATGGAAAAGATAAAAGGATGGTTAAGAGATATGGAAGACATGGAGTTCCTGGGTGGCTCCAGTCAGTTGAGTGTCTGACTCTTGATTTTGGATCAGGTCATGATATCAGCGTTCCAGGACCAAGGCCTGTGCCAGGCTCCATGGAGCCTGCTGAAGATTCTCTCTCTCTTTGGGGCATCTAGGTCGCTCAGTTGGTTAAGGGTCCAAACTCTTGATTCAGCTCAGGTCATTATTTCACAGTTTGTGAGTTGAAGCCAGGCATTGAGTTTGTGCTGACAGCATGGAGCATACTCGGTATTCTCTCTCTCTCTACCTCTCCCTGACTCACACTCTTTCTTTCTCTCTGAAATAAAAAAATGCAGAGAGATATGGAAGACAGAATGAGAACATTCAGCATATATTTAATAAGAGTCCTTGGAAAAGAGAATAAGGAGAATGTAGAAAGGCAATATTTTTTTATTAAATGTTTTTATTTTTATTTCTAGGAGAGAGAGAGAGAGAGAGAGACAGCGTGAGCAGGGGAGGGTCAGAGAGAGAGGGAGTCACAGACTGAAACAGGCTCCAGGCTCTAAGCTGGCAGCCAGCCCAGAGCCCGACGTGGGGCTCGAACCCACGAACCGTGAGATCATGACCTAAGCGAAAGTCGGACGCTTAATGGACTAAGCCACCCAGGCACCTCAATATTTTTTTAAATGTTTAAGAATTTTCCAGCATATATTAATTCATAGCACATATGTTCATAAAGCTATACCATGTACCAGCACTCTTTTAGGTACTGGGGAGACAGCAGTGAACAAAACAGACAAAAACCTTGTTTTTATGGTGTATACTTTCAAGAGGAAAGGAGAAACCATTTTTTAAAGTATGATATATAATACTTGTTTTACTAAGCTTTTGCTAGGGTATCAACCAATCCCAAAATCTCAGTGTTTTATAGTGACATTTATTTGTTGTTAATGTTGTGTGAGGGCTGCTAATTATACAACATTGTATAATGTTGCTTCCAGCTCTGTACCAGGCTGTGGTTGTCTATAGCTCTAATCCATTTGTCCTTGCATTCCAGAACCCTGAAATGAAGGAAGAGCCCCTATTTAGGACATGCTTGTAAAGTGGCAAAGGGCAAAAATGTAAAACCAACCAAGCCAATTATGTAATTGTACATAAAGCCTCTGCTTAGAAGTGGCATATGCCATGTTTGTTCGTATTCTATTGGTAAAAACAAGTCACATACCCAAACCTGACCATGGCATGAGGAAGCTTATCTCTACTGCAACTCTACTACAATAGAGACAAGAATGGCAAGGTGGGTATGTAGCATGTCTTACAGGAGAAGGAATAAATAATCATGAATAAAAATATAAGCTAGTATACCATATTCGGTGGTGGTAACTGCTATGGGGAAAACCAAAACTGGGAATGGGGTTAGGAATCCTTAGGGAAGTTGCAATTTTAAATAGGCAGGTTAGGGAAGACACGAAAGAGTGATATGTGATTAAGACTTAAAGGGTAGCAGTATCATGCTGATATCTTGGGGAAGAATGTTCAGGCAGAGAAATAGCAAATGCAAAGGCTTTGAGTCAGGAGCAGGCCTGATGTATTTGAGGAGAAACAAGGAGGGCACTATGACTGTCAGGAAGTGAAGAAGAAGAATGGTAGGAGAAGAGATCAAAAAGAGAACAGAAACTAAATTACATTAGACTCAGAGACCACTGTAGGGGTTGGTTTTTACTTGATGCCAGATGAAAAGCTATTTGAGGGTTTTGAGTAAAGAAATGACATGATCAGTGTTCTATTCTTAACCTTGGCCAATAGGTGGAGAATGCACTGATGGGAAACATAAGAGACCAGTTAGGAGATTGTAGTAGTGACCAGGTGAAGGAGGATAGAGTTTGACCAAGGTAAAGGTAGTAAAAGTGGTTTGAAACTGGACATATTTTAAACATGTTTGCTAAAACTGGATGTGGGTACAAATAAAAGAGAAAAGTCAACCATGATGCTCAGGGTCTTGACCTGGACAATTAGAAGGATTATGTTTCTATTGACTGTGATTAGAAAGATTACAGCATAAACAGGTGAACGGAACACAAGGTTTCATTGAGTAATTTGAGATGCATATTAGACATTCATGTGAAGATATCCAGTGAGTAGTTGAATATACTCATCTGGGAGAGGTTCAGATCACAGATATAAATTTGGAAGTTGCCACCACCCTATAGATCAGGGGATGACATTTTTTTCCTATAAAGAGACAAATAGTAAATATCTTTGGTTCTGCAGGCCACATATGATCTCTCTTGCATATTCCTACACAACAACCATCTTTAGCTCATGGTAACAAGGGAATTGGCCCATGGACTTCAGGTTTACACACCTTGCCACAGACCATTTTTAAGATCATGAGTTTGGACGAGAGCACTAAAGGAATGATGCAAACAGAAAAGAAAAGATGTCCATGTACAAAGCCAGGGATAGTTCAAAGTTGAAGAGTTAAGAAGATGATGAGAAATCAATAAATAAACTGACAAGGAGCCATCAGTGAAGCAGGAGGAAAGGCAGGACAGTGTGCTGGCCTGAAAGGTTGGTAGGGAATGGCTTTCCATCAGGATTAGCTGTGCCAAATGCTGCTGACAGGTCAAGTGAGATGAGGACTGAGAACTAATCCTTCTACTTAACAACATGGAAGTCGTTAGTGACCTCCTGAATAGAATGTGCACAAGGAAGAATGGCAGAAGTATGACTGAAGTCAGCAAAGATAGACAACTGTTTAAAGAGGCTTTGCTGTGAAGGGAAAGAGGAGAATGGGGTGCCATCTGGGTGGGTAGTAAAGTCAAGATAGAGGTTATTTTTTAAGATGGGATAAATAAAATAATATCTGTGTGCTCATGGGGAATCCAGTAGGGAGATGAAATGAATATAGGGGAGGGAAGAGTTGGTGGAAAAATGTCTTTGAGTCGGCAAGAAGAAATAACATCTTGTGTCTAAGTTGAGACATGGGCCTGAGCCAAGAGTATGGGCAGTTTTTCCAAAGTAACAAAATGGAAGGTAGTGATATCCCATTGAGGTTTTGATTTGTAATTCCCTGATGATTAGTGACACTGAGCATCTTTTCACATTTGGACATCACCTTTGGGAAAATGTTTGTTCAGTTCCTCTGTCCATTTTTTAATTGAGGAGTTCTTCATATATTTTGAATATTAACCCCTTCCCAGACATTTCATAGCTGTTAGAATTGCTATCAAGAAAAAAAGAGATAAATGTTGGTAAGTATATGGAGAAGATAGAATGCTTGTACTATTGGTGGGATTCTAGTTGGTGCAGCCACTAGAGAAAACAAAATGAAAGTTCCTCAACAAATTAAAAATAGAACTACCATATGATCCAGCAATTCCTTTTCTGGGTATATACCCAAAGAAAATGAAAACAGGATATCAAAAAGATATCTGCACTTCCTTGTTTATTACAACATTATTCACAGTAGCTAAGACATGGAAACGAAAGCACCATCAATGGAAGAATGGATAAAGAACGTGTAGTATAAATATATACAATGGAATATTATTCAGCCACAAGAAAGAGGGAAATTCTGCCATTTTTAACAACATGGATGGATCTTGAGAACATTATGCTAAGTGAGGTAAGTCAGACAGAGAAAGACAAATACTGTAGAATATCAGTTTGTGAGATGATAGAAAATGCATATTGGTCTCTGCCCCCAGTTTCTGGCAGAGAGCCCCTAAAACTTTTGTTATGTCCTAAGTGATACAAACACTAGAATTATCTCTTGTTCTAATATTGTTCTTCGACCACTGTTTCTGACATAGAACTCCTGAAACCTTTGTAATTTTCTGGCTAACAGGAGTGCCTTTTGTTTTAATGAGGTTAACTTCAGAGGTAGACTCCTCATCTACCTGGAGGAAGTCTGGTCACCAGAAAAACCAAGCCATAATTAGAAGCTTGGAATTTTCAGCCTCACCCCCATTCTCTTGAGAGGGGAGAGGGGCTGGAAATGGTGTTAAAAATCCATCATGCCTAGGGCGCTTGGGTGGCTCAGTCAGTGAAGCTTCCGAATTTGGCTTAGGTCATAATCTTGTGGTTGGTGAGTTCGAGTCCCACATTGGGCTCTGCACTGGTGGTATGGAACCTGCTTGGGATTCTCTCTCTCCCTTTCTTTGCCCCTTTCCCACTTGCTCTCTCCCTCTCTCTCTCTCTTCCTTTCTCTCAAAATAAATAAATAAATAAACTTAAAAAATAATCCATGATGCCTATTTGATGAAGCCTCTGTAAAATCTCCAAAGTATAGGGTTCTGAGAGCTCCCAGGTTGGCAAATACATCCATGCCGGGAGGGTGACACAGCCCAAATCTAGAGAGACAGAGGCTCCTGCACTCAGAACTCTCACAGACCTCACCTTATGTATCTCTTCACCTGGCAGTTTACCCTGTAGCTCCTCTTTTAGTAAACTGGTAAACATAACTAAGTGTTTCTCTGAGTTCTTTGAGCTGTTCTAGCAAATTAACCAAACCTGAGGAGGAAGTCATGGGAACCTCCAATTTGTAGCCCAATCGGATGGAAGTTGTGGGTAACCTGGGGAATTATTACTTGTGATTAGTATCTGAAATGTGATGGGGAACAGTCATGTGGGACAGAGGACTTCACCTGTGGGGTCTAACACTATCTCCATGCAGACAGTGTCAGAAGTAAGCTAAATTGTAGGACACCCTGCTAATATCATGGAGAATTGCTTGGTGTGGAAAAAAGCCTCCATAAATTTGCTGACCAGATGTGAAGAATTAATGACAAACACACTAGGGAAGGACTTGGTTTTTCCCAACATAGGAAAACTGGGTTTTTTTTCTTTATATACTGTATACATTTCTATGTGGAATCTTAAAAAAAGCCAAACTTGTAAAAATAGAGTAAAATGATGGTTTCCAAGGGCTGGGGAAACAGAAACAATGTTGTTCATGGGTATCAACTCATAACTAGTAGATAAATAAGTCTTGGAGATCTAATGCTCAGGATAGTGATTATAGACAACCCTGTACTACAGACATCAAACTTACTAAGAGACTAGATCTTAATTATTCCTCTCACGAGAAAGAAATGATAACTAGGTGATGTGAAAGAAGTGCTATAATGGCAATCATACTGCAGTATATAAAAGTATCAAATCAACATGTTGTATACCCTAAACTTACAAAATATTATATGTTAAGTGTATTAAAATTTAAAAGAAAGAAAAAAGATTGTGTGTATGGACAAGATGCAAGTAAGTGGGTAAGTGTGGCAGTGAAAATTTGAGGGGATGCTTTCCTCTTATTGCTCTTGTTTTCCCAAAACAAAACAAGGACAAATAAAAATAAATCCACTCTGAGATATTTTCATGAAAGCACAAAGAAAAGAAGAAGAAGAAAGAAAAAGCCTTAAAAGCAATCTAGAAGAAAAGATGGTTTTTTGGTTCAACTTTCAACTCAACCTTAGAAAGCAAGTGACAATGAAATATTTTCAAAGTGAGACAGCCAAGTAAACTTTCCTAGTGTGCAGGGGCCAACCACTGACATTTTTAAACAAAGACTATCACCAGGGTTGCCCTAGCCACTGATGAATGTACTTCAGTTAAGAAGGAAGGGAACCCCAGAAAGACACTAAATAAGCATTAGTGGTAAGAATTTGAGGGGGTTTAAAAACAAGGTGGATGTAAAATATCAGACCTTAATAGCCTGAAAGAGTGAAAGTGACATGAATCCTGATTGTTCTGAAGGAGACTAGGTATAACGTTAAACCTAAGATTATCTTAAGTCAGATTTGGATGTTACAAATGTAGTGATCAGTGCTGGAACAGCTGAATACCTACATGGAAAAGAGTGAGCTTGGACCCCTTCCTTAGACCATACACAAAAATGAACTCAACATGGCTGATAGTTACTCATGTAAGAGCTAAAATGAGAAATCTCTTAAAAGAAAGCATAGAAGTAAATCTTACTGAACTTGGATTAGGCAGTCTTTTTAGACACAACACAAAAGGCAAAAGTGACAAAAGAAAAAAATACATACATTAGACTTGGCCAAAATTAAAAACTTTTGTGCCCCAAATGATATCATCAAGATCGTAAAAGACAGAAGTGTCTGGATGGCTCAGTCAGTTAAGCATCCTACTCTTGACTTTGGTTCAGGTCATGATGAGTTTGAGCCCCACATTGGGCTCTGTGATGATGGTAAGGAGTCTGCTTGAGATCTCTCTCTCTTTCTCTCTCTCTGTCCCTCCCCTGCTTGCACTCTCTCAAAATAAATAAACTTTTAAAAAAGGTAAAAGACAATCACAGAATGGAAGAAAATATTTGAAAACCATATATCTGATATGGGACTTGTAGCCAAAAAAAGAAAGAAAGAAAGAAAGAAAGAAAGAAAGAAAGAAAGAAAGAAAGAAAGAAAGAAAGAGAAAAAGAAAAAAAGATACAGGGAATTCTATCAGACATTTAAAGAAAAGATAATACCTATTCTCAAACTATTCCAAAAAATAGAAATGGAAAAAAAAAAAAACTTCCAAACTCATTCTATGAAGCCAGCATTACCTTGATTCCAAAACAAGACAAAGACCCTACTAAAAAGGAGGTCATCAGGCCAATATCTCTGATGAACGTGGATGTAAAAATTCTCAATAAAATACTAGCAAATCAAATTCAACAGTACATTAAAAGAATTTTTCACCCTGATCAAGTAGGATTTATTCCTGGGATTCAGAGCTGGTTCAATATTTGCAAATCAATCAATGTGACACACCACAATAATAAGAGAAAGGATAAGAACCATTGATCCTGTCAATAGATGCAGAAAAAGCATTTGACAAAATACAACATCTGTTTTTGATAAAAACCTTCAACAAAGTAGGGATAGATGGCACATACCTCAACATCATAAAGACCATCTACAAAAGACCCACAGCTGATATCATCCTCAACAGGGCAAAACTGAGAGCCTTTCCCTCTCTGGTCAAGAGCAAGACAAGAATGTACACTCTCACCATTACTTTTTAACATAGTGCTGGAAGTCTTAGCCTCAGCAATCAGACAACAAAAAGAAATAAAAGGCATCCAAATCTGCTAGGAAGAAGTCAAACTTTCACTATTTGCAGACAATATGATACTCCATGTAGAAAGCACAAAAGAAGCCACCAAGAAATTGCTAGAACTAATACATGAATTCAGCAAATTGCAGGATATAAAACCAATGAGAAGAAATCTGTTGCAGTTCTATACACCAATAACAAAGCAGCATAAAAAGAAATTAAGGAATTGATCCCATTTTGCAACACTAAAAACAATCAGATAACTAGGAACAAACCTACCTAAAGAGTAAAAGATCTGTACTCTGAAACCTATAGAACATGTATGAAAGAAATTGAAGAGGATACAAAGAAATGGAAATTCATCCCATGCTCATGGATTAGAAGAACAAACACTGTGACAATGTCTATACTACCCAAAGCAATCTACACATTTAATGCAATCCCTATAAAAATACCACCAGCATTTTTCACAGAGCTAGAAGAAACAATCCTAAAATTTTTATGGAACCACAAAAGACCCTGAATAGCCAAAACAACCCTGAAAAAGAAAAACAAAACTGTGGGCATCATGATTATGGATTTCAAGCTATATTACAAAACTGTAGTCATCAAGACAATATGGTACTGGCAAAGAAAACAGAGACAGAGACCAACAGAACAGAACAGAGAACCCAGAAATGGACCCACAACAATGTGGTCAAGTGCTCTTCCATAAAGCAGGAAAGAATAACTAATAGAAAAAAAGAGACTTTTCAACAAATTAGTTGGGAAATCTGGAAGGTAACATGCAGGAGAATGAAACTGAAGCACTCTCTTACACCACACACAAACATAAATTCAAAATGGACCAAAAACCTAAATGTGAGACAGGAAACCATCAAAATCCTAGGGGAGAACACAGGCAGCAACTTCTTTAGCCACAGCTGGAAGAACTTCTTATTAGACATACCACCAAAAGCCTTGGAAACAAAAGCAAATATGAACTTTTGGGGCTTCATAAAGATAAAAAGCTTCTGTCCATGAAGGAAACAATCAACAAAACTAAAAGGCAACCTATGGAATGGGACAAGATATTTGCAAATGACATATAAGATAAAGGGTTAGTATCCAAAATCTGTGAAGAACTTATCAAACTCAACACCCAAAAAAGAAATAACCCAGTTAAGAAATGGACAGGAAGACATGAATAGACACTTTTCCAAAGACATCCAGAGGGCTAACAGACATATGAAAAGATGCTCAACATCCCTCATCATCCGGGAAATACAAATCAAAACCACAATGAGATACCACATCCTACCTGTCAGAATGGCTAAAATTAACAACACAAGAAACAACAGGTATTAACAAGGATGTGGAGAAAAGGGAACCCTCTTCTACTGTTGGTAAGAATGCAGACTTGTGCGGCCATTCTGGAGAACAGTACAGAGGTTCCTCCAAAAACGAAAAATAGAACTATGCTACAACCCAGCAATTGCCCAAAGGATACCAAAACACAGATTTGAAAGGGTACATGCACCCCATTGTTTATAGTACCATTTTCAAGAATAACCAAACTATGGAGAGAGCCCAAATGTCCACTTACTGATAATGAAGAGGTGGTATATGTATACAACGGACTATTATTCAGCCATCAAAAAGAATAAAATCTTGCTGTTTTCAATGATGTGGATGGAGCTAGAATGTATTATGCTAAGTGAAATAAGTCAGTCAGAAAAAGACAGATATCATAAGATTTCATTCATATGTGGAACTTAAGAGACAAAACAGATGAACACATGGGGAGGTGGGAGAGGGGAGAGAGGGAAATAAACCACAAGAGACTCTTAATGATGGAGAACAAACTGAGAGCTGATCAAGGGAGGTGGGTGGGAGATGGCCTAGATGGGTGATGGCTATTAAGGGGGTCCCTTGTTGTGATGAACACTGAGTGTTTTATGTATGTGATGAATCACAGAATTCTACTCCTGAAGTCAATATTGCACTGTGTGTTAAGTAATTTTCAAATTATACATGTAATATAGAAATGGCCAAAAGGCATATGAAAAAATGTTCAACACCATTAGCTCTTAGGGAAATGCAAATTAAAACCACAATAAGATACCAGCACATACCCATAGGACAGTTATATAAAAGGGGGGAAAAAGATCACAAGTGTTAGGGAGGATGTGAAGAAATCAAAACCCTCATGCTTGGCCTGTGTGGATGTAAAGTGGTGCAATTGCTTTGGAAAATAGTTTGGCAATCCTTCTAAAAATGTTAAACATTGCCTCTACCCCATGACCCAGCAATTTCATTCCTAGGTGTGTACCCAGAGAAATTGAAAACACATGGCTGCACAAAAACTTGTACATGAATGTTCATTACACCAGTGTTCATGATCATCAAAAAGTGGAAATAACCCAAACTTTCACCAGCTGATACAGAAATAGCTATGGCCTATGCACACAGTAGATTATTTCAGCCACACAAAGGAATGAAGTACTGATATATAGTACAAGGTGGGTGAACCTTAAACACATTATGTTAAGTGAGTTAAAAAAAAAAAAAAGACCAGTTACAAAAGGCCTCATATTGTATAATTCCATTATATGAAATGGCCAAAGTAGACAAATCCATACAGACAGAAAATAGATTCTTGGTAGCCAAGCACAGAGGGGAGGGGAGCATGACTGACACGTGGCTGATAACGGGTATGGGATTTCTTTTTAGGATGATAAAAATGCTGTAAACAGATTTTGGTGCTGGCTGCACCACTGTGTGAATATATTAAAAACATTGAACTCCACACATTATATGGGTGAATTGTATAGCATGTGAATCATATCTCAATAAAGTTGTTTAAAACACCTTATAAGGGGAGCCCCTAAAAAAGTAGATTATCTGTATAATTTCTAAACAGGCAGAGGTAAAGTGGAGCCTAACAAAAATTGTTGAATTCCGTTGGAAAAGGAGGGGCAAGAAGTGAAGAAAAACTGGAGAAGCACAGAGGGTATAAATAAATTTTTATTTAATTTATATTGTTATATATGCAGAAAATTACCATTACTATATTCAGTATGATGCCATTATTACATATTTTTATTTTTATTTTTTTAAGAAACAATTTTCTTAATATTTATTTAAAAAAACCATTTTCTTAATATCTATTTATTTTTGAGAGAGTGAGAGCTGGGGAGGGGCAGAGACAGAGGGAGACAGAGAATCCGAAACAGGCTCTGCAGGGCTTGAACTCACAAACCANTCTGCAGGTTGTTCCAGAGATAGAGGGAGACAGAGAATCCGAAACAGGCTCTGCAGGGCTTGAACTCACAAACCACAAGATCATGACCTGAGCTGAAATCAGATGCTTAACTGACTGAACCACCCAAGAGTCCCATTATTACATATTTTTAAAGCACAAACATTATCAAATATTGTCGGAGATATCTGTGAGTAGTGAAAATGTGAAAACATCCACCCACAAAATATTGGGGGAGGCAAGGAGATGAATAGGAGGGCAGAAATGGGCTTCTATCTGTCACACTTCTTCATTAAATGATAAGAAAATTGGCAAATTGTTACTATCTATTAAATCTGAGCAAATAAGTTCATAGGTGTCTTATGTACCATTTTATGTTAAAATTTTTCTTTTTCTTTTTTAAATTATTTTAACATTTATTTATTTTTGGGAGACAGAGAGAGACAGATCATGATCAGGAGAGGGGCAGAGAGAGAGGGAGACACAGAATCTGAAGCAGGCTCCAGGCTCTGAGCTGTCAGCACAGAGCCCGACACAGGGCTCAAACCCACGAACTGTGAGATCATGACCTGAACCGAAGTCGGATGCTCAACCGACTGAGCCACCCAGGCACCCCAAAGTTTTTCTTTTTAAAATAATTTTAAAACATTTTTTTTTTTAGAGAGAGAGAGAGAGAGCACGCGCTCACAGGAGAAGAGAGGAGGCAGAGGGAGAGAGAGAATCTCAAGTGGGCTCCACGCTCAGTACAGAGCCCAACGCGGGACTCCATCCCATGACCCTGAGATCATGACCCAAGCCAAAATCAAGAGTCCAATGCTTACCTGAGTGAGCCTCCAGGCATCCTCTGTTTAAAGTTTTCCTTAATTAAAAGGCAATAAAAATAATGTTGGCAAGAGTTCAGGAAAATGGCACTTCCCTCCTGCTGATACATGTGCAGACCTGTACAAATTTGAAGAGGGGATTTTGGCAATCTACATAGCAAAAGTTTTTTAAACATTCACATTCTTTGAGGAAGCAATAAATCTTCTAAGACTTTAGGAAAATATTGAGGTGTGTATACAAAGATTTAGCTACACTGATGTTTGCTACAGTTCCATATATGCATGCATTAAATATATACATACATACCCACACATATATGTATATATTAATATACACATACACACATATATGTATGTATATATGTATGTATGTATAGATTTAATTATTTAAATACATATGTATGTATTTATTCAATATATATGTATATGTATATATATTCATGGGGAAATAGAAGGTAGAATGTCTTAACTGGAGAAAGAAAAGGTCTTAGGCCTCTGAGCATCCAATGAAAGTTATGTATTCTCTGAAGACAGGTGGCTGCACATAATACACAAAAGCGTTTTCAGACAATTTCAGTGGGTCTCAGAGTATTTAAAATTCAGACCCTTGATTAGGGAAGAAAAACCTGCCAACTGATTTGTAACTCTCCTCCGGATACCTCCCCCTCCAGGCAGCTTTTGCTATGCCCTGTCCTCTCCATCCTGGAACAGGCACTCCTTCCTTCAGATCCTAAACACCTGTGTGCTGTATCAAGTCGTACTGTGATCGGCTGCCTGTCTTCTCTCTTCCCCACCAGCCTCTTTGAGAACGAGGCACACAATTCAGTTGGCTTCAAACCCTCAGCACGGCCCAGAGCTTGACTCAGGCATAAATAAGTATTTGTGGACCAGATGACCAGATGACTGTTCCTGGAGGAAGGTGACATGGCTACAAATTGTGTCTAGATGATACCTCATAAAGGCAAGCACACACCTCCCATATATTTATTAATCCACAGTCAGCGCCAACAGCCTCTCTAACCGGGTTATGTGCACGCCCCCACCGGAGCAGGCTGTCTTTTGAAACATGCCAAATTTTAAATACAGCCTTATCTCAAAGAATGAGATGTAATATACACTCTATGTAAATTGCAAATGAGGCACACGAGAGGCAAGACTCTGGCATTCTGAGCAACTCAGCCTAATGCTGGGCTCTCCACCAGCCACCGCAGTGACTTAGACAGTCAAATTAGCAGCAGCTTGTTTTCATTCCAGAGGACACGCTCTCAAATCTTTTCTGAAGTTATTTCCCTTCCCATCCCTTCCCGTTATTCCCTATTTCCATCAAACAGAGCCCTTGAATGCTTTTCCCCGCCAGCTATTCAAGAGGCCATTCCCCCTGGAGCTGGCGACACAGAACCTATTAATAAGCAAACAGAACGAACAGGCTCATTCTCCTCATAGTTAAATTCCTTTGCCACCGATTTCTCAAACACTTCCCTTCAGGGTTTTCCTGCAGAGTCCCATTCACTTAGAGAAAATGGGGAAAATTGTTTAATGCGTCTTGTTGTAAGCAAATGGCAGTAAGTGCAGATGACACGTGGAGAGTAAAATGCTTGTCCTCTACTTGGTTTCCAAACCCATCTGGTGGCCCTGGCAAAACCTAACTGTCCTCCCACACAAGCCATTGTCCTCATCGAGGTGTGCTTTGCATAGGGAACTGTAAAATGGAAAGCTTGAATCCTGTCAGCATACCTGGTCTTTCTTTGCACATCAGTTAGATCGCCGTCCCACTCTTTGCCTCAGTGTCTCCAACTGTAAAATGATGGCAAATATCTTTGCTCTTTAGATATATATTTGATTGAATCCGATTCAAGGGTACACTTGGCCTGTCAGAGGGGGTGCAGCTGCAGAATGAGCGAAGAAGCGGTCCTATCACCTCAGATCGATTCCAAAGAGAGGCTGGGAAATCATGTCTGTAGAACACTCTGAGCTCTGAAGGTGATGGAGGAAGAGAAATTGAAGTATTTGAGTCTACAACCTCCATGTAGGGGAAAGAAAGGAGAGAGGCTCATTACGCAAAGAAAAAGCATCAGTTTACCCCCATCTTGTTGTTTAAAAAGTAAAAATACTAAAACCTACCTCATTTTCACACCAACTCCTCTAAAATACTTCAGAGGAAGGGGCTCTAGGGAGCCTACACCCCTGTTCCTGAGTGGTTGTGTTTAGTGTAAAGGAAAAATTGGAAAAGGAGCCCCTCATTCTTCCAGTAAGGGGAGCAGGAGAGTCATGTGACAAAGATTATTTGTTTCTTAACAGACATAAAACAGAACGTCAGAGCCACCCAGGTCAATCCCTTTCAGTCTACAGATGAGCATGGTGAAATCCAAGAGCAGGAATGCCTTACCCACAGGGGGAGGGGAACAAGTCAAGAGTGAGACCACAGGTCTCCTCTCCTAGGAGCTCCTTTAACTGTAGAAATTCTCCGCATCCCGCAGCACAATGCAAACATTAGAACAGTTTATTACCACACTCAATTTCTTATTTCTCCAAGTGTTTCTTCTACTTCTGTCAAATGTGGACTCCTTCCTGTACTACAAAGATGGTTTGCTCATTCCTGCTCATGTGATTCCCCTGGCAGGCAGGGCTACCCTGTACAGCTACATAGGTAGCGCACTGCACAGCTCTAAAAAGAAAAAACAAAAACAAAAACATTTTCACCTTGTAATCCATGTGTCAGCTCCAGATGTTCTTCTTGGTATTCTCTTCTTATCCAAGGTATTTTCAAGTCACATTTTCATGAAGCCTTCCTTGATGGGCTTAGACCACACTGGTTTCTCCTTCATCTGAGTTCCTAAGATTCTTATTCTTTGTACCACGGACAAGCAGTGACTCCTTGGGTGAGGCAATGATTCTGCTTTGTAATATGTAAGAACAGTGGAGATGTTGTAAGGACCAAATAAATCCATGTACGTGGACAAACTCTACAAAATGCAGAGCTCTGTGAGGTTTGTTGCCGTTGCAACAAATTAAAGACTACTTATTGTGTTAACTAGTGATTTCTCAGTCTTAGTCTAGTTTGAAGTCTAGTCTGAGTGATGAAGACAAAATTTTGCTTCCTTTTTTTTTTGTGGCAAACCTATTCATCACATATAATTTACCATTTTAACTACTTTNATCTTAGTCTAGTTTGAAGCCTAGTCTGAGTGATGAAGACAAAATTTTGCTTCCTTTTTTTTTGTGGCAAACCTATTCATCACATATAATTTACCATTTTAACTACTTTTAAGGGTTCATTTTAGTGGCATTAAGTACACTCACCATTTTGCGTAACTGCCACCACCATCCATCTTCAGAACTTTTTATCACCCCAAACAGAAATTCTGTACCCATTAAACAGTAACTTCTCATTCCTCCACCACAGCCCACCCCCAGCCCTGAAAATTGCCATTCTACTTTCTGTCTCTAAAAATCTGCCTGTTCTGAGTACCTCATGTAAGTGGAACCGTTTGTCCTGTTATGTCTGTCTGCCTTCACTTAGCACAATGTTTTCAAGTTTTATCCATGTTGTTGCCTGTGTCAGAATCTTGTTCCATTTTTAAGGCTGAGTAACATCCCAGTGTAGGCATATAGGACGTTTAGTTTATCCATGTATCTCTTGATGGTCATTTGAGTTACTTTCACTTTTGGGCTATTATGAGTAATGCTGCCATGAATATTGGTGCACAGAAAGATGAAAACATTTTGTTGTTTTTTAATGTTTTTATTTATTTTTGAGAGAGAGATAGAGTGCACACACACATGGACGAGTGGGGAAGGGGCAGAGAGAGAGGGAGACAGAGGATCTGAAGCCGGCTCTGTGCCGACAGCAGAGACCCCTATGCAGGGCTCAAACTCATGAACCATGAGATCATGACCTGAGCGTAAGCATCATGACCAGATGCTTAACCAACTGAGCCACCCAGGCACCCAACAAAAACATTTTAATACCAGCCCATAGAAAGCAAAATTGAACAGCTAACTCAACTTCTGGGGGAAAAAAATCTCATGATAATCCTCAAAGCCAAATGTGACAGCAGTCAGGAGAGTAGAAAGAACTTTCCAGTACAAGATCTGAGCTCTCTTCTCGTTCATTAGCTTTGTGGTCTTTTGGATTGAGTTTCCCAACCTGTAAAATAAGGCAAGAAGGTTAAATGACTTCTGAGGTCCTTTCCAGCTCAAATGTTCCAGGATTCTGTATCTCCAACCTGCGTCCTTAGTGTCTTCAAGTAAGTATATTCTGCTCACCCTCTTCCCTGGGATTTTAGCATCTGTAAATGTGAGCTCGTCTTCTGAGGTCTGTTTTCCTTGAATTCCTAAACTGGCTCCAATCCTCTTCATGTCTAAAAAACAGACTGGAGGATCCTAAAATATACCCTCTTCCCCACTTACTCTACTGCCTTTGTTCCATGGAGGCTCAGTTGTCCAGGCCAACTGCATTGTCCTCTCCACAGGAAACCCCCATTTCTCACAAAAACCATGAAACCAACTCATGCCCATCAGCTCTAGACTCTGATTTCAGGGAAAGAACTAGGAAAAGGGAGACATATTTATTTGAAAGAAGAGGGACATAAAGATCTAGGGGGAGGACTCCATCAGGCCCCAGGCATAGGTAGAGAGGAGGGTGGAAAAGACAGACTATATCTTATGTCCTTCCAACAACCCAATGAAATACATCAACATCACAAAGAAGAAAAATGTATTTGTAACTGTTGCTAAGTACAAGGGAAATGAAACTATACTATTGTGAAATAAAAGTCATGGGATAAAATTACACATTTTATCAAGAAAGTACAGCAACACTGGGTGTATCATCTTGTGAATAAAACCAGTCCTGACTTCTGAGCCCCTTGGCCATTTTCCTTATTCTCCCTTCCTTGCCTAACTTGCTTTTTCCATCTACCTGAGCTCTTGACTGTCAGGGCACTGATGACTGGTTGGGTCCCTTTATTTCATTCAAGATGAAACTTCTAGAAAATCTCATCTTTCAACAAATTCCAAGTGTGGACAGTTTTCCTGTTCTTGTCTTTATCTAAGTCTAGCCTGGTTCACTTTATCTCTTGTTGAATTGTTATCCTGGGGCAAATTTCTCAATTGAGCCCATGTGGACTTATGTTTTACATTTGGCTTTATAGCTTTGGAGTGTACAGTGTGTGTGTGTGTGTGTGTGTGTTTTCTCTCTCCTGACTCACTGATGCTGTTCTTAGCTCTTACTATACTAAGGAAAAAAATTAAAACCAAAGGAAGAAAATGCAATACAATTTTCATGTTGGCAAAAACAAAATGTCTGTCCAGCATCTTGTTAACCTTTCCCCCTTCCACAGCTACATTATCCTCACATACTTACTCATTTCTCATCCTGACCGGCTCACTTTGCCCAAACCTCAATCCCATCACTAATGCATGTATTGACATATATGACATTCCTCTGAAATTGTGACTGGTGGTATGTTTTAACAACAAGAAGAGAAAAGTGATAGGCTTCCCCTTTCTGTTCATTTTTCATGAAATGCCTCTTAGCCTATATCTGGAATTCTTTCCAATCCCAATACCAATAATTACCTTTCCTGGACATATTTTAGAAAAAACTTTGAAGCTTAAAAAAATACAAATGTCTGGGCCTCACCTCTGACTTATTGATTTGGAATTTTAGGGATAGTTCCAGAACATCTGTAGTGTTTTCGTATTTCAGAAGAGAATTCTCACTCACACTCGGGGTTGGGGACTAGCAACAGAGCAAGGAAAGTGTACATTTAATCAGAGAAGAGAGACTTTTAAGGTGTAAAATGATACAAATACCATCACTTAATTTCTCATCAAAAAGTACAGAAACATCCTTTCCTGAATATAGTATGCCCATTCCCTCATTCACCAACCATTTACTCAACAGAACTTTGCTGAGCACATACCACATGCTGTAAAAGACACAGAGTAAACAAGGTGTCAGGCAGCCTACCTCTAGTGAAGAAGAAAAGACAAAAGTAGAATTAACCACAATATAAGAGCTACAAAGCGTTATAAAAATTCAGGATAGTGAAATGTCCTTTCTGGCTGGAGACACTGTAATGGCTTCATGGAGAAAGTGTTCTTTGATATATTTCATTAGGCAGAGACAGGAGGAAGACAATCAAAGGGAGAGAGAATGACTTGAGCGAAGGCTAAGAGCTGGAAAAGCCCAGACTGGGTTCGAGGAGGAGAGTTCCCATGAGATAATGAAGTGACAGAGACAGGAAGGCAGGCACAGATGGCCCATGGGTGTCAGTAAAGAGCTTATTCTTCATCAGGAATCCCTCTAGCCCATAACCACTTAGATGCAAGTCAAGCCCAGAAGTGTCCTTCTGTATAGGACTCCTGAACCGTCCTGCAACTTTTGTCATACTTGACTTCTCATTTCAAACAAATGCCAACCCCAAATTTTTAACCACCAAACCTTTCTGGGAATAACCAAGCATATCTCTGTAATATCAGCCAATATTTATTGAGTGTTTGTTATGTGCCAAGAACCAACTCACTTGATTTTCATAACAATTAGGGTACTATCTTTATCATTTCTGTTTGTCAGCTGAGGAAACTGAGGCACAGAGGGGGTAAGGAATTTACCCATGGTAAATTATCCATGGTAAGTAGAGTACTAGGGATTTAAATTCAGGTACCCTGATCCCAAAGTCCACACTCTCAATCTTCCCATTATACTTCCTTGTAGAAGACGGTTATTATCTTTTTCCATGCTTTTGATATTGAGCTATTTTGAAACCATCTACCATTTTCCCAATTAGTTACCTGTCACTCCCAGATTGGTTAAAAACATGAATACTGAAGCATATTGGGGAAATAAAATGAACGCATAGCAATCCCAGAGCAAATCAGCACCAAATTCTAGATCCAATCTAATTTTGAATCTGTATCAGTAGTCTACTGTAGTGAACAGAATTGTGGTCCCCCAAAGACGTCCATGTCCTAATCCCTAGAATCTGTGAATATGGCAGGTTACACAGCAAAAGGAAATTAAGGCTGCAGATGGAATTAAGGCTGCTAATCAATCAACTGACCTTAAAACAAGGAAATTATCTTGGATTATCTGAGTGGGTCAGATGTCATCATACCCATCTTTAGAAGTAGATTAGGGAAACAGAGGAAAGTGTGAGAGAGGGAGATGTGACCATAGAAGAGATCAGAGCAATGCAAAGTGAGGACTCAACTTGTCATTGCTGCTTTTGAAGCCAAGGAATGGAGATGGCCTCTAGAACCTGGAATAGACAAGGGGATATTCTCCCACTGAAAATCAGCACCACTGATACTTTTAGTCCAGTGAGACCATGTCAGACATCCAACTTCCAGAATTATAAGGTAATAAATTTGTGTTGCTTAAATCACTAAGGTTATAGTACTTAGTTATGACAGTATAGAAAACTGATATGCCCACTATGTTGGTCCACTCAGCCATTATTCTTTGCAATAATAATAATATGTTAATAACAATGCCTTGTGTTGATAATAATGCTTTTGGTGATGTTAAAAATGGTCAATATCCCCAAGTCCCATTTTAGTAGAGAAGGTGTCCTCTTGGCATCAGTGAGCCCTGAGGTAGGTTAGAGGTAAGAAGTATAGTATTTATAGGAAGTCTGTAGACTCGGAAGCCAGAAGATGTACATACAAATCCCAGTTACACCATCAACTACCTGTGAGACCTGGGGTCATTTACTTAATATGGCTTAGTCTCACTTTCATTATCAGCAAAACTGGAATCATAACATATATTCAACACAATTGTTAGGAGGATTAGAGATAATACATGGGAATTTAATGGTACATAGTACGTATTCAGTGCAAAAAAATGTGTGTTTTGTAATTGAAGTGCCTAAAAACTTTACAAATTACAATATCGAATGGCCTGATGCATAATGGGATACAGTCACTAGAATAAATGCATGATTTTTTTAAAAGACAAGATAAAAATAGTTTAATGAGGAAGAAGCTAGGAAATGGAAGAATTTCCTAGCTCATCAATTTTCTCAATTGGTAAAGATGTCTAAATGCTGCCTTTTCAAGCCCTTTCTGAGTGTAACCTAGATGTCTAAATGTTACACAGTCTTTGTGGATTTCCCTTCACATAATTCCCAAATAACAATAGAACAGGCCCCCATTTCCTAGAATGTGAATTCCCTTCTACCTGCAAGTTCTCCCCATCTCTATGTAATTTCTGTAAAAATTTGAGAAATTTCCCCTAATGGTCACTGTAGCTTTGTTATTTCTCATGGCTACTACCACTCTTTCTACAAGTTTAGCCTGATGAATGGACCCAGGCCCCTTCCTTAAATCCTAGAAGCATAAATAAACTAGGTTGTGTGTTAACAAAACACCACAGAAGAAATCTTGAACACAAAACTAAACTTAAAAACTGGTTAAGTGTCACTGCTTCTAGTTATGGGCTTTGAATTCCCAAGGGTCTCCTCCTAGACCTACATATTTCCCCCCATTCTCTTCTGACATGCTACCATGTTGCCAGGACCAGGCTGTCTTCCCCAAAATGTCCTCATTTCCAAAGTCCAAATCCAACCACTCCTAGTCCAATGGAAAGATGTAGATCTTTCAGATCCACAGCTCAAGACCTACCTTCTTTCCTGTCCCAGGAGGATTGCCAAATCTAATGCTTTGGAGCTTTCTCCCTATATTTTCCTCTAGGAGTTTTATAGTTTGGGGTCTTGTATTTAGGTCTTTAATTCATTTGAGTTAATTATTTGCAAATGGTATAAGGGTTCAACTTCAATCTTTGTTATATGGACATCCTGTTTTCCCAATACCATTTGTTGAAAAGACTGTCCTTTCCCTACTGAGTGACCAGGCACCCTTTCAAAGATCATTTGACTGTATACACGAGGGCTTATTTCTAGAATCTCTATTCTATTCCATTGGCTTATATGTCTGACTTTTTGCCAGTAACACACTATTTTGATTACTGTAGTTTTGTAATATGTTTGGAAGTCAGGAAGTATAATTCCTCCAACTTTGTTCTTTTTCAAAATTGTTGACTGTTTGAGGTCCCTTAAGATTACATTTGAATTTTAGGATGATTTTTTTTTTTCGATTTCCACATACCATTGGATTTTGACAGGGATTGTCACCACCATTTTGTATGACATTAGCTATGGGCTTCTCATATATAGTCTTAATTATGTCGAAGTAGTTTCCTTCTATTAGTGTTCTTTGGGTGTATTTATCATGAAAGGTGTTGAATCTTGTCAAATCCTTTTTCTTCATCCATTAAAATGGTCATGTGCTTTTCATCACCTATTGTGTTAATGTAGTGTGTCATTGGTTGATTGTTGTACATTGAACCATCCTTGCATTCTTAAAGTAAATCTCACTTAGTCATGGTATATAATACTTTTGATGTGCTGTTGAACACAGTTTGCTGATATTTTGTTAGAGATTTTTCATCAGTATGCATCAGAGGTATTAGTCTGTAGTTCTCTTTTCTTGTAGTATCTTTGGCTTTGATATTAGGATAATCTTGGCCTCATAGAATGGGCTTAGATGCTTTCCTTCTTCTCCAACTTTTTGGAATAGTTTGAGGAAGATTAGTATTTATTCTTTTTTAAATGATTGTTATAATTTTTCAGTGAAGCTGTCTGGTTCTGTGCATTTCTTCATTGGGAGGTTTTTGATGACTGACTCAATATCTTTACTAGTTATTGACCTGATTTTCCATGATATACCTTTGATAAGCTGTGTCCTTCTAGAAATTTTTTAAATGTTACAAATAATTTTTTAATTTTTAATTTTTAAAAATTTTAATTGCAGTATAATTAATATACAGTGTTATGTTAATTTCCAGTGTACAATATAGTGATTCATTCCAGTGTACAATATAATGATTCAACAGCTCCATACATTACTTAGTGCTCATCAAGAGAAGTATACTCTGTCCCCTTTACATATTTCACCCATCCCCTCACCCACCTTCCCTCTGGTAACCATTTGTTTGTTTGCTATAGTTAAGAATCTATTTTTTGGTTTCTCTTTTGTTATTTTCTCCTTTTATCTTTTGTTTCTTAAATTCCACATATGAGGGGCGCCTGGGTGGCCTAGTCGGTTAAGCGTCCGACTTTCGCTTAGGTCATGATCTCGCGGTTCGTGGGTTCAAGTCCCGCGTCGGGCTCTGTGCTGACTGCCAGCTCAGAGCCTGGAGCCTGTTTCAGTCTGTGACTCCCTCTCTCTCTGATCCTCCCCTGCTCACGCTGTCTCTCTCTCTCTCCTAGAAATTAAAAAAAAAAAAATTCCACATATGAGTGAAATCATATAGTATTTACTTTTCTGTCTTATTTTTCTTATCATTATACTTTCTAGATTCATCCGTGTTTTGACAAACGGCAAAATTTCATTCTATTTTATGGTGAATAATATTCCATTGTGTATAGATACCACATTTTTACCCACTCACCTATTGGTAGACCCTTAGGTTGCTTCCATGGTTTGGCTATTGTAAATAATGCCACAATAAACACAGGGGTGCATATATCCCTTCAAATAACTGTTTTCATATCCTTTGGGTAAATACCTAGTAATATAATTACTGGATCATAGGGTAGTTCTATTTTTAACTCTTTGCGGAACTACCACACTGCCTTCAAAAGTGGTTGCATCACTTTGCATTCCCACCAACAGTGTACAAGTGTTCCTTTTTCTCCAGATCCTCACCAACACTTGTTTCTTGAGTTTTTTATTTAAGCTGACAAGTATGAGGTGATATCTCATTGTGGTTTTGATATGCATTTCCTGGATCATGAGTGATGTCGATCATCTTTTCATGTGTCTGGTGGCCATCTGTATGTCTTCTATGGAGAAATGTATGTTCATGTCTTTTGCCCATTTTTAATTGGAATATTTGTTGTTTTGGTATGAGTTGTAGAAGTTATTTATATTCGTTTGATCCTAACCCTTTATCAACTATTTCTTTGACAGATATCTCCTCCCATTCCATAGGTTGCCTTTGAGTTTTTTTGGTTGTTTCCTTGGCTTTGCAGAAGCTTTTTATTTTGAAGTAGTCTCAATAGTTTATTGTAGCTTTTGTTTCTCTTGTCTCAGGAGACATAATTAGAAAGATATTCCTGTGGCCAATGTCAAAGAAATTACTGCCTGTGGTCTTCTCTAGTATTTTTGTGGTTTCAGGTCTTACATTTAGGTCCTTAAGTCATTTTGAGTTTATTTCTGTGTATGGAGTAAGAAAGTGGCCCAGTTTCATTCTTTTGCATGTAGTTGTCCAGTTTCCCCAACACTGTTGAAGAGATTGTCTTTTTCCCACTGCATATTCTTGCCTCCTTCATCAAAGATTAATTGACCATAAAAAAAAAGATTAATTGACCATATTATTGTGGGTTTATTTCAGAATTTTCTGTTCTATTCCACTGATCTATGTATCTATTTTTTGTGCCAGTACCATACCATTTTGATTACTATAGATTTGCAATATAAGTTGAAGTCTAGAATTGTGATACACACTGTTTTGTTTTTCTTTTTCAAGATTGCTTTGGCCATTTTGGGTCTTTTGTTCCATACACATTTTAGGATTGTTTGTTCCAGCTCTGTGAAAAACGCTGTTGGTATTTTGATAGGAATTGCATTAAATATGTACAGTGCTTTGGGTGACACATTTTCACAGCATTTGTTCTTCCAGTCCATGAGCATGGAATGTCTTTCCATTTCTTTGTGTCATTTTCAATTTCTTTCTTTTATCAATGTTTTATACTTTTCAGAGTATAGGTCTTTCACCTGCATAATTAAGTTTATTCCTGGGTATTTTAATATTCCTGGTGCAATTTTAAATGGAATTATTATCTTAATTTATCTCTCTGTTGCTTCATTGTTAGTGTATAGAAATGCAATGGATTTCTGTACATTGATTTTTGTATCCTGAGTTCACTGAATTCCTTTATCAATCCTAGTAGTTTTTTAGTGGGGCCTTTAGGGCTTTCTATGTGTAGTATCATGTCATCTGCAAAGAGTGGAAGTTTTACTTCTTCCTTACTGATTTGGATGCCTTTTATTTCATTTTGTTGTCTGCCTGGCTAGGACTTCTAGTACCATGTTGAATAAACGTGGTAAGAGTGGACATCCTTGTCTTTTTCTTGACTTTAGGACAAAAGCTCTCCAGTGTTTTCCCATTGAGCATGGTGTTTACTGTGGGGTTTTCATATAAGATCTTATTAAGTTGCAGTATGTTCCCTCTATACCTGTTTTGTTGAGGGTTTTTTTATGAATGGAAATTGTATTTTGTCAAATGTTTTTCTGAATTTACTAAAGTGATTGTTTTTTTATCCTTTCTTTAATTGATGTAATGTGTCACATTGGTTGATTTGTGAATATTAAACCACACTTGCATTCCAGGAATAAATCCCACTTGAAGGGATAAAGGATTGTTTTAATGTATTGTTGGATCCAACAAAAATATTTTGTTGAGGATTTTTATGGCTTGTCAGAAATATTGATCTGCATTTCTCTTTTTGTGTGGTATTTTTACCTCGATCTGGTATCAAGGTAATGCTGGCCTCATAGAATAAATATGGAAGTTTTCCTTATTTCCATTTTTTGGAAAAATTCCACAAGAATAGGCATTAACTCTTCTTTAAATGTTTGGTAGAATTCAACTGTAAAGCCATCTGGTATTGGACATTTGTTGGGAGGTTTTTGATTACCAATTCAATTTTATTGCTAGTAATTGGTATGTTCAAATTTTCTATTTTTTCCTTCTTCAGTTTTGGTGGGTTATATGTGTCTAGGAATTTATCCATTTGTTCTAGGTTGTCCACTTTGTTAGGATTTAATTTTTCATAATATTCTCTTATAATCCTTTGTATTTCTGTGGTGTCAATTGTTATTTCTCCTTTCATTTGTGATTTTATTTGAGTCCTCTCTCTCTCTCTCTCTTTCTGCCTTTTTGTTTTTGCATTTGTTTTTGTTAAATAACTCTGGCTAGAGGTTTACCAATTTTGTTGATCTTTTCAAAGAGCCAGTTCCTGGTTCCATTGATTTGTTCAATGTTTTTTAAATTTCTATATCATTTATTGCTAACCTTTATTTTGATCTTTCTTCTGCTGGTTTTAGGTTCCTTTCTTCTCTTTCTATCTCCTTTAAGTGTCAGGTTAGCATTATTTATTTGAGATTTTTCTTGCTTCTTGAGGTAGGCCTGCATTGCTATAAACTCCCTCTTAGAATCACGTTTGCTGCATCCCAAGGATTTCAGACCACTGTGTTTTCATTTTTATTTCTCTCCATGTAACTGTTTATTTCTTCTTTGATATTATGGTTGACCCATTCATTATTCAATAGCATGTTATTTAGCCTCCATGTATGTGTGCTCTCTCCATATTTTTTCTTGTGGTTCATTTCTAGTTTCATAACGTTGTGGTCAGAAACTATGCATGGTATGACTTCAATATTTTTCACTTTTTTGAGACTTGTCTGGTAGACTAATATGTGATCTATTCTGGCAAATGTTCTGTATGCACTTAAAAAGGATGGGCATTCTGCTGTTTTAGGATGGAATGTTCGAACATATTAAATTCATCTAATCCAGTGTGTCGCTCAAAATCACTGTTTCTTTCTTGTTTTTCTGTTTGGATAATCCTTCCATTGATGTAAATGGGGTGTTAAAGTCTCCTACTATTATTGTATTATTTTTTTATAGTTTATTGTCAAGTTGGTTTCCATATAACACCCAGTGCTCACCCCAACAAGTGCCCTCCTTCATGCCTATCACCCATTTTCCCCTCTCCCCCACCAGCCCTATTATTGTATTATTATCAATTAGTTCCTTTATGTTTGTTATTAACTATTGTATGTATTTGAGTGTTTTCCGGTTGGGTGCTTAAATATTTATAATTGTTATATCTTCTTGTTGTATTGTCCCCTTATATTATTATATAGTGTCCTTTTTTGTTCTCTTGTTACAGTCTTTATTTTAAAGTCTACTTTGTCATGGGGTGCCTAGGTGGCTCAGTCTGTTAAGCATCCAACTTCAGCTCAGGTCATGATCACATGGTTAGCGAGTTAAACCCAGCCTGGCTAGACAATGTCCATGGTCAGGGTGCACAGTTTTAACAAAGGATTCCTTGGGCTTCTGCAGGGCCCACTGCCGCTGCCAGGACCAAGGCCCCAAAAAACACACAGATCAGGACATGCTGTGTTGGCAAGATCTACACAGGTCTTCTGAGGAGATGACCTTGAGCGCTGGAGCTGAGACAAGTATGACTGGGAAGGATGGATCCACCGAAGTGCAGAAAGACAGGGCTTGGTGTCAGCACATTAGGTAGTGAGTATTGGTGCCGTGCTGGTTCACGCAAGTGGTCATGAGTTTATGCTGGGGGATGGAGGAAAGAAATGGTGCCTGCTAGTTCTTTTGTTCCTGGAGAAGTCCCTCTGTGATCCCTGCCCCCCTTGGACATGCCCTGATGAGCAAATTACTCTCACCCTTATGTGTCCCAAGAGTTTTTCAAACTGTCACATCTATGCTGTATCTCCATGTGGTGTTTGCTATCTCTTTAAGGGTAGAAACTCAGCTTCTTATCATCCTCTGGATCTCTCCCAGAGCTGACCCACTGATTTTTCAAAGTCTTGTCTTTAAGTCCCACTGGTTATAAGAACTCATGGAATTTGGTCCCTCTTTCTTTCAAAGACAAATGTTTTGAGGATTCATCTTCCCGACACAGGCTCCCTGGTGTGAGAGTCTGTTTCTCTCCTCTCTCCACACCTCCCGCCCTAACATGGATGGTCATGGTCCATTTTTCTCCGCACCACATCTCTGCCCTTCTACCCTCCTCAGTGTGGTCTCTTCTCTACCTTTAGTTGTAGACTTTGTTCTGCCAGTCTTTGTGTCACTTTCCGGGGTATTTATGCTGATGTGAGTGTTATCTAGTTGTATCCATGGGATGAGGTGAGCTTAGGGTCCTCTTACTCTGCCATCTAGTGTTTCTAGAAATTTATCTGTTTCCTTATGTTATCCAATTTGTTGATATGCATTGTTTGTAATATTCTTTTATAGTCCTTTTAATTTCTGTAGCATTGGTTATGATAGCCACTCTTTTATCTATGATTTTGGTTATTTGAATTTTCTCTTATTTTCTTAATCTAGCTAAAGATTTACTAATTTTGTGTATTTTTTCATTTTTTAAAGTTTATTTATTTATTTTGAGGAGTGGAGGAAGAGATAGAGGGAGGGGGAGAGAGAGAATCCCAAGCAGGTTCTGCCCTATCAGTGTGGAGCCTGATGCAGGACTCAAACTCACAAACTGTGAGATCATGACCTGAGCCTAAATCAAGAGTCGGATACTTAACTGACTGAGCCACCCAAGCATGCCACTTTCTGTATCTTTAAAAAAAAAAAAAACCTCTTAAGTTAGTTGATTTTTTATTATTTTTCTATTTTCTATGTTATTAATCACTGTTGTAATCTTTATTATTTCCATACTTCTGTTAGTTTTACATTGTTACTTCTTTTTCTATCTTCTTGAAATTTAAAGTTAGATTATAATTTGAGATCTTTCTTCTTATTTAATGTTACCATTTACAGCTATAAATTTCCCTCTTAACAGTGCTTTCACTGCATTCCATAACTACTGATGTGTTTTGTTTTCATATTAATTT
Organism: Crocuta crocuta; assembly: GCF_008692635.1. Lineage (NCBI taxonomy): Eukaryota > Metazoa > Chordata > Mammalia > Carnivora > Hyaenidae > Crocuta > Crocuta crocuta. The sequence continues at coordinate 1,340,740 of NW_027532601.1, forward strand.
GTCTCAAGGTAATTTATAATTTCAATATGATTTCTTCTCCAAACCTTTGGCTGCTTTTTCAGTTTTTTTCTAGCTATCAATTTCTAGTTTCATTCTATTGTGATTGGAAAAGATATGTTGTATAATCTTTTTAAATTTATTAGACTTGTTTTGAAGCCTAACATATAGAATATCCTGAAGATTGTTCCATGTGCACTTGAAAAAACAATGTATTCTGCTATTGTTGGCTAGATATACTAAATATGTCTGTTATGTCCAATTGTTCTAAGGTTTATTCAAGTCCTCTATTTCATTATTGGTCTTTGGCCTGGTTGTTCCACCTATTAGTGATAGTAGGATAGTTAAGTTTCCTAATATTATTGTAGATCTGCCTATTTTTTTCCCTTCAATTCTGCTAATTTTTCCTTCATATATTTAGGAAAGTTCATGTTTGGTGCATATATGTTTACAAATGTTATATCTGGGTGAACTCCCCCTTTTATCATATATAGTATTCTTTGTTTCTCGTAATAGTTTGTTTTTGAAATTTTTATTTAAATTCTAGTTAGTTAACATATAGTGTAATATTGGTTTCAGGAGTAGGATTTACTGAGTCATGGCTTACATATAACATTCAGCGCTCATCATAACAAGGGCCTTCCTTAATATCCATCACTCATTTAGCCCATCCCTCATCCACTTCCTTCCATGGACAGACTCCTAGAAATCTACCAACTACCAAAACTGAAACAGGAAGAAATAGAAAATTTGAACAGACCATCGCCAACAAAGAAACTGAATCAGTAATCAAAAATCTCCCAAAGAACAAAAGTCCAGTTTTTTACTTACTATCTCTTTAACCTGATATTAATAAATTCACTCTTGCTCTCTTTTGGTTACTATTTGCATGAAATATTTTTTCCCATTCTTTAACTTTCATTCTATGTGTGTCTTTATATCTAAATTGAATTTCTGGGGCACCTGGGTGGCTCAGTCGGTTAAGCATTTGACTTTGGCTTAACCAAATCATGATCTCACAGTTCGTGGGTTCAAGCCCCGCATCGGGCTCTGTGCTGACAGCTAGCTCAGAGCCTGAAGCCTGCTTTGAGTTCTGTGTAACCCTCTCTCTCTGCCCCCTCTCCACTTGCTCGCTCTCTCTCTCTCTCTGTCTCAAAAATAAACATTTAAGGAGGGAGGTGAGGGAACCCAGCTTGCCTGAAGCTGCGGTGAATAATAAACCTGCCAGTGGTGGCGAGCTGCTGCGAGTCAGGGGAAAGGAAAGAAAGCAGAGATGGCTCATAGAACCGTCCCTGGAGAAGAGAAAAAACCTCGGCTTGGAAAGACAGTGTTTTTTAGCTCTGGCTGGGGTGTTGACTTATAACTAGGTGCCCTGGCCCCAGAAGGCTCCAGGAAAAACTGAATTGCCGTGTGCCAGGCACCATCCATGGTGGCGGCGGCCCGGTGAACCGGCAGCAACGCCTGCGGAGGCGGTCCAGCAACGCCGGGTGAAGCGGTGGTGGCGCGTGCGACATCGGCCCGCTGAAGCAGCAGTGGCTATGACCCGGTGAAGTGGCGCCAGAGCCGGGTGAAGCGGCGGCTGCGTGAGCAAAAGTTGCCTGCTGAAGCGGCGGTGGCAGGTGAGGCGACGCGGGCTCTGCGGACCTGAAGTTGCTATGTTCCCCAAACGCACTCGGTTGTATTGCTGCTTGACCTGGGCGGATCTGAGGGTGTGACACTCCGCCACCCTCCACTCAACCCCCGGCAACAGGGAAGCAGAGACCAGCAGAACCATTAATGGCGGTATAACAAAGCCTCTTAGGACTAATCAGACTAGATAGTTTCTCCGGATAACACCACCGTCTTTCTCTCACCTCTCCAACCATATTCGACCCTTTAGCTCTTTGAAAAAACTTCTTATGCCTTCTGCCTGTTCATTCTATTTCCAATTTTGCCTCATCTCCACCCTATCATCTCTCTCTTTCTCTATGCTCTTCAACCAGCACTGCATACACCCGGCTATTTAATTGTAGCTGGGAAATCTGGTTATATGCTGTGAACCGATCTTTGCCTATCAGTTTTCTTCTTTCTTCCTTTCCTTTTCTTCTTTTTGACTTTTTAATGTATTTTTATTTTCTATCATTTGCCTTGCCTCCTCCGTCTTTTCTCATTACTTTTTATTTTCCCTCTCGGTTAGCATGATTGTTGGATTTGTCTGTGGGTTTGTGTCCCTCTGTTCCCTGTGTGTTTGTCTGTATGTTTTCTTCTCCAGGGCTACCGCAAGAAACAAACCAAAGTACACATGGTGGAGAGTCCCAAATACCACTAAGAGTAGGAAAATAAAATAACCAAGGTCTCAACAAGAGAGGCCAAGAGATAGCATTCAAAGAACACTTTCTGAAAGGATAGGCCCTGGACAGTCAAAGAGTCTTCTTGGGTACAGCAGCGCTCACAGGTGCAGAGAGCATAACAAGTTTTTAAAACTATCAAGAGACTGAAAGCTAACAAAAATGACGAAACGAAAGAGCTCTCCTCCAAAGATTCCAAGAAGAATGACAGCTAATGAACTGCTCAAAACAGATATAAGCAGCATAACTGAACAAGATTTTAGAACAATAATCGTAAAATTAATCCCTGGGCTTGCAAAAAGCATAGAGGACATCAAAGAAACTATGGCTACAAACAACATGGAGAACAAAAATAGGCATAATGAATTTAAAAAATGCGATAAATGAAATACATAATAAACTGGAGGTGTCCAATGCACGGATTGAAGAGGCAGAAAAGAGAATAAGTGATTTAGAAGACACCATTATAGAAAAACAAGAAGCTGACAAAAAAAGAGACAAACTGATCCAGGGACATGAAAGAAGAGTTCGAGAGCTCAGTGATACAGTCAAATGCAACAATATCCGTATCATAGGAATTCTAGAAGAGGAAGAGAGAGGGAAAGGTGCTGAAGGAGTCCTGGAACAAATTATAGCAGAGAACTTCCCCAACCTGGGGAAGGAAGTAAACGTTGAAATACAAGAGACACAGAGAACTCCCCTCTGATGTAACTTGAATCGATCTTTTGCATGACATATCATAGTGAAAATGGCAAAGTATAAGGACAAAGAAAGAATTTTGAAAGCAGCGAGGGAGAAAAGGGCCCTAACATACAAAGGGAAACCTATCAGAGTGGTGACAGACATATATACTGAAACTTGGCAGGCCAGAAAAGAATGGCAGGAGATGCTCAATGTGATGAACAGAAAAAATATGCAGCCAAGAATCCTCTATCCAGTAAGCCTGTCATTCAAAATAGAAGGAGAGATAAAAATCTTTCCAAATAAACAAAAATTGAAAGAATTTGTCACCACTAAGCCAGCCCTACAAGAAATCGTGAGGGGGACGCTCTGAGGGAAGTATTGCAAGGAACAAAGACACCAGAGACACCACCACAAGCATGAACCCCACAAAGGATACAATGACTCTAAACCCACATATTTCCATAATAACACTGAATGTAAATGGGCTGAATGCTCCAATCAAAAGACATAGGGTAGCAGAATGGATAAAAAAACAAAANATGGAATGGGAAAAGATAGTTGCAAATGGCATATCAGATAAAGGGTTAATATCCAAAATCTACAGGGAACTCACCAAATTCCACACCCGAAAAATAAACAACCCAGCGAAAAAATGGGCAGAAGATATGAACAGACACTTCTCCAAAGAGGACATCCAGATGGCCAACAGACACATGAAACGATGCTCAGCATCCCTCCTCATCAGGGAAATACAAATCAAAACCACACTGAGATACCACCNAATAAACATTTAAAAAATTAAAAATAAATAAATAAATAATAAAATAGCAGAACTGATATTGTCATTTTGTTAATTGTTCTCTGTATGTCTTGTACATTTTTGTCTTTTCTTTCCTACTTTCCTTTGTGTTTCATTGATTTTTTGTGGTGACATACTTTGATTCTTTTCTTACTTCCTTTTGTGTATATTCCATAGATATTTTCCTTGTGAATATCATTTTAATCACATGAAACATTTGAAGTGATAACATTCTGTTTTAAACTAATACCAAATTACTTTCAATCACATACAGAAAGTTTATTCTTATATTCTCCTTCCCCTACTTTATGTTACTGAGGTCACAAATTACATCTTTATATCTTATTGAGAAAAGCAGTCCCATATATGCAGTCTTTCAACTCCTATTTAGCTTTATAAGAAAGGGCATTGAGCCTGGAACAACTTTCTTTCCAAGAGATAAAAAAATTCACAGTCTGTGTTGGGCTTACCATGTTGTGTGAGAATATTGGCCCTTGTTTCAGGCACATGAATATTGTTTTGCGCTGCTTAATAGTGCACATCAGTAGCCCTCGGGCACCCCAGAATTTCGGGCTCCATGGAGAAGAGGAGAGGTCCTTCCACTGTGGCATGAGAGGGGAATACATATATATATATATATGGATACACATATATACGTATATATGTATTCCCCTCTCATATGTATGTATATATACATACCTACATATATGTAGCGTGTTGGTGTGGGCCCTTAGTTTTTAATATTTATCTATTTTTGAGAGAGACAGAAGGACAGACCACAAAAGGGGGCTGGGCAGAGAGAGAGGGAGACACAGAATCTGAAGCAGGGTCCAGGCTCTGAGCTGTCAGCACAGAGCCCAATGCGGATTTCTTATGAACCATGAGATCATGACCTGAGCTGAAGTTGGAGGCTTAACAAACTGAGCCACCCAGGCACTCTGTTGTGGGCTCTTTAGATCAATCCTGGTTGGAGGCTTTGAGCTTCCCCCATAATGTATATAGTGGGCTGCTCGGTTGTATCCCATAAGTTCCTTAGGCTCTCTTCACTTTTCTTCATTTTCTTTTCCTTTTTGCTCTTCTCACTCAATGACTTCAAATGACTTGTCTTCTATGTCTTTTCTCTTTCTAATCATGTTGGTTGTTGAACTCTTCTAGTAAAATGTTTAGTTCAGTTGTTGTATTTTTTAAAGCCAAGATTTGTTTGGTCCTTTTTTATACTTTCCATATTTTTGTTCATATTCTCATTTTGTTCACGCATCATTTACTTTACTTCATTTAGTTGTCTGTGTTCTCTTTAAGCTCATTAAGCTTCTTTATGACAGTTGTTTGAAATTCTTTGTCAGGCAGCAGATAGATCTGTGTTTCCTTAGGGTCACTTTCTGGAATTTTATTTCATTGCTTTGATTTGGCCATGTCTCCTTGTATCTTTGTGTGCCTTGTTTCTTTTTGGTTTTTACTTTTTATTTTTTTTCATTAAGACTTGGGCATTTGAAGAAATAACTACCTCTGCCAAACTTTCTGGACTGGCTTCATGCAGGAGAAGACTCACCTATCAGTCCAGTTGGAGAGTCTAGAATCTCCCAAAACTTCTCTGAGATGAATCTTCTTTGAGCTTGTGCTGTACTCTCAGTCTTCTCAAATGCCCTAAGCATCTTGTCCCTGCTTCTTCTTAGAAGCCTGTAATCCTCTGCTCTCCCTGGTGCCTAATGCTGACGGAACTTCAGCTCTAATGTGCTGCGGTGAGCTCATCTTTTCTGCAGCTGCCAACATGGCCACCAGTCCCATCAGCACTCTGAATCAGGAGAGACAGATGTCAGTCCCTCGGACAGCCCCCAGACTAGCCAAAATATTGGATGCACGGTCCCCTCTTTTGTTTCTTTCCCGAAGGACGATCCCTCATGTGGGAGGCTTGCACACATCACTCGTTCAGATACGGGGAGAAGCACAAACAAGGGTTCAAAACTCAGTGAATTTTCCTAGCCCTTTCACTGGAATCCCTTCTTGTTTTTTTTTTTTTTAATTAAGTTTATTTATTTTGAGAGAGAGAGAGAGAGTGAGCAGAGGAGGGGGTGGAGAAAGAGGGAGAGACAGAGAATCCCAAGCAGGCTCTCCACTGCCAGTGCAGACTCCAATATGGGGCTCGAACTCACAAACCGTGAGATCATGACTGGACCCAAAATCAAGAGTCGGATGCTTAACCGACCGAGCGACGCAGGTGCTCCTACTTTCTTGGTTTTATGCTGGTCTGGGTGTTGAAACTTCTCAACTACTCTCTAGAGTTCTCGCAAAAGTATTCTGAACCATATATTGTTGTTAACGATGTGCCTCTGTGGGAGAACAAGGGCCTAATGCTTCCTATTCAGTCATCCTGCTGACACCTCCCTAAATGTGTGCTGTTTTTATAGTCAGAAACAGATATATTTTCTGCAAGAAGCCTTTCAATGTTAAACCTATTTCTCCACCTTTATACCCCTAAAGCACTAGGCTTTGATCTTCTCACACTTATCACATTTTGACTTACAGTTATCTTTGATTTAACATATGTTGAATCTCTCCCCTAGGCTAAGGGGAATCCTAAATTGCTTATGTGTGCTTTAACTGAAAAAAAAAAGAAAAGAAAAGAGAGAAATTAGCAAAATGAAAGGCCTTCAAATAACACAAGTCAAGGAAGCTCTTGGATTAGGGAAAGTAGGTACTCCAGGTACAAAAAGGGCATATACGAAAGAATAATGGAGCTAAGGATCTGGAATGGGTAAATCGGAGGGAGCTGGGGGGAAGGGACTGAAGCCCCAGAGAAATCTGACAGAGACCCGTAAAGGAGCAGGGAAAAAACCAAGCATCTTCATTTGCGACTAACAGAGGCCTGTGAGTATTGGAATGCTCATAAATGTTCTCTACACATTTTTATCTTAATTGACATAGATATACGAGGCCTGCAGCTCCAGGATGTCTTAAAAGTCAAGTTTAGAGCATGCAAATGGCTTAAAATTTTTTCTCATACAGGAAATGTTAAGACACACTGACATACAAAAATAAACATGTCGAACTTTCACAGATTTACATAAACAATTGCATGCTGACCATCAGTTCACTGAACAGGAGCCCTGTTTTAGCTCCTGTTTCCTGGTGTTGAGTACTGGGACCCGCTCAAGAAATAGTGCAAGCGAGGAGGGAAGGCCAGGAGGAAACACCCTGTGTAATCCTGGCTTGGCTGTGTGGCCTCAGTTCAGGGCTGGTGTCCCCAAAGTCAGGGAGAAAAAGGGCACCTGCAGAGCCGTGTGGTCCACTGGGATTAGGAAGCCAGATACACCTTCTTATTTATCAAAGAAGTAGACACGTAGAGACAATTGTTCCTAAACATCTGTGCTGTGCTGTTCAAGACACACATAATATACAAACCAATATGAGCACCTCTGGTTTGTAACAATTCAGGTCTTCATTAACTTACAATGAACAAACTTAACTGACAGGTCAGGTCTTTGTACATTTCCCATAACCACCCCAGTGTACCTTCTGAAGCCTCTCAAATGGCTGATTTTTAAATAGGAGGAAAAGAGTCTGTGTGGGGGTTTGGGCCGAGGTGGTAATTTGGTTTGTTTTAACAATGACACGTTTTAACATTGATGGCCGGCCCGACCGAAGGGAAACAGATCGTGACATTGCCCTTAAAAGGACCAGAGTTATTAGCCTAATGTATTGAAAAGGGGGATGCACTAGACACGACAAATCACAACAATCACATGAATGCTGACAACATGCTCAGGGAACAAAAGAACGGAGCTGTAACAGGAGCCATATGGCTTAATAACTAATAACACTTCTAAGTGTCTGTAGTTTTGTTATTGTTTTAAGACTGGCTAACATTTGGCCTCTCTTATTATAGCTGAAATGTTATCTCTAGCTGCTATCTCTCTTGTATTTCAAAATGTTGTTTTTAAAGCAAGATATGAATACATCAGAGACTCTTTCATATCTTGTAGAGGGAAAGTTCAAATGCGAGAGTCTCTGTAATAAAGCCTACCCCGATATAATAAATGGGGCTGTCAGATTGATTCTCACTTGAGACACCAACTGTAGCTAATATTACTCGATATGCAGATGTTTTCTGTCTCTTTCTCTCGGACAAAAAAAAAAAGAGCATTTAAAGGGAATAATGATAAATTGGTATTAATATGAAGAAACTTTGCTACAGTGTGGCAAAAGGCTACATAGGTCAAGATTTGGAGGCACTTGTGAGTGATGGGGCTCTCACCTCTGCGCTGAAGGGGCTCAGGAATTTATTAGCTGAACTATTCACTCTGTCTCAAGACCACACAACATTATTTTTAGAAAGGGAAATAAAACCCTTAACTATACCGAAGCTTCTGTCGGGGAGTAACGGGGTCCCCTGCAGTGCCCAGAAGGCTACTCTGCACTGCACACAGTAGGTGTTTAGAAATTAAGGGCTTAATGAAGAATAAAAGTACTCACACAATCCTGGCAGAGGGGTGAAAAATAGAAAAGCAGATCCTGACAATTCTTTATCCAAATGTCAGAGCTAATGCTTGTTCTCAATGGATTCCGCTGTCCCTGGACGGGCCGCCTCCTGGAATTTCATTCCACGGCACCAGCCAACAGTCAACTTCACATTTGTTTCCACTTAAGCTTCCCCCACCTCCCTCGCCTTCTTCCCAACAAGCACACAGGTACGCAACACTGAGGAAGAATGCAAAAAAAAAAAACCCCAAAAACAAACAAAAAAAAAAAACAAAAAAAAATCAACCTTCACTTCTTTCAAACAAGGAAGAAAAGAAAAACTAAGGAAAGGAGCAAAGGGCCAAAGGGTCCCAATGGGCATCTCCCTAAAAGATGAGGCATTTCTTCCTAGAAAACACTTGGGGAACTCTTAGTGGGCGCCTCCTGGCAGCAATTAAATGCTCTCTGAGGTCCTTAGGACCTCGAGTCCGTAAACCTGGAACACAGCCTTTTGTTATGCTTCTGAGAGTTTACTTTGGACAAATAAGTTAACCCCGTGGGGACAGAGGGATTGACTTCACCTGAAAACATAGTGCTGTACTATCCAGTCTACAAGTGGCTAAATTGAGCAGAGGTTGGGCATTCCTCTGCTCATATATCTTTTATTAATGGAAGTCAGAACCCAGAAGATAGCTAGAGAAAGTGACCAAATCTTTATCTATCAGGACTCTAAGTGGCTATATGCCCAACTCTTGATTTTCCGTGTCAATGGTCTGGATCATTTATAACAGTAGCCAGTCTCCACATTGTACCCAGTATATTACAGAGCTCATATCAAAACAACAACTCTTTTTTCTTCCTCGAGATTTATCTCCTTAATTAAATTCAGGTAGGCCAATATTAAAGATTGTCAAGTCTAAGCAGGCACCAAATGCTCCAACTAAGAAGAGCGAGAGAACTCTCCTGTGATAAAGAAGCCATGCCTGGACAGTGAATTTCCAGAGAGACTTCACTGAGGGGGCTGACGGGGGTGGTGGTGCAGATATTACATACCAGATTTGCAGGTTAAATTCCTGCCAAACTCAGGAATTCGGTCACTCTGATGTACTCCTAAACTCCAAAGTTTCAGACTCAAGTTCCCTTCTAACTCAATGCTCTACCAAGGTCTTCCCTTATCCACTGATCGACCAAGGGGAGGAAGGAGAGCTATGTTCAGCTATGTCTGGAGCTATCTGAACTAACCTCCAGACATGGTGAAACCATTGATAATATGTCCTGCCTCAGTGATTCACTGCCCCCATCCCAGATCACACCCCCTCTGCTGTATAGCCATGGGCCAACCTTACATTGCCTACAGTCTTTTGGGTTATGCTGTCCCATCTGCAAATGCAGGAATTGCTCTCTCCTCTCCTCTTTCTAGAACCTTTCCTCCTTACTTCTTCTTCCAAAGACATATATTATCCTGAACAAAAGGCGGGGGCTGGGCCACTCAGTGGCATCTGAGTTCCCTTCTAACATAAGGGGCCCTGAGTTTCCTGAGGTCTGGCCCCTCTAAAGGACAAGGGTTTCCATAGGCCCCAAGTACATTCCACTGTAAAGTAGGTGTGGTAACACCCTCATCCCAGTTGTAGCTGTTTCCAGCACCACTGTGTCTGGATTCAACTCCTGACTGCAGCATGTAAGAACTATATGACCTTGGATGAGTCATTCAAGCTTTCCAGGCTTCACTTTCTCATAAGTAAGCTGAGTGGTAGTAATGCCTGCCTCATTGAATTACTCTGAGGATTAAATGACATGGTCCAATTAAAACAGGACAGAACCTGTCACAGAATAAGTGCTAAACAGATGTTGGCCATCGTTAAGTTCCCCTGAATTTCTGTAGAGCTCTAAGATGATTAATACAAGTGAAAATGCTTCATGAGTCCTGTCCAAACAAAGGCCCTTTTTGAAGCTTAGTGTAAGACTGGTCCACAGGTTCCTAAAGATGCAGGAAGGCCCTTATCCTCACTGTTTCAGCTATGACTTGCTTCTCACAAGCAGATACCAAGAGAAATTTGGAAGGAGGCTTTCCCTGCAGCTGAAAACAGAAAACGAAATGCCATCACGTGGCATTAACCAAGAGCTCCGTGGGCCCATCATGTGTGTGACTCCTTACATGAACAAGAGTTACTACTATTCCCATTTCATAGATAAAAGTCAAGGTGCGGTGAAGACAGGCCTAAGGTAACCTAGTTACAGGCAAATTAATGACGTAGGGCAAACATGTCTTCATCACTCCCTTATTTTTTCCCTCTGGGTATTAAAAACCTTTTCTTCCAGGTTTCCATTCTCTTCCAGGTCTTGCTGTAACTACACTGATTGGAGAATAACAGATAAAGAATTTAGACTTTAAATAAGCCAACTGATATCAAGAAGTGAGTGGCTAACAATATGGTCGTTTCCCAAAAGTACTGCTATCCTAGTAAAGGTCCATAGAGCAGAACAAGGCTGAACCAAACAATGTTTGACACTCAGAGGGTTTCTTTGTTTTAGGCAGAGGGTCTGACCAATTATCTGAGCTTGTATGGGACCGAAGAGGTTCCTGGCACCTGGAGTTTCCAATGCTAAACTCAAAATGGGCTAGTCACCCTATTTTCTGAGCCCACACCCTGTCCGTTGACAAAGCCAACCATGCGTAGCTGACCAGCAGAAGCAATGACCTGCTCCTTTGAGGTTTAGCCTTCACACCTGCCGCTCCATCCATCAGGAACATCTCTACACCCACCTTCCCACACCTCCTTTACCTACTAATTCCTCCCCATTCTTCAGAATACAGCTCAGTGGTGACTTCCTTGGGGTGACCTTTCCAGCCCCCACCACCCCAAGGAAGCTACCACTGAGCTCTATTCTGAAGAATGGGGAGGCTAGATGATCTTCCTTATTACATGTTTTCAGGTCACCCTGTATTTTCCTCCTAACACCCAACCCGTCTGACAGCTTAGAGAAATACATTTATTTGGTTCTGATTATTGCAGATATGGCTTCCCCACCGAACTGTACAGACTCTACAAGAACAGGAACAAGGAGAATAAGTCCTCGATCGATTATGGTGCTGGAAGCTAAAAGAACCAACTCTGTCTGCCCAAACCAACATAACAGAAAGAGTGACACTGGACTTCTTCTTTATGGGAAAGAGTTCCCAAGGTCAGACACATAGAATGTTCAAATCAACCCTCCATAGCCAGGGCTGCCCACGGGCTCTCATCTTGTCTGCACTCCTGAGTGGCTCTCCAGGACATGCAGAGATTCCAAGGTGGACCGACTCCAGTCCAGCTCTGCAGGCCCAGGACTCCTGCACCCAAAGACTGCTCTCGGTCACACACCTGGGGCTTTCCTTAGGAGTTTATTTCATGGTGGTTGCAGGAAGCCACCAACAAACAAATTAATTGATAAACTAAATGGAGGGTCAGTAGGTGAAAAGGAAAACATTCCTCTTCACACCCTAGTTTAAATTTGCTTCCGCTTACTGCTAGGGATTTACCCAAGGGATACAGGAGTGCTGCTGCATAGGGGTGCATGTACCCCAATGTTCATAGCAGCACTCTCAACAATAGCCAAAACATGGAAAGAGCCTAAGTGTCCATCAACTGACCAATGGATCAAGAAGATGTGGTTCATATATACAATGGAATACTACATGGCAATGGGAAAGAATACAATCTGGCCATTTGTAGCAATGTGGATGGAACTCGAGGGTGTTATGCTGAGTGAAATAAGTCAGGCAGAGAAGGACAGATACCATACATTTTCGCTGTTATGTGGCTTAACAGGACCATGGGGGAGGATAAGGGGAAAAATAGTTAGGGAGAAGGAGGGAGGCAAACCAAGAGAGACTCTTAAATACTGAGAACAAACTGAGGGCTGATGGGGGAGAGCGAGAAGGGAAGGGGGGTGCTGGGCATGGAGGAGGGCACTTGTCAGGATGAGCACTGGGTGTTATATGGAAACCAACTTGACAATAAACTATAAAAGAAAAAAAATTTTTTAAATAAAATAAATTTGCTTCCCCTTAACACATACTCTGTGACCCCAGAGTTTCCTCCCTAGAAATCTATTCCAAGAGAGGCCACCTCTCTGGGATTCCCTAGAAATAGATTTCCTAGGAATGTATTCTGAGAGAGACAACCAGATTTATGCATTAGGAGAAGGGAGAGGAAGAACTTTCTGCTCCTTGAGCCTCTATCTTCAGGTGTAGGCATCTAATCACAATTAACTAAATTATTTCCACAGCAGGAAAACAACCTTGTATCAAACTGTTCGATATCTACACCTAAAAAAATGAGCACAAAAAGTGTTTTCACACTGTTTTGGGTAGAGAGGTTGGCATAAATGTTTTCTTCCACTTTTCAAATTTTCCCGTAATGTGCATGATAAATTCTATTAAAAAGAAATGAATTATTGGGGCGCCTGGGTGGCTCAGTCAGTTAAGCATCCAACCTCCTCATCTCAGCTCAGGTCATGATCTCATGGTTTGTGGGGTCACACCCCTCATGGGGCTCTGTGCTGACAGCATGGAGCCTGCTTGGGGTTCCCTCTATCTCTCTCTCTTTGCCCCTTTCCCACTCGAGTGTGCATGCATTCTCTCTCTCTCTCTCTTTATTTCAAAATAAACTTTATTACAAAATGAATTATCAGTTCTATTTAGTTTCTTAGATATAGAAGTTCCATTTTATGTTATGGTCTGTGTTAGTTTCTGTAAATCAGTTGTTTAAACATTGCGCATTTTTAAATAATTTTATTTTATTTCATCATAATAAGTGTGCTCTTTAATCTCTGCCTCCTCTTTCCCCCATCTCCCCTCCAAAACATTGTGTATTTTGATCTCTATTTTGACCAACATATTTCATGAAGTCCTTCTTACCATCCACAGGCTCTGTAGAGAATGCCTCAGATTTGAATTCTAACATTGGTCATTTGTGTTTCTTCTCTTTCTTTTCTTATACAGTTTTTGCTGGTGGCTTATTAACTTTATTGCTTTTTTTAAAAAAAAGAATGTTTTGGCCTGATAAAAATAAATTTTAAAATAAAAAAATAATGAATCAATATAGAAATTGTTGAAACCTTGGCAAGGCTTGGTTTGAGGCTAAGGTAGAGGTGGAGGTCCAGGGAAGCTGTAAAAGGCCAATGCTAATTAGAGTCTCAAACAGGCACAGCCTTGCAAAGCCCATCGCCGTTGCTACTGCAAATCCAGCCCCCTGGTATCTTGCCGCGCAGACATAGCTTAGCTCACCCCCCTGAGATAAGCTCTTTGCCCACCAAATCCCCTCTCCTCTACCCTGTAACCACTCAAAAAAAATCCTGCAAAAACCTGTCCACTTCGCAATTGTTGAGGGGATGAATCGTCTTTACCCCTCAACTTGGCAAAGATGAAAAAATGGTCATGTAGACAAGAGGGAAAAATACAGGAGAAAGTGTTCTTGGAGGGAAAGTCCACACTCCTGCAACTCATTTGTCAAAGGACACATGGCAACTGACTTCAGGAAATACAGGAACTGGTTGGGGAAAAAGAAGACTATTCATTTCCAGATCTTGCTCGGAAAGGTCATTTTCCAACCCACGAGCTAGAAGGAGCAGATGGGTGTCAACAAGAGACTGAATTGTATTCTAGAGCCATTCATTATTGCTGTTTATTTAAAGGGTAAACTTCATCCTCCTTCTAGCTCTCAATATTTGTTTCCAAATATCCTAGGGAATGAAATGAATGGTTTCTTTCTTAATTGCCAGATTAGGAATTAAAGATTTTTCTTTTGTATATATAGATACAAATGTGTGAGGGGCAAAGAAAGCTTTGAAAATCCAATGTAGAGCCACTTAGACTTCAGGATTTAGAGCACTTATTGAATTAACATTTGTTGAACATCTATTAAGTGAAGAACATTGTGGAAGGCTCAAAAGATAATTAAAACACAAAACCCACCTTCAAGGAATTTTTCAGTCCAACAAGTGGCCATCAGCCAGGAGCAGAGGAAAGAGTGTGCCTCGGTGAGCTGGCAGAGACCCAATCTCCAAATCTGCCTTCCTATTCCATTCACTGATAATACTGATTCAGTCCATGACCACTCAAGGCCTTGGCTTTGTCAACTGTGAAACAGTTGAGGAGCCATGCTTTTCCTCCCTCGATGACACTGTAGTGACAGACAAATGAGAAGCATATTCGACAAATATGCTGAAAAGTTTACAGACCTCTACAGTAAAGATGGCGCCATGATCTCTGTGCAATGCTTGATTCCGACAACTCTTAAAATAATGTGAAAGGATTTTTATTTTTACGTACAAACGCCATCTTCCTCTTAGGAGGCTTTTGAATACAAGACAGTTTTGCCCCGTGAAGAAGAGAATAAATGACATTTTCCCTATGACGATTTTCCCTCCTGAGTAGGTGTTGCTGTGCCATCACCTTTTCTTTTATGAAAATGCCTTTTATTTTAAGAGTAAAGGAATTTACAAATCATCTCCTTTGGTCCCTGGAGAAACTTCAACAAGGTGGTTTGAGGAAGACATTTCTGTGTCATTTTCTTCTAAGTGTCTCTTTCTGAAAATGAAAAGGACTCAGTTCAAGGACATAACAGTGAAGTATTGACTGTTTACACAACTCAAAAATGGTTTGAAAATGGAGAAAAGTAGACTTATTAATTCAGTGGCTTACTGAAATTCCCCAACCATTCTGTTTCACCTTACCTAGAGCTACATGTTCAATGTTTTTCTTTGGGAATTTTTTTGTTGTTGTTAATAAAAATGTAAGATTGGCTACATCAAGACAACTTAATTTCAACTTTTGGTTTTGACTGTTCTAGTTTGTTTATTCGTTGATTGGCAAGTGACTTGAGCTGATCAAGAAGAGATATGGCAATGGGAGAGGAAAACACAGTGCTGGTCTTTTTAAGGTTGTATCCTTTAGCAGGGTATTCTGAGCCCCAGGCTTCAATCTCCCATGTCTCCCCTATGTGGCGCCCCCATATTACAGTGCACAAAACTCCCCACCAGCACCAAGACCCCCACACCATCAATCATCAAATAAGACATGGTTTTCCTCTGCTTCTGTGTGTTGGCATATCCTACCCTCTTTATTTGCAATACCAGTCCCTACTCCATTCACGTGTCGAGATCCTACTGTATGCCAAGGACCAGCACAAGTGTTGCCTCCCCCAGGGAGTCTTCCCAGATTGCTCCAGGTTGACGTCAATGTCTTCTAATCTGTGTTCTTTGGAACTCACCATCGCTATTTCTTTGTAATTCTCCTATCAGTTAACTGCATTCTGCCTAGTTTTAATTAATTCTTTATATGTGCAGCAGAGTGTCCTATTGAGGATACAGACTATGTTTTGCTTTTTCACGACCTTAGCGAGGGAAGCTGGAGCTGTTTCCTGTTCATTCTTCAGAGGGTGGCCCACCCTAAGGTAGAGAAGACATTGCTCCTAAGTGACAGAAAGCAGTCGTTTTATGGTTCTGAGGTCTGGCAACATCTTAGAGGCAAGGAATTTATTAAAGGGAGGTAGGGGGTGAATGGAGGGACTGTTAAGAATGCCAGGTGTTTCTGAGGTTGAAAGGAAAAGTGGCTGGCCGTCTTCTGGAGTGGGCTCCCAGGACTGGAAAAAAGGAAACGTCTGTGATTCCAGCAGTGCACTGACCCCAGGACTTCCTGGTGTAGCTCCTCTGAGTGGGGAAAGGACCGTGTGAACAACCCAAAGAACTGGGCAAAGAACTGGTCATCTTGGAACCCAGTGAGGAGAATAGGCCACAGGACATAACTCATAAGTGGAATTAGCTAGGATTTACCCTCCTGAAAAAAGTCACTCTGGCCTATGCCAGCATTCAACAGTGGCACCGTGTGGCAGCGAGAAGCTATGGCAGGGGCAGTGGCAGTCAAGGGAGAGACCCGAGATTCTTGGCTGTTTGTGGTCAGTGTCAGAAGGGCCTCCCTCTGGGTGGCTCAGTTGGTTGAGTGTCTGACTTCAGGTCATGATCTCACAGTTCTTGAGTTTGAGCCCCGTGTAGGTCTCTGTGCTGACAGCTTGGAGCCTGGCGCCTGTTCTGGATTCTGTGTCTCCCTCTCTGTCTCTATCCCCTCCCCTGCTCATGCTCTGTTTCTCTGTCTCTCTGTCTCTCTCTCTCAAAATAAATAAAACATTTAAAAAGAAGGGTCTCCCTCATTGGAGGAATTTATAAGGTTTTGGGTACAAGGGAGGATGGCTTGAGAAGATGATATTGGACTTCTGATCAAGTCAGTGGGGTTGGGGGAAAAGAGTAGGAGACAATATTAATTTAATTAGAGAAGTTAAGGATTGTGGAAGTCTCAAATCCCCAATAATTATAAGCTCCTTGACGACAGATACCATTTGCGTCCAAGGCACTGAGTTGGGTACATTAAATACAAATATTTTTACTTTGCATATATTTGAAGATTATATAAATGAGACCATGAACGACCCCAGAGAGATAAAACAACTGATTTTACCCTTTTTAACATGGTCTCTCCCCAAAGGTTACTCGCTGGAGTGAAAATAATTGTTTTGCCTCTTCTCGGGTGGACACCAAAAGAAAAAGTGTTTCATCAATATATTAACCGGTTGGTCCACACAGATATTTTCCGTGACCGCCTAGGATTTAACCTGTGTTGAATTCTGTGGTCCTTACTCAGGCCATAATTTTCTGCTTCCTAAGACCTTCTCTGCTAAGTTATCCCTGACCCACTAAAGATACCAAAGCAGACCCCAGTTACATTGCCTTGGGTCAGTGCCAACATGAGTCCTAGATTTTTGGTACCTGCCACACCTCACTTACACTGCATCAGACTCAGTAGCATTCTTTTCATTTTTAAAGCTATGTTGATCATTTCAGCTCATGAATATGCACTTCCACATCCTTTTGGAGTTACTTTTCACCTCAATGGCATCGTTTTAGGTCATAATCCCCAGCCTTACTCTGTGCTGCATATACTTATTCTTCCTTAACTAATGGCTTCAATCATGCAAAACTATTTTCAAGTAGATGAGAGAAGTGGGGTTTGAAATATAGAAGACATCGTCATCTCCTCTTGCATGATAAATAGCTGTTATGGCCATTTATTGTTCCCATGTTCCAAAATCTAAAACTGCTCTACAGATGTTCTTTAGCCTAGCTTCCCAACATCTGTGCAGGGAAGGCAGGGTGCAGAGTTACCAGCTCCATTTTGCAGATGAGAATAGTTACGAGAGGCCCAAGGGGCAGCAACTTGACGTTTTTAGGACGTTGTGATTATACTTTATTAGCTTTACCCATAACATATTGGAACAGCCGGCAAACAGCATGTGTCAATGTCCGGCAAAAAGGTCATTCTATAAAGTCAAAAAGAGTGAGAAATAGAGCCCAAGATTTGAGGACTTCCTATCTCAAGTTGCCTTCGCTATTTTCCTAGGTTAAAGACATATGCGTAAAACCGCAAATACAGACACACACACTCAGAAAGAACACGCGTTTCACGACGCAACAGAGGAATTAGCTTTGCTTTCAGAAAGCAAAGCAGCCTACTCTGCCTTTCTGGTCTCCTTCATGACAACTGACCTCAATCCAGAGGGCCGCCCCGAAGACATGACCCCCCAGTAGGGACTATTTGTCTTCTGGGCTCCTAAAGTCTCTGCTGAAGATAAAGTAGGACTATACTCTTGCTGCATGACATTGGAGTCTATCCAAATAAGAATGGGAGGGGGGGGTGGAGGAGGGAGTAATATAACATTACACTGGGATTTCCATATCGACACTTCAGAGATAGTTAGATGCTCTCTTAATTTTTTTTCCTAAATGAGGTCTATTACCTCGAAGTATTTCCCAAGGTGCCTGTATCTATTGTCTATGTGAGCACTGAGTCCTTAAAAGGCCGGGGTTTGGGTTGCGCTGTGCAGCTGGTTGGAAAACTGCATTAACCTGTGTCCCCAGGTGAAGACAGCAAAGCTCCCTGGAAGCACTAGGGAAAATACCCCATTTCTAATTATTTCAACTTTCGTTCCTTGGTGGGAATACTCGATGTTTATACTACATGCAAGCTTGAGCATTTCCAGAGAGGCATGGCTACCTCCACTCACCCCACATTGGGAACCCACCCAGGCAAGAACACAGCTGCAGAGCCGGCTGGACACTGGGACCCACAGCTGAGAGGCAGGGTCCTAACTGCAGTCTTGAGAAGTGGCCAAGCTCTTCAGTACTCTAATTCTAGATGCCATACCACTACTAGTCTTCAGTAGGACGGTAAGTTCAAGTTCCGAGTCTATGGCATTGCCCTCTAATTATCAGTTTGAGTTTGGAATTAAAGAAGCAATTTATTTTCTCCTTGGTATATATCTCCTTGATATAGTGCCAGTGGTTAGGGTATGTGCCATCAAGTGAGTGGGGACTCCTAGAGTTGCCTCATAATCTGAACAGACTTACTTTAAGCATGTTCCACCTGCCATGAAAATATTAACATACATTTCCACTCAAGAGTCACACTTTTTATTTACTACTAAAGCTTCTTCAGTGGGACCACAGTAAGCAAAACGATGCTTTGAAAGGACTTAAATTCATAAAGTGATAACCACCTAGGTATAATTTTGCTCCTTTTTCACTATTCTTCAGTCATTCTCGGTGATTTAATTTAAACTTAATTTATCTTCAGTTTCCATTAAAATGTTTATTTTCTATCTCACCATAATTGTTTTCTTCTTTTTAAAAAATTTTTTAATGTTTATTTATCTTTCAGAGAGAGAGAGAAGAGAGCTGGGGAGGGGCAGAGAGGGAGACACAGAATCCGAAGCAGGTTCCAGGCTCTGAGCTGTCAGCACAGAGCCCGACATGGGGCTCAAACTCATGAACCATGAAATCGTGACCTGAGCCGTAGTCAGGCGCTTAACCAACAGAGTCACTCAGGTGCCCCACAGTTGTTCCCTTCTAATGAAATCATTTCTAGGAAAGAAATGTATTGAGCCTATTTGGCATTAAAGCCCTATTTGGTATATAGTCTCTACTGTCCAAACTGTCCCCTGCCTCACCCATGCTCACACCTTACCCAGCCGGGCTGTGGGAGGGAAGCCTGGTTTGTTGGAGAGTTGGGCAGGCTCTTGCCCTTCCTGCCAGGGTACCTGCTACCACCTGCAAGGAAAAAAGCCTAAAGTCATTACTTTGCCTATTACTGACATTATAAAAGTCTTCCTTCATTTTTTTATAATCAAAAGGAGCTATTTTTCTGCTGTCAGATATAACAGATTTTCTAAAAGAAGCCAACAGTAGTTTCATCATTGTACCCTGAAGCAAACATTTCAGAAAAGTTTCCTCTGGTTCTTTGTTAGTTGCAAAACAAACACCAGAGGTCAACTGCTTCTTTGTCTGGCAACTTTAGCATGCAGATGCTCTTGGCCAGCATTTACCCACAAAGCTTAGGACAAGTGGGGGGACTTCTCCTGAGGTGGATCCTGTAAGCAGCAGTCTGACTTCCCGTGGGGAAGTTTTAAGGTTTCTACGAACAAATAAACAATAACTTTACAACTGAAGGAACTAGAAAAAGAAGAGCAAACAAAGCCCAACATTAGTAGAAGGAAGAAAATAATAAAAGTCAAGCAGAAATAAATGAATAGAGACTAAAATGACGATAGGAAAGATCAGTGAAACAAGGAACTGGTTTTTTGAAAAGATAAACCAGGGGCACCTGAGTGGCTCAGTCGGTTAAGCATCTGACTTCGGCTTAGGTCATGATCTCGTGGTTTATGGGTTCGAGCCCTGCATTGGGCTGTGTGCTGTTGGCTCAGAGCCTGAAGCCTGCTTCAGATTCTGTGTCTCCCTCTCTCTGCACCTCCCCTGCTCATGCTGTTTCTCTCTGTCTCTCAACAAATGAACAAACATTTAAAAAAAAAGATAAACCAACTTGACAAACCTTTATCTAGACTTGCCAAGAAAACAAGAAAGAGGGCACAAGTAAATAAAATCAGAAATGAAAAAGAAGCTACAACTGAAACTGCAGAAATAAGACTCCTGTGAACAGTTATACACTAACGATTGGGACAGCCTAGAAGAAATGGATAAATTCCTAGAAATATATAATATTCCAAGATTGAATGAGGAAGAAATAGAAAATCTAAATATGTCAATTACTAGTAAGGACATCAAATCAGTAATCAAAAATCTCTACTACCAAAAATCTCAACAAACAAAAATCTCCCAACAAAGGCCCAGAAGCCAGGTAAATTTAAACATTCAAAGTAGATTTCGTACCTATTCTCCCAAACTCTTAAAAAAAAAAGCTAAAGAGAAGGGAATGCTCAAACTCATTTGATGAAGCTAACATTATTCTGACACCAAAAGCAGACAAGGACAACATAAAAACTACAGGGGCACCTGGGTGGCTTTGTTTGTTAAGCATCCTCAACTTGAGCTCAGGTCATGATCTTGTGGTTAGTGAGTTTGAACCCCACATCGGGCTCTCTGCTGTCAGCACCAAGGCTGCTTTGGATCCTCTGTCCCTCTCTGTCTCTGCCTCTCCACTACTCATTCTCTCTCTCTCTCTCTCTGTCTTTCAAAAATAAATAAACATTTAAAAAAGGAAGAAAATTACAGACCACTATCCTTGATGAACATAGATGTAAAAACCCTCAACAAGATATTAACAAACCAAATTAAACAATACATTAAAAGGATCATAGACCATGATCAACTGGAATTTATTCCAGGGATGCAAAGACAGTTCAACATCCACAAATCAACATGATACACCACATTTACAAAATAAAAGATAGGAATAATATGATCACCTCAACAGATGCAGAAATATACTAGATAAAATTCAACACCTGTTTATGACGAAAATTTTCAACAAAGTAGATATAAAGCAAACTTACCTAAACAAAATAAAGGTTGTACATGATAAACCCACAGCTAACATCTAACTCAATATGGAAAAGCATCCAGCTTTTTTTCTGAGATCAGGATAAAAGACAAAGATGCCCACCTTTGCCACTTTTATTCAACATAGTATAGGAAGTCCCAGCCACAGCAATTAGGCAAAAAAAAAAAAAAAAAAAAAAAAAAGTTGTATATAAATCAAAAGGGGAAAATTAAACAGTAACTATTTGCAGATGACAAGACACTATATCTGGAAAACATGAAAAATTCCACCAAAACTACTGTCAGGACTAATAAATAAATTCAGTGAAGTCACAAGATACAAAAACCCATATACAGAAACCTGTAATGTTTCTATACACCAATAACAAACTATCAGAAAGAGAAATTGAGAAAACAATCCCAACTACAAAAGCATCAAAAAGAATAAAATACCTAGGAATAGACTGAACCAAGAAGGTGAAAGACCTATACACCAAAAGCTATAAAACACTGATGAAAGAAACTAAAGACACAAATAAATGGAAAGGTATTCTGTTTTCATGGATTGGAAAGACTAATATTATTAAAACGTCCACACTACCCAAAGCAATCTATAGATGCAATCCTATCAAAATTCCAATGGCATATTTCACAGAAAAAAAAGCAAACAATTGTAAAATTTGTATGGAACCACAAAAGATCCTGAATGGTCAAAAAAATCTTGAAAAAGAAGAACAAATCTAGATGTACCATGTTTTATGAATTCAAACTATACTACAAAGCTCTAATACCCAAAACAGTTTGATATTGGCACAAAAAACAGACACACAGATCAAGGAAGTAGAGCTGAAAACCCAGAAATAAGCCCACACATATATGGACAATTAATGTACAACAAAAGAGCCAAGAATACATAACAAAGAAATGGAAGTCTTTTCAATAAGTGGTGTTGAGAAAACTGATCAGCTATATGCAAAAGAATGAAACTAAGCCACCATCTTAAACCATAAACAAAAATTAACTCAATATGAATTAAAGACTTGACTGTAAAACCTGAAACCATCAATAAAAACATATAGGATAAGCTCCTTGACATTGGTCTTAGTGGTGTTTTTGTAGACTCAACTCCAAAGACAAGGGAAAGAAAAGCAAAAATAAACAAGTGGTTCTACTTTAAACTAATAAGCTTCTGTACAATGAAGAAAACCATCATCAAAATGAAAGGCAATCTACTCAATGGGAGAAAATATTTGCAAATCACATATCTGATAAAGGGTTAATATCCAAAACATATAAAAAACTCATACAACTCAGCAGTGAAAAAACAAACAACTCAATTTTAAAAAATGGGCAGAGGATCTGAATAATTTTTTCCAAAGAAGACATGCATATGGCCAGCAGGCACATGAAAAGATCTTCAATTACTGATTAGGGAAATGCAAATCAAAGCTCAGTGAGATGTCACCTCATACCTGTTAGAAATGGCTATTATCATAAAGACAAGAAATAACAAGTTTTGGAGAGGATGTGGAAAAAAAAGAATCCTTTTTACACTGTTGGGATTGTAAATTGGTACAGCTACTATGGAAAACAGAATGGAGAGTCCTCAAAAATTTAAGCATATGATTCAACTACTCCACTACTGGGAATTCATCCAAGGAATATGAAAATACTAATTCAAAAAGATATACGCACCTCCATGTATACTGCAGCACTATTTACAATAGCAAAAATACAGAAATAACCTAAATGTCCATTGATGAATAAATGGATAAGGATATAACATATATATGTAGACACACAGAGAGTGGAATATTACTCAGCTATACAAAAGAATGAAATCTTATCATTTGTGACAACATAGATGGACCTTGAGGACATTATGCTAAGTGAAATGAGTCAGAAGGAGAAAGAGAAATACTGTATGATTTCACTCATATGCAAAATCTAAAAACAAAACAAAGCAAAAGAGATGAACAGAGAGAGCAAAAGCAAACTCATACATACAGAGAACAGATCAGTGGTTACCAGAGGCGAAGGGAGTTGGGGGAGGGACAAAAGGAGTAAAGGGGGTCAAATTGCAGGGTTATGGATGATAACTATAGATTGGGGAGTGATAACTTTGTAATGTATACAGATGTTGAATTATAATATTGTACACCTCAAACATACAAAACTTCTTTTTTAAAAAACAATATTGACAGTGTAGTTATTTTTAAGCTTATTTACTTATTTTGAGAGAGTCTGTGCATGCCAGCCAGAGAGGGGCAGAGAGAGAGAGAGAGAGAAAATCCCAAGCAGGCTCCAGGCTGTCAGCACAGAAGCCTGACACTGGGCTGCAAGATCATGACTTGCAAGATCATGACCTGAGCCAATATCAAAACTCAACCTACTGAGCCACTCAAGCTCCTCCTATAATAATTCATAAAAAGAGCTTGTGCAGGGGGGGAAATGGTTTTTATGATACTTAAAAAAATAAAAAATGGCTTAATAAACCTATTCTTCTGGGAGAAACACCTTTTATTCTGTAGCTGCCCAAAGGAAGCACTATTTCAAGTATATAATGGGAACCTAGGAATGCTATACTGGGTCAGCCATGTAATCCTTCTCCATTCCCACCATTACCACAAACCCCACTCATTCACTGCCTAATGCACTGCCCATGGACCCCCAGAGGGACAGAAAAGAAATGCTCTTGGTCATAAGGAAAAATCTGGCCATGTGAGAACTCAGATTTTCATATGATATAAATATCAGAGACATAAAATTATTTTGCCAAAACTTCTTTAATGGGGAGATATTAGCACCTTGGCAAAAGCATAGCGAGGAAGGGTATCTAGGTGTCTTTGCTGTGTTGTCTCCTATTCTATTATAAAACAGTGGTTCACCCGTTGCGTAAGCAATTAAAATAGAATAAACCTGGGACTTCAGAGCGTCCTATGATACAAATGCTGTTGATTCTGTCTGAAAGACTGTTAAAAACTTCAGAGCAAAATAGGCTTCCCTTCGATTAGAGACGATAATGCATTCAGCTTTCTTTTCTGCCTCACTCTTCAGTTGCCAGGCTGGGTAGAAATTTGGGGATGATGTGGGGGGCGGGGCACACAGAGCTGGACCTTGGCTGCAAGAGTCTGTCGCAGGAGATCTGACTTTGCCTTAAAGTGAAAAACTGTCCCACAGAACAAAGTATCCAGGCAGTTACCCAGTGGGACTGGTTATACTCTGCCCTTCAGGTGTGGCCTATACCCCCAGCTCTGGTAGCGATGACATGAAGGGAAAGCGAGACACAATGAGACAGGAAGCACCAGGGTCTCCTCGGAAGACTCAATGATTTACAAAAATTGCTACTCACCCCCAGATGGTGGAAGCACTGGCACTAAAAACATTGACACATTTTATCTACTTCTCTCCAAAGAGCAGCAACTCAAGCCTAGAAGTTTGCAAAATACAGAGGAACAGACCCTTTGCATCCTCTTTTAGATACTTCTCTTTATCGAAGAGAATGCAAAACATTCCTGGAAGCAGCTTCCTCTTCCAACTCTTCTCCTTTTTCACCCTCCTTTTTTGTTTCTTCCATTCTCCACTAAGAGTTGAGCCTCAGCAAGGAGGAGAGAACTCTCTGATAAGGTGTGGGAAGAAACCTGTTCCAATTTCTGGTCCTGGCCGTGGAGCCTGATGAAGTTTTGAGGCATTAAGTAATTAACCCCTCACCACCTCTGAGTGTTAAGAGACACATGCTACCGTTATCTCCCATTTTATAGCAGGGACAACAGAGGCAAACCAAAGTTTAAAGACTGGCCTAAACTACCAGAGTCAATAAACAAGCAAGAAACACACACTCCCTTCTGCACTCACTACTCACTTCCAATAGACTCATTTATTGTCAAAGGCTTGCTTGCTTTGCTTAGTTTTAATCCCCACGCCATTAACATGGGAGCCTGGAACATGTTGACTTTTTAACAGCTCACAGAACCACAATCATTTAGGATGGGAAGTAAACAGCATCTTATCCTCATAAGGGAAGACGGGAGGTCAGTGGAGAAGGAAATCACAGTCCCGAACCAGCCAGTGAGAGGTAGGCCAGATGCAATGGCTCTCACTGATCGGCCTGCCGGACTCAGTTGGGGGCTGAGATGTCCTGACCAATCTTTACATGATTTGCATCATTTAGGTCATCTGGTACCAATGAGGGAGGAATTTCTCAGATGCCAACACTGTAAGTGTCTCTCATTTTTGCCATTAGGCAAACTGCCCTATGGCCTCTTCTTAAATGGTCTTAAGTATGCCTCTCTTACAATCCAAACTCTAGCCCCAACTAATGTTTAATTAGGAAAAGAAATAATGCAAACAATGAAAGATGGGAGTTGGAGTCAGGCAGATGTGTCTTCAAATTCTGACTCTACCACTGACTGTAGCTGTACAACGAAGAGTCATGGAGCCTCTCGAAGACTTGCTTCCCTGTCTGCAGAGGGAAGTCTCAGAGACTTGCTGAGAATGCCCAGCACAGAGAACTGCTCTTTGGAATAAGGTCTGAAACGTGTATGGGTAGCGCCTGCCACCTACCTGGCACAGTGATGGGGACTCAGACCTCTTTTCTATTTTCCACGGCTAGTTGAATAATCAAGAAGACAAATGATTAAATTTTATCCAATGTCCCTACTTTACATTGTAGCTGAGAAACAGTAATCTACAAAAATAGAAGTACAGAAAAGGAAGGAAGGAAGGAAGGAAGGAGGGAGGGAGGGAAGGAAGAAAAGAAGGGAGAGAAGGAGGAAGGGAGGAAAGAAGGGAGGGAGGAAAGAAGGAAGAACAGAAAGAAGGGAAGCACAGGTGGGAAGGAGAAAAGGAGGGAAGAGAAAGAGACAGAGCAGGACTCGGGGAGGAAGAAAGACAGAGGGCCACCAACCAGGACCATCTTCTATAGCAGAGCATACTAGAAATGAGTATGGAATCACAGATCAGCTGGAAACCTTGATTCCTAAATGTTGCTACTTGGTGACCCTGGGTGAGTTACTTAACCTCTCTTTGGCTTTCCGCTTCCTCATCTTTTAAATAAGTTTATAGAAATAATGCCCAGTCGTAAGATTATTTTGAAGATTAATTGTATTAATGGACAATAAGGTGTCTGACACTTCACACACACACACACACACACACACACACACATACTGAGTGAATTTAAATGTCAATTCTAAGATTACTCACATAAGCTAGGAAGATAACTCAGTTTCCTCATCCAAAATAATCAGAAGAGCCACTCTAGCTCAGATCGTTCGTGCAGAGCATCCTAGAGGGACCCAAAAGCTTCACTGTATCATTGCAATATTAAGTTGTTCTTATTAAAATAAGCTCACCAGGCTGCATGGGGACAGAATCAAATCCAATCCATGTATGGCAGGGTGAGAGGCACGCAGTCTGCTCCTCGGCAGGAAACAATAAATAATTCAGCAAAATAGAGATGCCAGTATTCTTCCGATTTTCTGCTTCTGGTGATGAATCTTATTCATATTTCCCGTAAACTGTAAGTGGAATATAATTTCACAGACTGAGAGGGAAATAAAGCATACTAGACATGCAAGGTGCTATGACAATCTTTTCCTGAAAATACCAGTCCTCAGTGATCTTTCCCTTGATTTGAATTCCTCTAGCATCGGGTTTACAAATCTGCAGGACATGGTGACTGAATGAATTCTCAAACATCTTGGAACAGTTCTCTTTTTCCCTTGACATCGTTCCTTGTAATAATACTAAGAGTTAACCTTTATTAAGCACTTACTCGGCCAGGCATTGTTTTATCAGTTACCATTGAAAAGTCTGCTCTTATAACCTCCCTACCACTTGCAAATCATCCTTTCCCCCAGTTTTATTGAGATATAACTGACATACAACACTGTGAAAGTTTAAGGTATATGTATGAGGGTTTGGCTGAGAGTATTCTGAAATGATTACCACAACAGTTTAGTTAATATCCATCACCTCCTAAAAAAATACCAAAAAAATAAAAATAAAAATAAAAATGTGTTTTTCCTTGTGATAGGAATTCTGGAGGTCTACTCTCTTAACAACTTTCAAATACACCATGCAGAAGTCTTAGCTCTAGTCAGCATATTAGACATTACATTCCTAGTACTTATTTATAACTGGAAGTGCCTCTTTTTTATAGTTTATTGTCAAGTTGGTTTCCATATAACACCCAATGCTCATCCCACCAAGTGCCCTCCTCCATGCCCATCGCCCACTTTCCCCTCTCCCCCACCCCGAAGTGCCTTTTGACCCACCCTCCTCCAATTCACCCTGCTCTATCCCCTTTACCTCTGTTAACTATAAATCGGATCTATTTTTCAATGAGGTTAGTTTTTTTAAGTTGGTTGGATAACCATCTATTAGTCAAAAAACTAACCATTAGTTTTTTACGTTGGTTGGTTTTTAGACTCCCCATTTAAGTGAGATCATACAATATTTGTCTCTTTCTGTCTGACTTTTCCTTTAGCATAATGTCCGCAAGTTCCATCCACGTTGTCACAAGTGGCAGGAATAGTTTTCTTCTTACAGCTAAATACATACGTATGGCACAACTTCTTTATTCATTCATACATCTATGGACACTTCGGTTGTTTCCATGTCTTATTGTAAATAATGCTGCTATCAATAATGTGCAGATATCTCTTCCACATTGTGTTTTTGTTTCCTTCGGCTACATTCCCAGAAAAGTAATTGCTGGATCATATGGTAATTCTATGTTTAATTCTGTGAGGGACCTCCATACTGTTTTCCATAGTGGCTGCATGAATTTACATTCCATAAATCATGCACGAGGGCCCCCTTTTCTCCACATCCTTGCCAACACTTGTTATCGCTCGTCTTTTTGATAATAGCTATTGTAACAGGCATGAGGTGATATTTCATTGTGGTTTTAGCTGACCACCTTTTTTAACAAAAAGAGAACAAGGCTCAACTTTAGAGCCTTCAGCATGCTAGTGAATCTAGCTAGAACTCAATAACATTGTTTTCATGTTTTTATTGGCCAGTGTTATTGGTTATCTATTTATAGTACTGCTATAAAGTTTTCAAATAAACATATTTAGTTAAAAAAAGCAATTAATTGATCTAATTGTGTACAATATGTATATGGCTGCTGCAAAATTTGTGAATATGGTCAATTAATGAAAGGAGATTCAGAAGTACAGCTGCCAGTGTGTTAAGATGGACAGAAGTGAAGACAGGTTACCCAAGGAGCCATAGAGAGTGGAGGACGAGCTCATCAGGAAAACGAGAGCGTAAGCTTTCAGGGTTGGTGAAGGAAGCAAATGCCCCAGCCTCCCCATAGTTGAAATCTGGGCTCCTGGCCCTGAGCTCTCGGATGAGTGGTTGTGGAAGGGACACCCACAGAATGTGAGCATTACCTGCAACCCTTTGTGGAGACATGGAGGTTCAGGTGCTCAGGGAGATGGCAAGGCAGTGAGAGAAAGAGGAAATATCTAGATAAATATTAAACCCTGAGGCTCAGTTTCAAATAAGCACTGTATGAAGGTCATAAACACATAGAGGAAAAGCCCTGGGGCACCATGGAGAGACCACTAAACTGGGAGCCAAGAGACCTCGTTTTAGTTTCAACTATGCTGTCTAAATGTGTGGCCCAAGACACGCTCTTTCCGCACCTCCGTATCCTCACCTGTGGAACGTTCCTGTCAATTAACTCCCTTCTTTGCCTCTACATCCTTTAATATGTATATCACCAAAGTTTCCAGTTTGGTAACAGGGGCCACAATTTACAAGAGACAATATATTTGTTTCCAGAATAGTCTCTCTTCCTTAACCAACCTCACCCTGATGCACACACACAATTGCATGTAGAGTTGTAATCATCTGGCTGTTAATATAATCGCTGGCAAATGTTGGTCATAAATACTCCGTGCTAACGGGGTCACATTCTCCGGTGGACCCTGAGGAATGTGCCTGGTGGGTGGTGGAGGGGAACCACTTTTCCAGGGAAGTACAGGAGAATTAACTACCAATCTATGCCTCTGTGGCCCTTCAAACAGCACTGTCATTCTCTTCCCACCCAACCTGATAAGCCCCACTTTCCTCCGTGTGGAATTTGCTCACTCTTTTGGCAAAAGGACTTTGGCTCTTCATGTTGGGAACGGCAGATGGCACGTAAAATCACAACTTTCCCTCTTGGGAATTAAGAAAGCAGGACGGCAAGCGTCGATGTTGTCTTGGTAAGTTGAGGCTGAGAAAATGCTGTCACGAGACTCACCCAGAGAAATTCTCCCTCTGTTTATTGCCCACTGAAGGGCTATCGAACAGCCGTCGGTGTTGAAATGGCAAACGGGAAAGAAAGCAGCATAAAATTACAATCCAGCTACCACTAGTATTTACGGAGTGCCTACTGTAAGTTGTGCACGGAAGGATAGAATACGGTGCCTGGTCTCAAGATGCTTGTAATCAGGATGCAGAGTAAAAGCTAATACCGGCAGACAATGAAAGAAAGCAAACCTTTTAATACCGACAACAAAATCAGGTGACTCCCATTTAAGACAACCTTCACGTTTACCACCTCAGCCGCCAACCAATTCTCCAAATCCCAGGCAGAGATAGCTTTCAAAACGCAAATCCAGTCATGTCCCTTCCTTGTTGAAGTTTTTCACAGCTCCGCCTCCACATAAAGTCCACATTCCTCCCTTGGTTTTAAAAGCCATTCAGGATTCAGCCTCTGCTTACCTCTGGGCCTTGTCTTCCCCCCCACATTCTCCTCCCTCTCTGTCCCCCACGTGTGGCCCGGAAGTCGGCCCCAGTCCCCAAATCCTTTCCCAGCATGCCGCTGTGCTCATGCTGTTCCAGGAGCGCTTCCGCACACCCAGTCACCTGGCTACTTGCCCATCCTTCAAGCCTCGGCTTAAACATCGTTACCCCTTGGGGCTGCTTTCTTTGCTCCGGGGCCTCCCGTGTCACAGGATTTAGCATTCCAGATTGTACCTAATTTTCGAAGTGGCCGTTTGCCTCCATTCTCCTCCAAGATCTGACAGGCCAGGGAACCATGACTGTGTTAGTCAACACTACATTCCCTCCCTGTAGCACAAAATGCCCTTTTGAAGTGCTCGCTCAATTCGTTTGAACGAATGCATGTGTGCTATAGATAGAGAAAATGAAGATTAATAAGGACTGGGATGTAAAAAAAAGGAGGATTGCATGGAGGAGGTGCTCCTTGACTTGGACCTTTAGGGTGAGCAGCATTGTGAAAAGGGAGAGAGATTAAATGATGGTCAGTAGTATAGGCAATGTACTTTGAAGTATATCCAACACGTGGGGAGTGTTCAGCGACATGTAAACTAATGAACAAACAGGTTAATGGATAAAACATTAATAAATGCACGGCCTTCTTGATGAAGGGGATAACAACATGAATTAACGGCATTTTTCTGAAACCCTAACTAGCACCTTTTATCAACACCCCTAAGCATGTGGCAATAGAGTACGTGAGTGGGGGTGGGAAGGTTATCGAAAGGTCACACATAACCAGCATTTTCCATGCCTTGTGTCATTTCTGACACCCTCCAATCCTACTTTCTGCTGGATGTTCTTGTTATTATTTTTAAGAGTCCGGGAATCTAGGAAAATGTCTCCCAGTTGCTTTTGTACTTTAATGAGTTTTTTCCACAGTTCCCACCTTAAAACAAAAAGAAATGCAGTCTTCCTACTGAAAGTACATCCAGAACAGAGTAGAGTGGACTGACAGTTATTTCAAAGCCAACCTCAAAAACATTTTTCAGACATGATAGGGTTCTGAGATTTCCCTTCTTCTCAAACGCTGTGGATTATCCTGGAATTTTCTATTTGGTTTGCAATTCTCCCGACTAGAAGTCCTGATTAATAGAGGACATGGAGCCCTGTTTAGAAAAAGTCAATACATTATTCTCTAGTCTAATATATCCTAAGCAACTCTTTTGTAAACCCACGTTGTAGCACTCACGTTTACCCTCTCCTCTGGGGGTTTGAGGGGCCAGGAAAGGGAGAAGTGAAGAGAAAGAAACCAGCTTCTTGGCAGCTTCTCAATAGCCCCAGCTCCCCAGACCCTCCAAAAAAAAAAAATTCTTTTACATAGTTGTTCTAACCAAGAAAATATGCATCACTTCCTGACAGATTGGATAATGTGGAGAGTTGAGAAAATTGTGGAATTCCCCTTATTTTCATTTCACCCCCAAATGCTTTGGGTGCAAATGTAACCTATGCATCATAGTGGTCTACTGGGGGGTGGAAACGGGGAGCAGTAGGTGAGCAGGGGCGCTTGTTTAGGCCGGAGCCACCAAAATGGCACCCAATCCCATTTGGGGCTGCCCCTTTTGGTCAGTACTGGGCAGTAGTCCAATCCCTTTCAGCAGCAGGACCAGGTGACCCGGCTTCACTGAGATTAGATACTCATGGACAACACAAGGAAACCTTCCAACTTGTACGTTGGAGAATCTGAAGGAACCTGAATCCCAGCTTACAGTTGCCAAGAAACTCTATATGATGCAGGTGCAAATCATTTTTTCCCTCTTTTAAATTCAGACTCATTAAAATATGTATTTTGCAAGGGGATTAAATTCAAACATCTGGGAAGGGTGGAGGGGGTGGATATCCACAACTCTGAAATATTTTTTAACTCGGTTTTTTATTTTGATTGTTTCATTTCTTTTAGGCTGGGGGTAAGGGGCTGCTTGCTGTTGGGATGACAGAAAGGGGCAAGGAGAGAGTTAGAAAATTGCTTCGAAGGACCCCAGACTTCATCAGCAGCCATAATTGTGGGAAAGTAACGTGAAGATGCCAAACAACAGGAAATTACCAGAAGAATCTGTCAGCACAATCAGCTGCTATTTTCATTGTTCTTTGGCAAATTTATACACAGTCGGGAACACCTGGGCTGGCCTGAAGCCCAGGTTTGACTAATTGCCAGGGGAGAGTAGTCGTCATTTGTCTTCGAAGGGATTTCCTCCATTCGCCCCTCAAAACATGTGGTTTCACTTTTCCCCTCTCTCTGCAGGAAATGGCAGGACAGTGAGACGCAAAATAAATGAGTTCACTTCCAAGAGGTTGCCTCCTAAGAGGCCGCTCCAAAAATAACTGTCTTGTGAGAGGTTGTTAATAACCAAGATTCTATATACTGTCCTCGGAAAACAACATTTCAAAGGCACAACGATTTCTCTCACCAGCCCCTCTCTAGCGTCCCTCCTCTCCTGCGCAAAGCCCCTCTGCTTGGACTATAACCTTACCCAAATCCTCTTCCCTGACAAGCGAAAGGTGAAACTGGAACAGTCAGAGATGTCAGAACCCGGTCCCCCTTGCTCCTCCTTGCTGCCCATCACTGACTTCCCCCTGAAACCCAACTTCCCCGTGGGGGACCAAAGGCGATTCCTCGAAGGCATAGACGGAGTCCCATTCATGTTCGTCACCCTGCGCCCAGCGTAGCATTGGTGCCAGATCGGTATTTGTTATACAAAGAACACTGAGGGGTTTGCGCGAATCACCTGCTTTGCGGCATGCTGCCCAGGAGTGAGTGTAGATATGTTTAAATTTCTTGAACTTGGAGAGATCACCTTTTTACGAGAACCACCTGCCAGAGTGACAGCCTTCTCCCCTAACCTCTCTCCATATTTTTATAGGTTAACATACCACCACACACACACACACACACACACACACGCATGCACACCCTTCTACCTCATACCCCTCATTATTTAAACATAGCTCTGGCCAAGATATCCTACTTGGGTAGCAAAGTCATGTTTTATATTCCTTCTTGAAGCCAATAGAGCTTTCTAACTTAATTGCCTAGTATTTTAAATGTGCTGATTGGGAAATGTCACAGTGACAGTATGTTTCATATTGAAATGTACATCCGCCTTTGGTATATTTTCACCTGCGTTGTGTTCAACCTCTCCAGTGATTTAGGAGTTCTGGCATCACATCAGCAAAGAATCAACTGCCTTTCCTTTCTTTCCTTCTTTAAAGCATTTAGAGCATGCGGCAGATCATTACTACCCTAGGTAAAGCCAGCAACATTTGGGTTTGATTTGGTTTCGGTCACAGACCCCTTTCTCAAAGTTGAACTGCACTGTAATTCTAAACTGACCCACCTTCCCCCTAGCAAAGGTGAAAAAATGTTATGGAGCATTTTACAACCCACAGCCCATCATTTATGCCGAAACACTGGGAGAGTTCAGACTTGGCTTATTTTCGCGAACTCAGAGATGTTTTGACATGTTTATTTGTTTAATTTGTTTATTTTGACTAGCTCTGATTATAATTGGCAGGAGTGTGTGGAATTAACATTAGACAGTGTCTTAGACTTGTCTGTTACAATAATGCAAAAAGAATGTGAAGAGAAATCTACCCACTACCTAACAATAGCAGCAAGCAGGAAAACTACAAGAGGTTTGTTTCACAACAAAGAAAGGAAACCTCAGTTTTAACTTTTATTTAATCGTCTACACAACTCAGGTACAAATTATGCTTGAGCACTCATATTTCTTTTATTTAGTAAATCTGCCCCTCTACTAATATACCTGTACAAGAGTTATTAAAAGTGAAAATTTGAAAGTCTAACCTCTGGCATTTGTTTTTTGAGATTTCTTTACTGTTCTATCCATGAGCTCTTCAAAAATAAATGCACAGGAACCATTGTTTGACATTGCAGTCATGTTCACACAGTCTCTAATGCAGTTTATGGTGAAAATGTACTTTCTGACTTCTTTGTCTCAAAAGCCCTGAGCAATGAGACTGACCTCTCAAACACAGAAGTTTACCTGAATTAGGCGGCTTCCCCTGGATTTTTTCCATCTTTGCCAAGATAATGGTCATATCAGGTTAACTTTCTTCTTGGTGCTTGTAAGGGTCTACATAAAGCCTGTTTCACAGAGTTGATCTACATTCCATATAGAAAAAAACATATAATCCGTTTTTAGAGGGAAAACATTCCGTGTTCCTTGCTCAGCCAGACCACACATGGAATTCCCTGTGTCCTTTACAAGCATTCATCCTAAGCCAGCTGACAGTGGCCGCTTCCCCGGGCCTCATCCCTTGCCCTGGAACTGAAGACTATTTTGCTCCTAGGCACGTCTGAGAGGGCATCTGGCCACAGCTCCGTAAAAGGGAAAAGAAGAAATCAGTTCATCTACATATCCTTATGCCAATTATGCGCAGAGCACAAACATGCTTTGCTCACATTTATTATCCCATAAATATTTTCCCCATGCACAGTATGGTATATTGCTGTGTGTGATCTTGACTTGGAACACCATATGCGCTCTGAGACGGGGGCCAAGTTCAGGTTGCCGTATCTGCGCCAAGCAGCCCAGAGGTCTCTGCCGTGGAATATTTGCTTGAAGAAGCCTGGAGTCCCCAGACGATTGATCTCTCAGCCTCCATTTCCCTTCAGCTTAAATCAGACTACTTTGGGGCAAGAAAACTCACGAATACAAGACCTGTTGGGCTATGTTTGAGGCACCAGCTGACATTTTTTAAGGGAACTGGGGAGATAGATTTCTCTTAGGGGGCACTGGAGTGTTCCTTACAAGAGGCTGATGATGTATTATTTCCCTCCCCCTCCAGATTCAATGACAAATATAGAAATTGTTGCGGCTTCACAGCGCAAGGTATAAGATCAGGCATCAAAGGCAGTTTAAAAAGTACAATATGGATATAAACATCAAACTTGCTTAGAGGCTAAATCTTAACTATTCCTACCATAAAAAAGAAATGATAATTATGTGATGTGATAGAGGTATTGGCTAATGCTACAATGGCATTATATTGCAACATACAAGTGTATCAGATCAACATGTTCTGTGCCATAAACTTACACAGTGTTATATGTCAAATATATTTCAACAGAAAGACATACAATATAGAGAAAGGACGAGCAAGACGAAGTTCTACCTTTCCCAAAATGCATTCTGAGTTTTCCCAAGAAATGTGCAAAGGGGGAAACATACAAAGGATGGGAATCCCAGATTGGCAACTTACAGCGCGTGTTAACCCGCACACAGTCCCCTATGTACCCTTTTTATGTCAAATCCATGTTGAATTTAGGAGTCATTCAGCCAAGCCTCTGGAAAAACTGGACCAAGGGAAGATAGAAGAGGGGTTGAGGGACAACTAAATGTCAAACACACAGCAGTTCTCCAGGGTACACCCAGAGATCAGAACACAGCCGTTCCCATTTCTCACATTTGATATATCAGCAGCTCTGACAATGAAGAGCCACAGCCCAGACAGAGAACTCTGAGAGCCTGAATCATCAAAGACAATGGCCCCAGACTTTAGAGGGACATATGTGCTGAAATGA
Source organism: Crocuta crocuta (assembly GCF_008692635.1). Classification (NCBI taxonomy): domain Eukaryota; kingdom Metazoa; phylum Chordata; class Mammalia; order Carnivora; family Hyaenidae; genus Crocuta; species Crocuta crocuta. The sequence continues at coordinate 1,376,192 of NW_027532601.1, forward strand.
GAAGGGTTTACTATGTAACATTCATTTAACTACTTGATTCAAAGAACTAAAATGCTTATGCCAAAGTCCTGGGTTAATTAGGACTTCACCATTCATTACATTCTACACTTTCTCTGCAAACACCTTAGCAGAACTAACCAGGACATAAAGGTAAAGAATTCAGCCTCACATCCAGAAGCAAAGGCAGGATTTAGAGACCTTTCCCTTCCTCAAGAAAAAAGTAAACTACACAGATTTGTAACAAGTAACAACAATAGGATGTCAATTTCCACTTTTTGAAAAGTTCACTGTCATCACACTTGTAACCAAAGTTAATGGAGGGGTGAGAGGAGAATCAGAAGTTCTGTTGGCGATTTTATACTCTGCCCCCATTTTGCTGGGTTACTCTAAACCAAGCCCTCGCCTTATCTGTTCTTTATTTTCTCTAGCAGTTCAGTTGTTCAAATTACTTTGAGCTTCTTGAAAGAGAAATGTGTCATACAGACAAAGTGTTATGATTATTACCTTTCTCCAAAGGGAGAGCTTAAATTTGTTAATATGAAATGGGTTGACTTTCTTTTTGGTTAAACTAAGTAATGAAGCATGGGCCATAAGTGTTTTTAAGCTCCTTAGATATAGAGGTTATATAAATACAAAGCAATATTATTGAAATGAAACTTCTTTAGGGCGTTTGCCAAGGGACCCAGTGTTAGGAATATCTTACAAGAGAAGATTAAATGAGGGTTAGTCTAATGAAGTCTTGCTGCTAGAAGTTCCATTAGGGCCAGTTTTAAATCCCACTGGATATCTGGGTGATTTAGAACGAGGAGAGCAACCAAAAAGTGGCTAGCTGGAGGAAGAGTTTTGAAACCGTTTTTGCTGCCTGCCAATGTAGTTCTATGGCTTCAGAGATTTCCCAAACTCATTACATTGAAAATTATCAAGACATACTCAGAATTCTTCAGGATAAATGACACCTGATACGGGTTCACCTTTAAAAAGTATTCCCCGTTCTAATCATCAGGTAAAAGCCTCTGACTTGGAGCAATGAGATTCCTTTGCTTAAGCAGGAATTCTCTTCACGGACTGCCTCGTCATTTTGAGATGCACTTAAGCCGTGTCAAAGATAAATGAAACAATCGTCACAGCATGAGGAAAGCGGTAAATACCGGCCAGGACTGCGCATAGTAGGGGGCTTGCTCAAGCGCTGAGAAGATGGAATCCGTCTACAGTTTTCCCAGGGCCTACCTCATGACAATTTTTCTGACATCACAATTTCTGGTGTCACTTTACAGAGTACAGAAAGCTAAGAATGCCTATGAAGCTAAACAGTAAAACAAATGGGATATACTTACATAAAGCATCTTATAAGCATAAATGTAAATGGGATACCCCTATATAAAGCATCTTATAAGCATAAATATAATATCTTATAAAATAGACAAAAATAAAAATGGCAAGCTAAAAAGTAAGACGCTAGATTGGGAGACAGAAGACCTGATCTCTGCACTATTCTTTTAGCCTCCTCCAAGAGACCGTGGATAAGTTACTCAATTGTTTCTTGGCCCAAATATCTGCACCTGGTGACTTAGGACCACCAAGAGCGCCCTCCCTACCTCACAACTGCTGTATGGAGCAAAGCAGGTAGTGGGTATGACCATCCTTCGAAACGTGTTAAGTCTTGTATGAATATATAGTATTATTTTTCCTGAGGGTTGGAGAGAACAAAAATAATTCAGTGATCAAGTCAGGAATATCAGATGGTCTGCGAAACACGTACTATATCATCCCCTGACCTCAATGTCACTAGTATGCAATGAAGAAACGTTGGCTGCCAAAACATTCAGAAAATCCAAAATGCTTAAAACACGATAAATGGGTATCATTGGCTTGTAAACACAGAAATGATCTCTTACTTGATCCAAAAGCAAGACCAAATTCTGTCATCTCTTAAGCGTTCCCTCTCTTGTCTTTCAGTACATTCTTAGCCAAGAACGTGCTTTCGTTTTGTGATATAAGGTTATATAAATACAAAGTCGTGTTATTTGATCCAATATGAGATTATATTGAGTTTGATTCAACAAATGTCCCCGGAGAAGTCCCTGCCTTGAAGAATCTGGGCTTTTCCACCCAAGAGCCTCCTGAATGTTTGCACCCCGGCATTCTCCTTTCTCCTGGTCTCTTGTTCATGCACGCCTCCTCAGCCAGGGGCACTCCAGCTGGCCCTGATCCTTCCCTCAGAGCTCCAGCCTAAAGGGACTGTCAGTGACTGACACTACATGAGATAGTTTCAGAATCCAGGGGTACATCCAGCTTGGTTCCCAGCTCAGCAGACAGTGCTTTGGAGTCGTTTTCTAGGCTCCCACTCTGAACCCTGGGCCAGGGGATTCTAAGCTGTGCAGCCATCAGCCACTTGGATTTTCCCAGCCAGATCATGGCCACTGTGACTTCCCAGGGGTCAGAATCTGGCTCTTAGTGTGCCCTACACACAATCCGGGCAGAGTGCCAGGTAAGTGGCCACTGACCCTACAGCCGAAGGCTCTATGTGTTCTAGCCAGGGTTGTCCTAAAAGCATCAGCGGGCAAGCTGCACCATGAGAACCTTCCATCGCTCTTCCACTCAAACCTTCTCTCTCTTTTTCTTGTCCTCTCTTCCTTCTTTAATTCTCTTTTCCCTTCTCTCCCTTCCAAATTGATATGCAAGCCAGTGGCACCTACGCTTACCCATCGCACATAGAATCAAAGGGCTTTCTACGTCATCCTGGCAATGTGGCTAAAAGAAGACCCTGTTTTTTCTCTTTCCCCCTCTTGCTCCAGCTCCCTGTCAGAAAATTTTCTGCTTCTAGAACTACGTTATGAATAAAATCCCAGGACAGCATCAACATCCATGGGCCTTGGTGTACCCTTTTTAACTCCAGCTTTCTCTCCCATGAGCTGGAGGACATCTGAGCCTTCCAGCTCTTCTCCCACACTTCCCACAAAATCCCAGAGTTTCCTCCTCAGTCATCAGACTAAGCCAGGAGGGAACAACGTTCCCAGAAGCCCTTTCACCCAGAGTCTGACAAGGGCCCTGTCAACTTGTTGTCTGTGGGGAGAAGGCAAACAATTTCACACCCAGTGAGTCTGGCTACCTGGTTCTTTTCCAACCACCAAAAAAAGACTTTCAAAGAACCACAAGACCTCCTGTATGAAAGAGAAAGAGGCAAATGTTGCTTGGCGGGTTCTCTCAGAGGCTGAAACATGAGTGACAGTACATTGCCAGTATATGTTCCTAGTAATGAAAAATACAAATATGGCAATAGTTGCACGTGAAGATGTAGGACGAGGGGAAAGGGCGGGAAGTCGGGTCTAAACAGCCAAGAAGCAGACATGTCTTAAGCAAAATTCTTGGTATTATTCCATTCAATCAACAGAGGGGATTTTTAACTTCAGCAAGGTAAGAGGTGAAGTTATTCTGGAATAGGGACAAAGGCGTACGTGGCTCTCTGTTGCCATCCAGTGGATGAGAACTGTGTGATGGGGAAATTCTTCATCGAAAGGATTCAGTCTGTAAAATTCAGTCTGCATGAAATCATGTTGTCTCCTCCAAAGAATTACTAAAGCTTCCAGAATGTCCTCTCTCCTTCTCTCCCCACCTCCACCCCCTCCCTCATTAGCTGCTTTTGTTTGTCTTCGAGATAACGGGATCTTGGCTGGCCTCTCCTTGCTGACTGAACAACTCAATACTCGAAAAAGAACAACTTCTGTGGCACTTGAACAAAATCTGCCGTTTCCTTAATTGGCTTAAAAGACAGGCAGGAGGGCTGGGGAGGGAGAATAAATACGAACGAGGGAACGGGTGAGAGACTCTGGCTTCATCTGAGTGCCAAATGGTACATAAGCCCTTTTTATGGACTCATTTGGCCTCAGTGCTACAAAGGCTTCTCTAATTGAGGGAGGAAGCAGACAAAAAGGCAGTTTTAAGTGACATTCGATTCTTCCTGAGGAATGCTAAGGTTTGTGGTTGATCTGGAGAGCAGATAATGGGGAGTCTCCAGCCACTCTTCAAATCCATGGATGTGTTAACCCAGAACGAAGTGTTTAGTTCACATGATCCAGGAATTTTTTGCTTCCAGCACCTGCCTGGTGGTTCCCTCATTCTGTGCGCGTCTGGTAAAAGCCCAGAAGCCATGGTCTTGTCTAAACCACATCTAGCTGCGCATCGTTTCTGTGCCAGACAGGTCCCCAGGTCAGCTGTGAATGGCCCCAGAGGTGTGAGAGCTTTATGATCTATTGCAGGCAGTTTCAAACCATGTACCCCTGAACACTGAATTGCGCTGGGGGTCCCACAAATGTTTGATTTAGTATATTTAAAAATTATTTTTACCTTTAAAAAAAGGAAAACACATGCTCAAATGTCTTATATGTCAAATTTTAATGCATCAGAAGAGCGATAGTTAACTTGTGTGTCTGGACGTTTTAAAAACCGTGGCCTGGGGCGCCTGAGTGACCAAGTTTTGGATTTCGCTCAGGTCATGATCTCATGGTTCATGAGATTAAGCCCCACCTCCAGCTCTGTGCTAACAGCTTGGAAACTGACTGAGATTCTCTCTCTCCTCTCTCTGCCCCTCTCCTGCTCCTGCTCTCTTTTTCTAACTCAAAGTAAATAAATACTTAAAAACCTACGCCCATGCATGTCTTCTCATGCAATGTTGCACACATATGCACATTTTAATTTTTTTTAATGTTTTATTTATTTCTGAGGGAGAGAGAGAGACAGTGTGAGCATGGGAGGGTCAGAGAGAGAGGGAGATACAGAATCCGAAGCAGGCTCCAGGCTCTGAGCTGGCTGTCAGCATGAACCCATGAACCGTGAGATCATGACCTGAGCCGAAGTCAGACGCTTAACCGACTGAGGTACCCAGGTGCCCCCACATTTTAGTACGCACTGGCTGTGCTCAGGCTACATCAGGACAGGCTCACGCATGTCTGGTCAGAGGATGTGTTCTCCCGATATACTGTTAGTTGTATAGTAACAAGTAAAGAGATGACAAGACTCATGATAACATCGCATTACAAATAGTTTTAGCAGTTTTTATGCATTCTGGATGCTTCTTATTTAAGTTCTCTCTCTGTGATAAATGATATTAACAGATGTTAAATATTGGTAGTAATTCAACTTAATTTTTGTTTTAAATCCAACTATTCCTCTTTTGGGCTTTGCATCAATTTATTTGAAGAGTATCTGGAGATTGCAATATGAGCTCATATAAAATGGTTACCATTTGCAAATACTTATCTGCACGAATTAGAATTTTCCCAATTCTGTTTTAACTGAACAAAACAAATGCTATACTAATAACGGCAGGATAAGGTTTATCAGCAGATTTCATTAACAACTACAATCGATTTCTATTGTACCAAAAAGTGTATACAAGAGAGCATAAGTTTTGGAGTCTGCTCTGGGCTGAACTGTACTCCTCTCGCCCCCGTAATTCATTTGTTGAAGTTCTAACACTGAGTAGCTGACTCTATAACCATATTTGGAGATAAAGTTTTTAAAGAGGTCATTAATTTAAAATCGAGCCATAAGAGTGGGGTCCTAATCCAATTCGGCTTTCATCCTTATAAGATGAGGGGATGTGAATACACAACAGACACCAGCAAGGGACTGTGTATAAAGACACAGGGAGAAGCCAGCCATCTGTAAGCCAGAAGAAAGGCCACAGAAGAAACCAAACATACTAATACCTTGATTTCAGACAGCAAACCTCCAGAACTAAAAATATAAATGTCCATTGTTAAAGCCACTCATCTGTGGCATTTTAGTAAGGCAGTTTGAGCTGACTAATAACAGAGCTGAAAATAACTAGGTCTGAAATTCCCATTCCACTACATACTATGTGCGTGGTCTTTTTTTAAAAAATAGCTTATTGAGATATAATTTGCAAACATAAATTGCATCTGTTTCAGGCATCCAATTCAATGATTTTTCGTGTATTCACAGAATTGTGTGACCATCGTCACTATACCTTTGTAATCTTGAGAAAGATACTTGACTTCTCTGGGCCTTTCTTCATCTGTAAAATGGGGTAATACTTTCTCCATGGGTTTACTTGATCATTTAATAATATAACACGAAGCATGGGTGTGTTTGTTTCCTTCCTTCTTCCCTCGTTGTTGGTGAACTTCTACCCTAATACAGTCAAGTCTCAAATCCATGATGCTTCCGGCTCCAACTTTCCTGTCAAACTCGAGTTCTTCTAACACTCAGCACTGTAACACTTTTCACTCCTACTTATGACCTCCTACCCCAAGGGTGTAAGAGCTAGCCACGGGTCCCCAAACATGGTCTTCTGCTATGTGGCAGGCAACCACTAAGGTGACCACCAAAGTTTCTGGCTCCTGGGACTCAACGTTCCTGCATAATTCTCTTCCCTTGAGTTTTAGATGGACCTAGTGACTCACACTTAATGCACAGAATGCAGCAGAAATAATGGAATGTCACTTCTGAGATTAGGTGACCAAAAGCCTGGGGATTCCCTTTTGGGTATCCTCTCTGGCTCTCTCATTTACCCACTTGCTCTGAGGGGAGCCAGCTACCATGTTGTGAGGTCCTGTGTGGAGAGCCCATGTGGCAAGAAACTTCTACCTCTAACCAGCTGCCAGTAGGGACAAAAGCCCTGCCCACAGCCAGGTGCATGAACTTGGATGATCCTTCCCCATCATATCTTGAGATGATCACAGCCATGGCCCATGCCTTCCTGGCAGCCTTAGGAGAGACCCTGTGTCAGAAATCCCTAGCTAAGGTGCACCAGGATTCTTGAGTCACAGAAACGGAGATGATAAAAACCAAATGTTTGTTTTTTTACATCACTTTAAGGGGTAACTTAAGGGGTCATTTTTTACACAACAATTCAGAACCAATATACCTACCTTCAGTGCTGTAGAAGAAGCCTCCCAACCAGGCTGACCTCTTTCGAAAAGACCCTACTCTGTTCAGTGCCCAGCACACTGTCAGCGGTCAAATAACTGACAAGTAACACCAGCCCACGCATGGTCCTTACGAATTTGCTAACGGGGTGTGTGGGTGGCTCCGCTGGTTAAGCATCTGACTCTTGATTTCAGCTCAGGTCTTGGTCTCAGGGTCATGAGTTCAGTCCCCATGTTGTGCTGCGTGCTGGCTGTGAAGCCTACTGAAGAAGAAGAAGAAGAAGAAGAAGAAGAAGAAGAAGAAGAAGAAGAAGAAGAAGAAGGAGGAGGAGGAGGAGGAGGAG
>NW_027532601.1:1383432-1392546 GCF_008692635.1 Crocuta crocuta
GGGGAGGGGGAGGAGGAGGGGAGGGGGGGGGGGAGGAGGGAGAGAGAAAGGATTTGCTAAAAATTTCAGTTGTTTATGGCTGCTACCTCTTCATGTGTCCCCAGGTCTCCTGGGAGTGGATTCCTACCCTCCAACAATGGAATTCAGCTTTGGTTGCTCTATGACCTCAGTTCTCTAATAAGCTCAAAAAGCTTTTATCAATAATAATAGTATCAATTTTCCAGCTTTTCTCATTGTTAGGCCAGAAGCAATGTTCTTTGTGGCTCTCTACATTTTAGGTAGACGTGGAACTCCAGACTGGGCTTGAGTTTTGATTTTTTCCCCTTCCTTTCCTTCAGCCCAGATACTGTGACCCCGAAAAGCCCACTTGACCAAAAAGACCAGGAGGCCTGGATTTACTCTTTGAGTCTGAGGTCCATAACTGACTGGACCCACATATTCCATTTACCTCTAAAAGCAGATGTACCTACAGATCTGGAGGCAAGAAAACAGAGTTGCCCTAACAATGGGATTTAAAGACCATCAAGGCTAACCTTCAACTACTCTTTGAAATTCCCACCATTGAATTTGAGAACCAATCTGTTGAAGGCAGGCCAACATGGGAAAAAATAATAAACCTGGATGTAGGAGCTTTGGGTTTTTGTCCAGTTACCCACTAATTGGGCAGTCTGTCTTGGGCAATTCACTTCAATTATCTCTGAATTATTTTTCTTATCTATTAAAGAAGAACATAAATGATAGTCCTTATGACAATACAAGAAATAAATTCTAGGGCACCCAGGTGGCTTAGTCAGTTGAGCATCTGACTCTTGATTGTGACTCAGGTCATGATCCCAGGGTCATGGGCCTGAGCCCCCACATCAGGCTCTATGCTGAGTGTGAAGCCTGCTTGAGATTCTCTCTTTCTCTGCCCCTCTCCCTCACTCTCTCTCTCTCTCTTTCTCTCTCTCAAATAAAGAAAATTAAATTCCAAATTTAGCAAAAAAGAGGCTTCTTTTTTTCTCTGATTTTCATTTGTATTACTCTGGACTTCTTCAGAATATTCCATTGTTTTCTTGGGCAACAAGGGTAAGGACTGCAATAACTATTTTTCTTAAATCTGCACAATTCCCATTTTTTCCCATGATTCTTATTTTTTTTTACATAATTTCCCCATTCCCCCATCTCCTAACACATACACATAAGCTAGAGAAATGGACACATGACCCAGACTCAGCCAATCCTGGTACTTGAATCCCTCGGCAAATAGCGTTTAGTCTAAGAAATGGCCATAGGGGAGCCCTTCTCTTGGATTACCATAAAGATTCTGGAGAAGGTAGTTTAACAGCTGTGTTTGTTAACCCAAGAGAATGTGCATTTGGGGATGTTGGCTACCACCCAGAGGGAACCTTTCTCAGAAAGAAGCCAAGAGGAGAGGAGGAGAAAGAAAGGAAGTGAAAAGTCTCTGGTTGGGTTGTATTCCAGTTCCAACTTCTATGACTCCAATCTCTGCAGCTCTTCTTTAGATTCTGTGACAAACCTGGTATCTCTTCCAGGTATGTGAGTAGGTAAATAAAGGTGGTTTGAGTTGAGTTTCAGTGACTTGCGGCTCAAACAATCCTGATAAATACAGAGATGGATAGGGTGTAGGGGTGACCAAAATGAGGGAACTCTTCAAGACAAAGGATCCAGGGGCCCCAGGCAAAGCGTCCAACTGGATTCCTTTCCAAACGCACATGGCTACAAATTGCCAACTACTTCTTGGAAGGTGGAGAAAGAATGTAGGCTTATTTTATGCGAGATCCCAAATCTTAGGTGGGAGGGTGACCTGGGCCTGGTTTCTTTCAAGGTGCATTTGTCTGTGAAAACTGATTGGTAAAGCAACCTGTAACCATTGAAGTGACTAGCTAACAGAGGAACCTGTGATGTCTCTAATTTGGGCTGCTTCTGCTTCTCAAGTGCAATGTGGCTCCAGAGACAAAATCATTGATTAGACGGTCATGTTACAAAATCTCCAACGCGAGTGTGCTCAGAGCGGTGGCATTGTGTTAGAGGGGAATGTGTGGGGGGTGGAAAAGCATTCGAAGTGGAGTCAGGCATCGTACTCTCTCACCCAATCCCACTATGTGCAAGGGTGAAGGGTGTCACCTCGGTTTTTGAGCCCTGAGACGCTAACAGCTCCTGTGGGGATAGAGCTGATAGCCTTGGCCTTGGTCTCATTAGCCCCAAGCTCTAGCCAGCTGAATTAATCATAGAAATGAACACTTGTCCATGTAAGACACGTTTTCCCAGGGCACTTAAGCTCCGGGTTTAAAGGGAAGTTACATTAATAGTTGCAATCCATATTTTGCTGAGTTTGTCCACCCCGCTTGCTCTAACGGAATATCCAACTTCCTAACGAGCCCCTCAAAATTATGTCTGGGACCTCCTGAGGGGATGTGGCCAAGCACAGAAATAGTGGACAGCTCTAGTATGGAGTTCACCCCCAAACTCTTTGTTCCATCCTCTTTCTCTGTCACCAGAAGGATTGCCGTTGTGAGCTCTGGACATGAGCAATGCCCCAACACCGTACCCCACAGATATAAAGAAAAATCTTCCTCTAATTCCTAACACCCGACTACCGGAACCACTAGAGCCCCCGGTGAGCACATGCACACACCCCTTAGTGGCAATCCCACACAAGTGTCGTGTTATAAGCCAAGTCTTAAAGGAACCTTTTATACAGAGCACCCCTTTCTATTCCCATATACAGTTCTTTTATTTACCATGGATCCAAGTGTAAATCCATGGTGCTAATGGGGAGCCAGGCTCCAGAACAACTCCCACGCTCTCCTCCAGCCCCCTGCCTCCCCACCTGAGCATGCACTTCACCTGCGAACACACCTCCCCTTGCTGTCATCCAAAGCATACCCGAGGGTCCACAATCAATCCGCAGGTTACAAGCTTTGGGCTTCACTTTGATGACTTGGTTGCATGTACATAATTTCTATTTTTGCATAGCGTGATAGACAATACAGCAAATGGTCTTGAGTGCAGGAATGTTTGTGAAGGAAGACTCACTGCCTCGACTCTCCTTAAAGAAGGGGTCGCAGTCCAGTGTGCCTCACAGTAGAGTGGAGAGGTCATGTTAAAGTGACAAGCTGGAATTTATTTTTTTTCTCTCTGTTCCTTGCCTGACATCTTATGGAGTTATGTGTGAACCACTAAAATAGAACATCTAGCTGTAAAGCAAAAGAAACAAAGTGGGTTGGGATTACACACAGCCCACCATCTAGGGAGGTGAGTCTTTAACAGATAGAGCTCCAAGTTCTTGGACTGTGTGCTAACTTTTCAGATTCAAATTCAAAGCCAAATCTTCTGTACCAAGGCCCCCTTATTTTTCTGATCCTATGTTAGGAACTTGGCTATACATTGTCCCATTTAATCTCCATGATTCAACTGTGTTATGATACTTGAAACAAAATATATTGCTTTGTCCTTTAAGTAATGCATGTTCACTCTTCAGCAAAAAAAAAAAAAAAAAAAAGATAAAAGGAGACATTTAAAAATTATTGATCATTCTTGGGGTGCCTGGGTGGCTCAGTCAGTTAAGCATCCGAACTTTGGCTCAGGTCATGATCTTACAGTTTGTGGGTTTGAACCCTGTGTCGGGCTCTGTGTTGACAGCTCAGAGCCTGAAGCCTGCTTCGGATACTGTGTCTCCCTCTCTCTCTGTCCCTCCCGCACTCGCACTCTGTCTCTCTCTCTCAAAATTAAACATTAAAAAATTTCTTTAATAAAAACAAAAATATCTACCATTCCTATGCCTAGAGAAAAGTGTTTTTAATATTTTGATATGTATGATATATATTATTCTACCATATCTTCCTATGCATATACAACGTGTAACTTTATAATGCAATTTTTAAGCTACTTTTTTCAGAACAAGATAATAGTAAATATTTTTCCTTGACATTAAATATAATTTTTTCTATAACGTGATAACGTCACATGAAGTTCCATATATACCACAATACAGTTAACCAATTCCCTATTGCTGGAAACTTAAGCTGTGTCCAATTTTTAGTTATTATAAAGGTGCTTTGATCAACATTCTAAAAGCAAAATGTTTGCACATAGCCATGATTATTCCTTTCAGATTGATTCCTACATGTAGAATTTCTGGGTCACAGCACAGTAAAATTTTAAGGGTTTTCCTCTGTATTGCCAAATATCCCTCTGGAAAAGTCACAGCAATTTACATGGCCACAAGTGGTATTATAAAAAAAACAACTAATTTCCCTGTAACACTGCCAGCATTTTTATTTTTATCTTTGCCAATTTTTTGGAAGAAAAATTAACTCTCAGTTATTTAAAATGTGCAACTCTTGACATTTACCAGGGAGGTTAGATATATTTTTCATGGGTCCACTGGCAATTTATTTATATTTCTTCGTATGTGAAGTGATGTTCGTTTCTTTTGTCTGTTTTGTATTAACCTGTTCCTCTTTTTCTTGTTGATTTCTAAATGCTTTATTATTAAATCTTCCATATGCATCATAAATATCTTGTGATTAACTCTTTCATAGGTACCAACAATGTGGTCTCCCAGTTTGCTTTTGAATATTATTTACCATTTGATATACATGTTATCATGATAAATTTTTATGGAATCAAATTATTCTGTATTTTTCTTGATGGTTTTTGCACTTCCCAGGACACTTAGAAAGGCCTTCCAAGATTATTTCTTAAATTACCTCATTATCTTTTTAACCTCACGGTTAAAAAAACTGTGAGGTTTTTTTTTCACATTTCAAGCTTTCCTTTGGGTGTGGTCTGAAGCAGAAACTTACCTTTGTTAAATGGCTAGTCATTATCAGATAATCCATTTTCTTCCCACTGACCTGAAAGGCCAGTGTTAGCACATAAAAAATCTGGTTATATTGGGAGGCTCTCTCTATTTTGTTTCATTGATTTCGCACGAGTGTCTCTCATCATTCTCGTGTCCTGCCTTTTCCACTTATTCTGCTCTACCACTGGGAAGTTGATTCCTTTTCTACACAAAATGAAGCCAAGTCACCTGTTTTTGAGATCTCCTTGAAAAGCAAAGAGTGAAGATAATGATTAACCATGGATATTTTTAAATCCAAAGGGTGTCATTTCAAAGGAAACCATTCCTAAGAAATGGACCTTAATCCTAGTGTTTTTGTTACTATTAGCCATTAGCCACTGAAAGGGGGGAAAAACAGCCCTGCTGAAACACTTGTCTCTCTCTTCATTAACCCCTGAGTTACATAGAGATCCAGTTAAAGGAAGGTGGGAGTTGGCCGGAATAGCAATGCTGTGTAAGCCACATATACGAAGCAGAGAGCAGTGACCTATCCATCAGGCCATTTTCGTCTGTTGCCACTCCTTTCAAATGGGAGAGAAAGAAGCCACTTATGATATTGGGTAGTGTAAATAGGCCTTTGACCCTGCACCAAAGACCTCTATCACTCACTGCTTTGAATCTGTTTCTGGTCAACTCAGTTGGCCCAAATGCAGCTCTAATGAGACTGAGGTCATGGGTTCAATACCAGTGTGGTCTAATTACCAATAAGTCAATGGTTTCAGGGGCTCCACTTGTATTTCTAAACCAAGCCAGCCATTTTGCATATGCCTAGCTTTGGTCACTCAGGGGACAAGGTGAGAGAGCACAGATAAATCAGAACAAATCTCCCACCATACTGGGATGTGCACTCAATGCGCTGCTGTTGGCAGGTCGGTAGCAGGATTTTGGATATGAGCAAGGAGAGCACATTTTTATATTGGAACGACAGCCATCAGTAACTGGCATATTCTCCACCCCACCCTGCAGAGGATAACTCCCATCTCAAAGGGCTTATTATTCTTATTTAGAGGAAAGAGATTGGGGAGGGAAGGGGATGAAGGTATCTGGTGATTTAACAGGAATGTTTCAGTAATGGCTGATACAGGAAAATAAAAAAAATTAAATGCAGATGCAACCCTCCTCTTTAATTTCATTATGAAGTAAATAAAATACATTAAAGATAACTTGGAAAACAAGCAAAGGCAGACAATGTCCATTCGCAGCTATATAACACATGCACAATTAGACATCTTAGATGTTACTTTTCATGATCCTTTCAACGCCTTGCACAAACAACACTTTCCAGGGGGAATAAACATTTTTCAAGAGAATGGGAATTGCCTACCCTCTCTAACAAAGCTATTATTTTCACTTTTCCCCGAAGGCTTCCTCCCCCACAGGTCCTCAAGGGTGCCAACCCACCAACACCACAAAAGGCCCATAATCAAAATCTCCCAGGAAATAGAAGATGCTCCAGTATTCCCGAGGCCGCTTACACTTCACATACTAAAGACGTTTCTAATCACAAGTATTCAGCACGCTCTCATTTGGAAAACATCAAGAGGGGGGGAGAAAAAGAAATCGGTCCTCCTGCTTCATGCGACTGGCGCAGAATTGGCTCTCAACTTTAGAACGCACTGTAATCTCTCATGGAAACACTTTGTGAAAAGCCAGTCATATATCGTAGCCCCTAAGTACGAAACCACGGGTCCCTCCAACCACACGAAACAGCTGTGCCCTCAGAGGAAAGGTCATCTGCCGCAGTCGTGTTTCTTTTTACTTTTAAAGAAATGTCAGACCATGTTTTATGCGGTCCTTATGACAGGGTGCTGTTTATTGTATCACCAACCTGCCATACCTTCAGGACGAGGAAACTGCCTTTATTTGGAGAGTATATATCTTTCTGACTTGCAGGAAAGATGAAAATTAAGAACGGCCCTTTTCGGAGTGGGTCTAAGTATTCTTTGACAGTCTCCTACAATATTTCAAACATCTTCGTCAGCCCCATAAAACCTGATGCTGGCCTCGCTCAGCCCAGCTGAAGCTGTGTTGGAGTTAGGACATTTATCGCAAGTGTGGTGTGAAGGCTGCCACTTGGCAGATGTTTTTCGACCAAAGATCTTAAACCAGCTTGCTTGGGGCCCCCAAGGGCAGCGAAGAGCACATAAAGAGATCACACGACGTTCGGAGGTAATAATGATAGGTGATATTTATCATGTGCCCGGCTCTGGGTAAGCATTCTATGTGCATTATCTCAATTTGTCCTCACATGTGCGAGGACACCATCAATACTCCTATGATACAGATAAGAGAGCAAAGATGGAAAGAAATCGAGGGGCTCCTGGGTGGCTCAATTGGTTAGGTGTCCAACTCTTGATTGTGGCTCAAGTCTTGATCTCACAGTTCATGAGACTGAGCTCCACACCGGGCTGTACCCTCACAGAGCGGAGCCTGCTTGGGATACTCTCTCCCGCCTTCTCTCTCTGCTGGTGCTCACTCTCTTTCTCTCTCTCTCTCTCAAAATAAATAAATAAAACATTTTTTAGAGGAAGGAAAGAAGGAAGGAAGGAAGGAAGGAAGGAAGGAAGGAAGGAAGTAGGAAAGAAGGAAGGAAGGAAGGAAGGAAAGAAGGAAGGAAGGAAGGAAGAGACAAATGAAGTAACTTGCTCCAGGATCACACTGTTGTAAAGCAAGGGTGCCAGGACTCAAACTCAGGGCTCATCACTCTGAGCCACACACATAATTAACATTTGTTGGTCACATGATGTCCCCAGGGCGCTGTGGTCCCACATAATAATGACGGTCTCCACAGCCCTCGCACGTTACTCTTATTATCGAAACTGTATCAGAGAACATAAGTTCCCTCCGCATGGTAACACAAGCGTGTGACAGCTTGTATTTGAAATCAGTTCTGTATGACCTCCACCTCCCCACTCTGATGCCAACGTGCTTGACGCAGAGAGTTTTCTAGAGGTGAGAAGTAAAGGGAACATGAAACATTTTCAAGAACCCACTGTGGACCTTGACTGTCTAAGGATCAGTTGGGGAGGGAGTGTGACAAAGCCACTTGAGAGCTCTGTTTGAAATCCTTGCCAAATTCCATGTCAGTGTGTTATTATAGTCTGGCGTAGGTGAAATGTTAGGAATGCCAAGCCGCTTCAGAAATCAGCTTGGGTCTGGACCAAGCTTATGATGGACAAGTGGTTACTTAACTGGATGCAACCTGGTCGTGTAAGTTGGTCAAGCAGTACCTTGCCCGGGACCATGCAGCTGGCTGTGGTATGCATCAGGCAGGCCTCCTGCCAGTCCCAACTCTCTGTGGGGATGGGGAAACCGTGAAGTTCAGATCGAGTAGGTGAGGAGACTGTGAAATCTTTTTCTGCTTAAAGTCACAAGGGAGGCCAACAGCTGACGTATACATTTTACTTTCCCTTCCTCCCTTCCCGCAGATTACCCCCTCACCCCACACCCCCCCACCTGGCCCTGGCTCCCTCTCTTCTCCCCACTTCCTCAACCACCCTGGGATGGTGGGAAATTGCTGGATAGGTGGGCTGGCTTCTAGCCCTTGCTCTGACACTCACTAGCTTTGTAACTCTAGACAAACCGCTTAACCTATGTCTTTCGACCTCATTGCTTCATTTTTTTTTTCAGCAGATTTGTATTAAATGCCAAACGAGATGCTTGTATTTCATCAGCGACATGAGGAGTTAGGCCAAGTGGACTCTGCAGTCCTTTCTAGGTTTAAAATGCTGTGACTCCCCCTCTGCCCTGAGACTCCTTTCCTTTTCTTTAACATCTTCTTCCTTCCTTCTGTATATACTTCCTTCCTCTGTAACCTTATTCAAGTCTGCCTCTGAGGCTCTCTCTGACACAGAAGCAGAGAGACAAAGATAGAGGAGAGAAATTCATAGATGGAGGAACCAACCTTCCTTCCTTCCTTCCTTCCTTCCTTCCTTCCTTCCTTCCTTCCTCCCTCCTTCCCTCCCTCCCTCCCTCCCTTCCTTCCATTCTTCCTTCCTCCCTCCCTTCCTTCCTTCTTAAGGAAGGATTCCATGGACCCCATGGTATGTTTCTTTGGCTTTTTAGGGGACTAAAGAAACCTCTCTTAATTCATTTGTTCATTCAGGCAAACATTCCAAGAGTCTGCAAGTACAAGCATTTTCTTAGGCGTGGTAATGACAATGACCACTGATGAGATCTGGAAGAGATTTGCTCACACTGATATGCAAACTGTGGTTCCTTGGGGGAACCCAAGGAGCTGATGCACATTGTAATCACTTGCCTCT
>NW_027532601.1:1392582-1461102 GCF_008692635.1 Crocuta crocuta
TCCTTCCTTCCTTCCTTCCTTCCTCCCTCCCTCCCTCCCTCCCTTCCTTCCATTCTTCCTTCCTCCCTCCCTTCCTTCCTTCTTAAGGAAGGATTCCATGGACCCCATGGTATGTTTCTTTGGCTTTTTAGGGGACTAAAGAAACCTCTCTTAATTCATTTGTTCATTCAGGCAAACATTCCAAGAGTCTGCAAGTACAAGCATTTTCTTAGGCGTGGTAATGACAATGACCACTGATGAGATCTGGAAGAGATTTGCTCACACTGATATGCAAACTGTGGTTCCTTGGGGGAACCCAAGGAGCTGATGCACATTGTAATCACTTGCCTCTAAAGGAATGCCCAAACTAAGCACATGGACTACCTTAAAAGTGAGCCTCCGAAGCCCACTAGAATAAAGCCTTCCCAAGAACATGATTCCAATGGCCTGCCGACATCGACAAGTGCAAGCTGTGTGTGTGTCTGATGTACACCACTTTTCTGCTTGAAAATTCCAAAGGGCTTGAGGAATAGTTACACTGGTGCTGTACAACAGAACTCTAGGATCATGCAAGTCTTCTACATCTCTGCTGTCCAATAGCCACATATAGCTAGTGGCCACCACATGGGGCAGCATAAATACAGAACATTAAAAGCTCATAAGAAAGGACATAGGACCCCTGGACCTGATAAAGCTTAATCAACTGAGCCACCCAGGTGCCCCTGGACCTGATAAAGCAAATATGTGCAATGTACATCAGGTGAGATCGTATGAGATGAGGGAGTTATGAGTAATCAAACCCTGAATTTTGGGATTTTTAAGAAGAAAAATGCCAACACAAAAAGGGAGGAATTTAGTCATAAGCAGTTTCAGGTGGCCCTGGCACATAGTAGGTCTCTGAAACTTCACTGGATAGAAGAATGGTTGTGACTAGTTCTGATTAGACTGTCGTGGGTAGTATAAAGGACAGACACCCACGCCCATTAGCTTAAGCGAATGATGGTAGTAGTTGTAGAAAAGCTCTCCTTGTTTTATACAGGGGGTAGGAACTTTCAGACCACCAAAATCAGCTAGAGGGAGCTAGATCTCACAGTGATTGGGTGGCTCTGGAATATATCTTAACAATTTCTTTTAATAACCTGATGTCAGACACCTATAAAAACTGTATAAGCACTTTTTTTGGGTTGAGCACTGACAAATGCCAATGATAAAATGATAAAAATGCCATTTAAAAGGCATATCAAAGGCAAGAAGAATAAGAAAGTCTTCATACTTGGGACAGAGGTTGATGTGATTAATCATGGATCCTGTTTATTTTTTTTCCTCCTATTTTATCTCAAGGAGATTGACCTTCATATGAAAAAACAAGAATGCAAACATTTTAAGAGATAAGCGAAAGTAGGTTATTATAATATAACTCATTGCCCTCAACGAGTTCAAATCTCCAGGTCTACACAGATTATGCCACCAGAATCTTGCAGAAATAACGAATGGGGAAATGCTAGTAGATACTTTCTGAACAACTGTGGAGAATGAGTGAGGTCTGAGTAGACTGGAGAGGGTTAAACATTTTCCCAGTTTTCAAGAAATGGTAGAGAAAAGACTTCATCAGCTAAAGGCCAGTAGGCTTACTGACCATCTCTAGAGCAATTTGTGGATTTTAAAGGAAATGGTTTGTGGACACACTTTGAAAGGAAAGCAATGATCACCAAGAATCACAATGGGTTCACTAAGAATAAATCATGCCAGTCCACCCTCCATTCTACCTTTGGCCCAGAGAATTGCAGAAACACATACTAAATTGCACCTTAGTGAGGAACTTGACAGATTCTCTCATTAGATCCTTTAGACAGAATTTAGAAATTTGAGCTCAATGGTGGTACCATTGGATAGATTAGTAAGCACTTGGATGGCTATCCTCAGAGTTGTGATTAATAGATTGTTGTCAACCTGAAGGGAGGCTTGTATATTGTGCCATAGAATTATTTGTCCTTGGCCTGCTCCACTAAACGTTTGCATGACTTAGACCAGTGATGGTATGTTTATTAAATCAGCAGATGACAGGAAACTAGGAGGGATAGATAACGGATTTCAAGCCCTAAATTTTCTCAGTCTGAGCAAATGGGCCAACTTCAATAAATTTGCAGTGTGAGGGTCTGCCCTAGTCTATGTTGACAAACACCCCCTTTGAAAGACCAGATGGGATAAAGCCAGGAAAACCTTGCCTAAGTGATTGAAAACCCGGGGTTTCCGCCATTTCGCATGATCAGACCACCGAAAACGATTTGGTTTCAATCTTGCTTTGTGGTGAGAATAACATCACAATATTTTAATGTCATCCTCTGGCTCTTGTTAGGACTGACTTGTGGAATGATTCCTCAGTCTCTTGTCTTTGTGCCCTGCTCACCAATAAGAAGTTTCCAAGTTTCAGCCTACACTTAGAGCCCTTAGTACTTTATTTCCCTTTATGAGTGAGGAACTCAGAAAGCCAATTCTTGCCATTTGTTTGTGGGGAGGCTGAAGAGGGCTTCTATCCTTGGTGACCATCCTGGGCTTGCTGGGTGATGTTGCACTATCCTCTGTCCAGCAGGCCCTGTTTGATCATGGATGTCATCTAAAAGGCAGCCCTTCTTTGCCCCTTAACACTTTGGGACTATGGACCCTGTGACATATGATAGATTATTAGAGTTAGTTGCATTTAAAAACCAGCAAGACAAGCCCTGGGGCAACAGTTGCTTGTGTTCAGCTGATTGTGAACCTAAAAGCCAATGTGATCCTAAGATCTGCTATCAGAAATAATGAGTCTATCACAAAGAAAGTGATCCTCTTGGTCACCTTTGTGCTGATAAGACCATGCCAAGTCTACATGGAGAAACACTATCAAATTGAAACTTCCTTGGGGAAGAATAGCTAGCAGAGGTGAGGCTTGAAACTAGGGCCCCTGGATGGCTCAGTTAGTTGAGTGTCAGACTCCTGATTTTGGCTCAAGTCATGATCCCAGGGTCATGGGGTCAAGTCCCGTATCAGGCTCAGCACTAAGCCTGAAGCCTGCTTGAGATTCTCTCTCTCTATCCTTCTACCTCTCTCCTCTGCTTGTGTGTTCTCTCTCTCTCTCTCTCTCTCTCTCAAATTAAAAAAAAAAAAAAGAGGCTTGAAACCAACAGAATAAAACACACCTTGAAAACTTTGGGTGGTCAGCTCTGAAAAGACCTTAATAATTGCCCACACATTTTAGGTCTGACATTTAATGGATTAGAGTTATTCTACCAGACAAAGGAAGCATCAATAAGTGAAAACTACAGGAAATCAGATTTCTTACAACAATCTCTAACAATTAGAGCTATCCAAGACTGGCCCAGACTATGTTAGGATGTTCTGAATTCCTTGTGGCTAAAAGTGCTCAAGAAGAGACAATTTGTTATCTATAGTCACAGTTGAAATGCATGAGCTAGCATGTAGCTAACTAGAAAATCTTTAAGGCCGTTTACACTCTGGGTCTATGATTTTATAACCTTATAACTGATATAATTTGGGTTATTTTTTTCCCAATTATCTTTGTCTACTATTCCAAAAATACGTTCTAGAGAAGATATATGGCCTCTTTTTTTTTTTTTTAAGTTTGTAAGACCAGGCAGAGGAAAATTGGGGAAGACCAAGGTTAATCTTTTTTTAAAGATACAGCTGGTAAATATCTGCTAGGGTCTACAAAATTCTCGTCATCATTAGTTACAATCCTTGCCCCCACCCTAGCTCCCTTGGGTCCTTTGAAATATGGCTTCAATTCAGTTGAATTCTCTTATCAGAGTCTGGACAGCAGGTCAGTTTTCCTCCCAAGCCTCCTCTTCATAGATAGGAAGCACTCCAAGGAAGTGTGGCCAAGCGTGGGGGAGGGGGCCTCACCTCCTCAGTCACTGTAACCAACACAACCACTTGATTGGCTCCTTCTGATTCCAGCGTGAGAAGAGGAACTGAGAAAGGAAGGAGTCATAACATAAAAGAGGGATTAGGCTCATCCCTCTTCCTGCCTCAGCCCATGGCCATTCCGCTGCTGGGCTTCCTTCCATCCCTGGGCCTGTCTCTCCACTAAACAGCCTCAAGGTGACTCCTGTCTCTCTCCCACGACTCTCGGCCATCCTTCTCAAGTAAATGTTCTGTCTGCATCACTAGCAATTTCTGTCCCAAGCCACACATCTTTCAGACAATTGTGTCCAGACAGGGAAGATATGATTATTTTAATTATTATTGTTACCATCCCTACCTCCTGAAAACATATGATGTCAATGCTTTAAGTCACTTCTTTAACAGATGAGGAAACAAGTCATGATAAAGAATATTGAATAATTGACTAGTGTCAGAGCATGCTCTAGGGAGAACTTAAAATACATAGATGCAAGGTGAAACCAGGTAACAATAAAAGACCTTTTCAAATCTATGGAAACAGAAAGAAAAAGAAAGAGAGAGGGAGAGAGAGAGAGGGAAAGAAAAGAAAGAAAGAAAGAAAGAAAGAAAGAAAGAAAGAAAGAAAGAAAGAGGGAGGGAGGGAGGAGGAAAGAAGGGGGGAAAGGTAGGAAAGGAGGAAGGAGGGAGGAAAGAGAAGGATGGAGGGAGGAAGAAAAAAAGGGAAAGAAGGAGAGAGGGAGGGAGAGAGGGAAGGAAGAAGGAAGAATGGATAGAGAAAAGAAGGAAGAAGGAAGGGAGGGAAGGAGGGAGGGAGGGAGGAAGGAAGGAAGGAAGTAGTAGGGAGGGAGGGATGGAAGGGAAAGGAGGGAGGAGACAAGGAAAGAAAGGGACGAAAAGAAAGTAGAATGGTGGTTTCCAGGGACTGGGGGAAGGAGTCCCTGGGAAGTCATTGTGTAAGGGGTCAGAGTTTCAGATTTAGCAGATGAAATGAGTTCGGCAGATGGATAGTGATGATGGGGGTAGAGCAATGTAAATGTAGTTAATACCACTGAACTGTATACTTACAAATGGATAAGATAGTAAATTTTATGTTTGGTGTATTTTAGCACAAGAAAAAAATGAGAAGAGAAAAGCTCTTTTCAAACCTATATTTTGACTCTATGATTTTCAATTAGAACTTGTAAGAATCAGCACATAATTAATATGCACACTATAGGTATCTAAGACACAATGTAAAAGTAGGTGAGGAAGTAAGGAAGACATGCATCTGGGCAGGGAAGTCATAATTCTCATGGACAAGAGAAACTCCTCACTCAATATTTACCAACACTCAATAACCACCTTTCCCAGTCTTGGTTTTCTGGAATCTCAGCCAAGAATAGATTCAGAACAGCACATCCTAAGAGAGTCCGATGGGCCAGGGCGAAGATGTTAGGGTAAGACACAGAGTCTAGAAAAGATATTGGATAATGATTAAAAGCATATACAAAACTAATAAAAGTCAGCAGGCTGAGGCCATTTAGTGCTGGAGCAAATAGCTCTTCACAGCCCAATAGGCCCTGAGGGCCTAGAGCCATGACTGATGCACATAATCAAGTTATCAAAGCATCATTTAAAGTTAAATAATGTCTGAGTTCTTAGTTGATGAAAGAAGAGAGTATCAAATACTTTTTAGAAATATTCTCATAAGATGCTTCATGTTTGTTTCCAAGTTTGCATTTAAAATGGAGTATGCTCAATTGTCTGGAAGACTCCCTGAGGCAGAAACTCTCATTTTCCAATGATACCTGATAAAAGAGTGTACCAGAGGGTTCCAGAAAGTTCAGTTCTTGTACTGCTTCCTTTCCAGGGGGTGGAAGTAAGCTCCAAGGAGGATTTTCCCACTACTTATGTTGCCTCACTCTTGTATGTGTGCTTTTAGTTAAGTCCACCCACACGGGCTGCTAAGAACCAGACATCAGCACAAACAACAGGCAGCCCATCCTCTAGGCTTGAAGAAGAGCAACCGCCTCTGAGAAGGGCTGGTGGGTAAATGGGGCTCAGTGGGAGTCCTCTCAACTGAATGGAAACAACCTGATCCAACCACATACTCCCTTTTGGAAAGAATAAGTGCTGCAATATAAAGAGAAGGTGAGCTAATTGAGCTCAGGTCCCTGTTCCAAAGCTGCTATGGACTGGATCTGTCACTTGGAATGCCTAAGAAGGCCACCAGCAATTTTTAAGAAGACTTCAGTATCCATAGTCCTCAAGTGATATAATATGTTTCCTGAGCAAGGGATAGCCTGAACTACACCAGAAATGGGCACCTGATTGAAGGTCGGCCAATCTATAGACTGATCCCAACCAATGAGGTGAACTGGCATGAAGCAACTACCCATGAGGTGATGAACACCCTTACTCTCCCATTAGAATTTGAAAAGGAAACTATGGAGAGGCTCAGCCAGTGTACTGGGATACATACCGAGTAAGAAATACTTCCCCTTGGTCCTCTTGGAGCTCACAGAGCAGTGGTGTTGAGGGCAAGTAAATTCTATTACTGGAATTGCCATGAAATCGTGTGGTCAGTGCAAATCAGCGCAGCCACTATGGGAAAACATTGTGGAGGTTACTCAAAATATTAAAAACAGAAATATCACATGATCCCACAATTCTACTTCTGGGGATTCATCTGAAGAAAACCACAACACTGGGTCAAAAAGATCTGCACCCCCATGTTTATTGCAGCAGTATTATTCCCAATAGCTAAGACACAGAAGCAGCCTGAGTGCCCATCTGTGGGTGTATAGATAAAGAAAATGTGTATATATAAAATGGGATACCACTCAGCCATAAAGAAAAGAAGGAAGTCCTGCCATTTGCAATAACATGGATGGGCCTTTAGGGTATTATGCTGAGTAAAATAAGTCAGACAAAGAAAGACAAAATACTGTATGATCTCACTCATGCAAATCTAAACAAACAAAAACAAAAACACAAAAAAACTGAACTCATAGAAACAGAGAACAGATCAGTGGCTGCCAGAGACAGGGGGTGGGGAGGAGGTATGGGGAAAACGGGTGGAGGGGTCAAAAGGTACAAACCTCTAGTTATAAGATAAATAAGTAGTGGGATGTACATGTACAACATGATGACTATGTTTCACAACACTGCTTTGCATATTTGAAAGTTACTAAGAAAGTATATCTTTTTTTAATGTTTATTGAGTTTTGAGAGAGTGTAAGTGTGAGGATGGAAAGCAGGCTCTGTGCCAAAGGGGGTTCTTGAACTCACTGAACCAGGAAATCATGACCTGAGCTGAAGTCAGAAGTCAGACGCTACACTGGACTGAGCTACCCAGGCGCCCCTAAGAAAGGACATCTTAAAAGTCTTCATCACAAGAAAAAGAAATTGTAGTTCTGTGCAGTGATGGATGTCTCATTGACTTATTGTGGCAATCATTTCACAGTACATACATATAGTAGATCATTATGTTGTACACCTGAAACTAGCATAATATTAAATGTCACACTATATCTCAATGAACCAAAAAAAGACACCACTCTCCTGCTACAAACCTTTCTAGGCAACTAGGAAAAAACACCCACACTTCTTCCTCTGGTTAACAGGGCCCAGAACACTCGATCACTCATCTTTCCCCACACATCCACATGGCATTCAGGGCTCCACTCCAGTGCTGTCTAGAACCATACACGGGTCTGAGGCTAGAGGGGATATATGCTTCTCTCTCTACATTTTCATGTCTTTTTTGAATGGTTAATATTTTTCCAGAACATTAAAGGAGTTGAAAAAATATTGAAAACTTAACAAGTACATGAAAACTCACATTATTTTATTTAAGTTTAAATATTTTATTTATACCAAGCTAGAATTTATTAGCTTTGACAGAAGCAAACTCACCAAGAATATGTTCAGAATTTGCTTCTTAGCTGATCTCATTTTCAGTTGAGAGAATTACCATATTTAACATCTCTTGATTAAGTGATGCTCTTCAACAATTTTTTTAATTTTTAATTTTTTTAAGTTTATTTATTTTGAAAAGAAAGAGAAAGCAGGGGAGGGGGAGAAAGATATATATATATATACATATACGTATATACAGAGACAGAGAGAGACAGAGAGAGAGACAGAGAGACAGAGAGAATCCCAAGTAGGCTCCACACTGCCAGTGCAGAGCCCAATATGGGGTTCAAACCCATGAACTGTGAGATCATGACCTGAGCCGAAGTCAAGAGTCAGACCTTTAATCGGCTGAGCCACCCAGGTGCCCCTATTTTTAATTAGCTTCACTTTACTGATCCTTTTTTATTTAGTTTTCATATTTTATTCATATTTTTGGCATTAATTTTGCTTTTTAAAAAGATGTCATTAACACATTATTTACTTTGATTACTGAGATTTTGGTACCCCTCCCTAAATTCTGTGCCCAGTTCTGTGCTTACCCGCTTCACCTAGACCCTGGCCTGTTCGGCTCTAAGGCCATCTCCTCAAAGAGCCCTTCCCTGACCCTCTATCCAAGTAGCCTCCCAACCCTGTGCTTGCCTAGTTACCTTGTCTACTGTTGCTCTGATTTAGTTTTAAAAGTACTTCTGTTTTTCCAAATCATCTTACTTCACTTTTAAATTTTTTCTTAAGTTTTGTCCTCCACCCCCAGGAAGAAAACCCATGCACTGGGCACCTATAAAAGCACCTGGCACATGTCTGATGAAATACTATATTTGAAAATAATTGAGTTCTAGATGGTTTGAAGCTATGTGCTTCATGGTGGAGGATTCTAAAAGGTAATTTAAATACCAAATTCTAGTGAGGATGTAGAGCAACAGGACTCTCACTCACTGCTGGTGGGAACAGCCACTTTGGAAGACTGTTTGGGGGTGATTTACAAAATTAAACATACTCATCAGCATAGTCTTGCTATGAGCCAGCAGTCATGCTCTTTGGTATGTCACCAAAGCAGTTGAAAATTAATGTCCACAAAGGAACTTGTACACAAGTTAAGTACAGCAGCTTCATATTCATGATTACCAACATGGAAGCAACCAAAATGTGCTTCAGTAGGTAAATGGATAAAGAAACTGGTGCATCCAGACAATGAAATAGTATTTAGTGATTAAAAAAAAAAAAAAGCCATGAAGTCATGAAAAAAGTCATGGAGGAAACTTAATACTAAAGAGGAAGCCAACCTGAAAGAGCTACATAAATACATACTGTATGATTGCAACTATACGACAAAAAATTACGAAGCCAGAAAAAGATCCAGAGGTGGCCAAGAGTTGGGGGGAGGGGGGAATGAATAGGCAGAGCATGGTACTGCCATTATCCATTTGTCCAAATCCATGGAAGGCACAATACCAGGAGGAACCTCTAATATAAATTATATGGACTTTGGGTGATAATGTGTCAATGTAGTTTCATCGATTGTAACAAATATGCCCACGCTGGTGAGGAATATTGATAATGGGGAGTGGGGGGCTAGGTATGTGTTGGGCCAGGGGGTAAATAGGAACTCTCTGTACCTTCTGCTTAATTTTGCTGTGAGCCCACACATGCCCCCCAAAATAAAGTCTACCAA
Source organism: Crocuta crocuta (assembly GCF_008692635.1). Taxonomy (NCBI): domain Eukaryota; kingdom Metazoa; phylum Chordata; class Mammalia; order Carnivora; family Hyaenidae; genus Crocuta; species Crocuta crocuta. The sequence goes on from NW_027532601.1 coordinate 1,402,031, forward strand.
AAAGGAGGAAAATAGGTATCTGAGAAAGTACAGTGAAGCAGAGAAAATCAGAAGGGTAGTTCTTGCAGAAAGGAATGGATGAGAAGCAAAGGTGTGGCAGTCACTGCCTAATGCTTCCAAGAGTTCATCAAAGATAAGGATGATAGGGTGTCTCCTGAATTTAGAAAGAGATCATCCTCTACGTCAGCAGCACAGATTCACCAGAGGATTGTGTGTTGAGGAATGAATGGGCAGTACAAAAGTAGTAGAGACAACAATAATCACAACTCTAAATGTTTGGCAGTGACGGAGAAGCAAACAGAGGAAGGGGACAAGGGTGAAGAGACTATTGATGGTTTTAGAGAGGAAGAGACATAAACATGTTTAAATATTGATAGGGAAACACCCAGAAAAAGAGAGAGGTAAAGAATGATAATGTAGGAAGGGGGATAATGTTTATTCCATCTTCCTCAATAGGTGGCAGTAGGTAGAAACCAAGATGCTGGTGGAGGGATTTGCCCTCAACAGAAGGGGAAACTGTTATTCTATTGTAAAAGGTAGGAAGGAAGGAAGACCATGAAGAGGCATGAAGAGGCATGACGAAAGAAAAATAGATCGGACCTTCTTTGATGCTTTCTAAGTTTTCCTATGAAATTGGAAGTGAGATCTACTGAGGATAAACTATGAAGCAACTGGGTAGGAGGTTTTATTTCTTCACTTAACAAATATTTATTGTTTTATTTCAGCTCGAAAATCTCAAATATTGTCTAAGTCAGGTACAGGACAGAACTCTGGGTATGATCAATCCTGATGCAAATTTTCTATCTATGGATGAGTAAAACTAGAAAACAAGTTATCTGTTCCTCAATAAAATTCAATGGTGGGATAGTCATAGCCTGCCAGATATAGACAGTCCCACTCAAAAAGGGAGAAAATGGATGGGAAAAAAGGCATCACTGGTCCTAGACAACTTTGAAACCCAGCGGGGCAAACTCCATTAGCTCTCAAGGCCTGTAAATAAGATCCTGTGGCCTGAGACTCTGTGCTTTGGACCCAAGGTTCTGCTTTCCAAGCCATCCTTCCTTTTTCATGAAGGGTCATGTGTGTTTGTAGCTAAATAGTTTGATCAGAGCCTGCTTCCTTTCTATGGAGATTTGGGAGTTCTATAGCCCTCTTTCATTTTGTCCTCTCAGTTCAAGCTGGTGGTGTGTCTGCTGCTATGACATTCTCAGAAATCTTATGGATTTCCTGTGTATGTCAGGGGCATCTATTAGAATTCCATTAGACCAACGACCTTTCCACAGGCTTTTCCTGGTAATCTCCTCTATTCCTGGCTTCAGTGAACATGGTTGAGTCACACACCTAATCTCTTCAAAGATCCCTCTGTGGGACCCAATACTCCTAAATTCTGATCCCAGGCACAAACTAAATCCAGTGACACCCTTGGCTTTCCCTCCAGAGCACAGCTTTCCTAACAGCAAATCTCCTAATTTTAACATCTTTTGCCATCTAGTTAGGCTGAGAATTTCCCAAATCAACAAATCTTTTTCATGTTTCTTAACAGTTCTTCCTTAATGAAAGGCTGTGCCTTCCATGTCTTGCTTGGGAATCTCCTCAGCTAATATCTACATTCACTGTTTAACATTTCTGGTTTCTACATAACTGTAGGACACAACTCTGCTAAGCTTTCTGCTGCTTTATACCAAAGATCCCTTTATCTCCAGTTTCCAAAGACATGTTCCTCATTTCTTTCAGAGTCCACACTGGTAGCACCTTTAATGTCTATATTTCAACCAACAATTTGTTTATGGTAATTTGTGCATTCTCCAAGACAATATGGACTTTCTTCACCAGTGAAAGGCCCCCACTTCCTTCTGAGCCTTCACAGGCATAGTTTTAACACCTGTGTTTCTACTAATAGTCTGTTGAAGGCAATCTAGGCTTTTTCTAACATGACCTTCAAAACTCTACCAGCTTCTGAGCACTGCCCAATTCCAAACCCACTTCCACATTTTTAGGTATTGTGTTTTTAGGTATTTAGATATCTGTATTTTTAGGTATTTAGGTATTTGTATTTTTAGGTATTTAGGTATTCATATTTTTAGGTATTTAGGTATTAGTAGAGCTGCTGCTCTACTTTCAGAGCATGAAAATCCATACCAGGTTCAACCAGAAAATTAGAACCAATAGAATCAGATATATATTAAGAGATTTATTGCAGGGAATTGGCTTATGTGACTGTGGAAGTTGGCTAGGCAAGTCCTAAATCTGTAGGACAGGCTGTCAGAAAGGGAGGCCAGAACTTTCACGTATGAACTAAAGATGCAATCCACAAAAGCCTCAGTTCTGCTCTTACATAGCCTTCCACTCCCTGAATCGAATCCAGCCAGAGTACCTAAGATAATCTCCCTTAGTTAAAGTCAGCTAATTATGAGCTTTAATCACAGCTACAAAATACCTTCATAGCAACACTTAGATTGGTGTCTGATTGAATAACTGGGAACGATGGCTTAGTCAAGTTGACACATAAACCAACCATCACAGTCATGTGCAAGATTCAGCAAGGATGCCCACCTGCCTGGGCAGGTATAGGCAAGAAAGCAGTAGAAGGTGACAGCCTGAAATGCAGGGTTTTATAGACCACTGAGAAGGATGAAAAAATTTTGAAATCATTAGTTCAGAGAATCACAGGGCTGAAAAGCCTAGGTATAGAGTGTGCCATGTATGGCACATGTAGCAGTCTCCCCGGTCTAGGCAAGTTGAAGTCAGACACTTGAATACTCCAGGATTTTTCAGGGTGGACATAACAGAAAAAAGAAAAGGAGGCAAGGAAGTTAACTGGCAAGAGAAATATGGACACAGTGAACCATTTAGTCTAAGCTGGGTGGGAAATGGAGTGAAGAGTGGATAGGGGAAGAGCTGAGCTTCAAGGGACTCAAGAAAGGACAATAATAACAAGACCATATGATCAAGGAATGTGCAGAATAGGAGTAGCTACATGATATAGGTGTGAAAATAAGAGGTCAGGTCGACAATGGAATGTCTACACTTATTCTTTCTGGAATGGGACAGTTGTGAGTTGCAATAGGGTATGCAATGTGTTGGAAAGGGTGGCTGATGAGAAAGAGAGTAAAGGTCTCAGAGATGAGCCCAACCTAGAATGGAAATTAGGAGGAGGAGCCCCACACCAGTGTCTTCACTGAATGAAGGTATTTGTCCAGAGAACAGCTAGTGATGTAACCAGAGGGGATAGCCTTATGGCAAAGGCTGGAAGAAAGCAGGGCTTTTCTTCCCTCTAGAGGCATGTGGGGAGTCAGAAAATGAGAATTATTCATTTGAGACAGCTACCAAGAGAAGCAGTATCCTTTGAAGAGAGCCTGGTCTCAGTTAAGGAATGGAAATAGAGGGAATCTTTAGTGAAAATGTTGAAGATGCAGAGAATTTGCTTCCTATGGGACCATGGAAGGATTGGAAAGTAGAGCAGCAGGAAGGTGGGTTGGGGAATCGGAGGAGAGAGCTATAAAGACAAGAGGAAGTTAAAGCATCTTGGATGTTAACCAAGAATAACAGAAGAGCGGCATGATGGATTTATTGGTGGTGAGTTTCTTACAAAAGAAAGTCACAGAAGTCTCCTGGTGGATGAGGAGAGGGACACTTAGGCCTTGAGTTATCCAGGGCCTGGATGGATTCCACTTGCAAGGGAGGCCTAATCTGCTGGATGAATAGATTGTGGCTTCCCTGGGAGAAGACAGCAATAATCAAGACAGATGACATGGGTTCTCCGTAGGCACCATTACACTCTCCTGTGGTGGAATTTAAGGAGATGTTGAACCCTATTTATATAGATAACTACTTCAAAATGATATTGTGAGTCCTTCGGGGGGAAAGACAATGGAAAGAAAAGTCTAACAGACAGTTAAGCCAGGCAACAAAGAGTCATAGTTCTAGATGCATACATTCAATTTTGTATTTATTTTTGAGTGCTACCGGTATGAGCATATAAATGAAAGTTGAAGCTATGCATCTAGAGGAGGAAAAGTGCCATCTAAAGAGAACATTAGTAATAATAATAATAATAATGATAGCAAAACTTATTGAGCACTTCCTTCATACTCTAGCATATGATATGTATCAACTCAATCATCTAAACAACTCTATGTGTAGTGTAGGTATTAATAATTTTCCCATTCTACAGATAATATCACAAAACTTATAATGGTGGTACTAGGATTAAAACCCAGAGCCTACACTCCGAATCCCAATCTCAGTCTACGAAAAAAGGAGAAGTTAAAGACATAATACTGGAGAACATCATTATTAAAAAAATATACTCCAGAGAAAATAGAGAAAGTATACATTGCTGAAGATATAGGTACTGAATCCTAAGGATGATCTTAAAGGTTGATTTTAAGATACGTTGCTGACAGCATCTTGGTTTCTTGCCTTTGACTCTTTTTTTCTTGAAAGTGGAATGTGGGATAAAAATGACTTCAATTTAGTTGGGTTTCAATTAATGAAAGTTTTGTGGTATCTGCTTAGTGGTTTAATAAAAGCAACTTTAGCACTGGGAAAATTTCCTCTAGTCTTCCCGCATTCCCACAAGAAATTTTTATTTAAAAAATAATAATCACCATAATAGTAATCATAATTTTTCTTGTTTTCTAAAGTGGACTCCTTGGACCTTGCTGGCTAAAGCAGTTACTGGGGAAGGATCAGGGGTTAATTTCAGTTCTCCTGGGCTGTGAACACTGACATGGGACTAAAGGAAAACCTTCATCCAATTTTTTTCCAAATTAAATCAAGAGCATTGATAATTAGTTTCTATCAAAGACATCTAGTGGGAAATGAAAGAATTGAAAAAGCCATAAGCTGCCTTTACTTCTTCATTAATATTTGCTCCCAAATGCAGGTCAAATAAACTACACTCACAGTTTTAAATGAGTTGCTTTAAAGTTGATGAATTATTTTTCTCCTTGGATTTATACCACCCGTTGTGGCTAATTATTCCCACTACATTCCCCTCTCTTAGTTGAGGTTTTAGTCAAACAAAGAAAACAAAGCTAGGCTCCACAGAAATTGAACCCTGTTTTGCTTTCAAAATTTCGTTCACCACATATGGAATCCCACTTTGAATACTGAGAGGTTTGTTCTCGCAATCAAAGCTCCTCCTGGCTCTAACTGATAATGGATGAGGTCAGTTGATTTTATGGCTCTCAGAATCACCAGAACAGAAACACAGTTTAGGAGACAAGCCTGGGGCCACCTGGGTGGCTCAGCTTGTTGAGCGTCCAACTTCAGGTCAGGTCATGATCTCACGGTTCGTGGGTTCAAGCCCCACGTCGGGCTCTGTGCTGACAGCTAGCTCAGAGCCTGAAGCCAGCTAGCTTCAGATTCTGTGTCTCCCTCTCTCTCTGACCCTGTAGGAGCTGCAAGTGCAAGGAGACAAGCATGTAGGAGCTGCAAGTGCAACGCCATTGCTACCACATACTCATGTCTCTGGTTGAAGCTTTCTTTTGCTCCACTGGGCGCTGGCTTGCTCATCTGCAAGATAAGGATAAGAAACTGGTAGAAACAGCTAGCTAGCCACCCAAATTCGTACCTCTCCCTTCTAGTGCAGAGCTGTTGCTGGGAAGTAAATCTGTCAGCTGGAAACTAGATGTCCCCACCCCTGTTGTATCCAAGTGGAGTCATATGACTGGTTTTCACCAACAGGAAGTTGATGGAGTTGTGTGGGCTTCGGCTTTTAGACAGTGGGCATGCACTCCTGCTATTGGCTGAGATAGAGTAGCAGGGACGAGATTTATCCTCATGTCCAGAACAACTAAAACAGCAGAAAATATATATGAAGCAAAGGTTCACAAGACATAGGACATAGGAAAACAAAAGGCAGTGACCCCTGAGTGGTGGAAAAGAAATGAGGTGAGCCCGATCATTGTCCACACTTCACTCCCTGAAGAAAGTTTCTGATGTGCAGCACACGGAGGGAGAATCTAGGGTGAGCCCAACAGTATCCCCGAATTGAGAATATGGAGCTGGGAGCCTGGGGAAGTCTAAGCAGCTAGAGTGCACAGGCCAGAGTATGGGAGGGTGCTGCACAGACAGAGAATTCTGGGGCTCTGTAGACAGTCTCCATTGAGTATTCAGTTGAATATACAATGGAGTATAGCATACACACATACACATACACACATGTGTATGAGTAAACTACCCAAGGCCAGGAAAAGAACCACTCCAAAAGATTGGGGGGAACAATGCCCAGAGTACACACATGGCCAGGATCAGTACCTGTTCCAAATCACCAGAGTGGGAAATCTCACAGTACATGAGGTATCAGAGTACTAAAAAGAGTCTTGCTTCACAACTGAAGAAAGATTAATCTTAAATAAACACTGTCTTGATCTCACTTAAAAAGGCTTATCCAAAATGATCAAATTATTTTTAAGCAACTTAACAGCATCCCAGAGCAAAGCTCAGGGCTATTTGTTAGCATGCAAAAATATGCATCCCCAAATAATGTAAAATGCATGATGCCTAGCATCCACCAAAAATTGTCAAACAAAAATACTGAAGAAATATATATCCCATAATGAAAAGAAAAAGTCGATTGAAGCTGACCCACAAATGACTCAGATGATAGTATCAGTAGAAAAGGACAATACAAATTTTTAACTATCTTCCACATATTCAGGATGCTAGAGGAAAGACAGAAAAGCTAAATAGAGACAGAGAAGATATTTTATGAACCAAAGTAAAAACATTATTAGAACAAATATAAGAAAACTATTGAACTAATAAGTGAATTTGGCAAGGTTTCAGGATGAGAAACTAATATAGAAAAATCAATTGTATATGTATATAGTAATAAGGAACAATTAGAAGATGAAATTTAAAACAATATCATTTATAATAACAACAAAAAATGAAACACAGATCAACTTAACAAAAGATATGCAAGACTTGCACACTCAAAGCAACTCTCAGAACATATCTTATGATGAACTCAGTCAACAGAAAGCACCTTACCAGGATAAACTCAATGCCCCCATTGCCCCCTAATCTAATTAGGTCTTTGCTCTCCACCCCTACTCTCTACCTCTTGTTTGCCAGCCTGAAATCTGTCCCAAGGTCCAACCTCCTTTTGAGTTCTCTCCACCACCAGAGATAGAGTGGCTTCTGGCATCCCACCTTACGATGAAAACTCATGTCTTCAATGCCCCATCTCCTTCACGCTGCAATACCACACCCCATCTTCCTTCTCCATCCTGAATCTGTCCCCTTGCTGGGTGATTGACCATAGGGATTTTCACCTCAGGGAAACTCAGCCCCTTGACCTCAAGGTAGCTTCCCCTCAATCTCTCCCATCCGGTGAAGCCCAGAAATCCATCATCAGCATAATGTACAGGGCTGGATTATTTCGTTTGGAATAATATTCCTGTGGGCCTTTCACATGTAAGGTTTTAAGTACTCAATCTGGTCTCATCTAGGGGTCCTTCTATCAGCTCCTGATCTTCTGGCCAAGGAATGGCTTTATCAGGAACCAATGATCATTTTTAGTGAGAGAGGTATCAAAATCCATATGGTAGAAAACTTTCTTAGAAAAGAAAATAATCCTTGGAGATACAACTTACCTACAAAGATAACCTTATACATTATTCTGCAGAACGGCTTATTCTTCTTAGAGACTCTAATTTATTTGAAAACTATCCTTTCCAAGAAGGAAAAGATCTTTGAGTGTGCAAAACTGAGATTCTACCAAGCTGGCTTTCCTGCAACCAAGAATTATTTGTCCTAAAATTCCTTGAGACCCCATCTTTTTAAAGTATATTTTCCCTAAAGTTTTCAAGGTCCCAGGACTAATTCTTTGGCAGGGTTCAAGTCCACAGTATCTGTTTTTGTCTTTCCCCTACAGACACCTTAGCAGTTCATACAAAAAGGAAATATTTCTAAACCCGCAGCCTGAAATGGGAAGCTGGCCACCCACAGCAAACCCCAGGTATTCCAGCCTGTGTCTTATTATAAGACACACACACACACACACACACACACACACACACACACACCTATATAGATATATATTAATCTTATGTTACATATAACACATATGTCATATGTCATTATATACATGTATTGTAGATAATATATAACACGCTACATATTATGTTTGCTGACCTTTAGCAACAGCCCATGCCTCCCCACTGTACCCTCCAGACTTCCCTCCAGAGTCGCTGTTTCTAACAGTGGAACAAGGTCCCTCTACCCTACATTTATATTTGCAGATAAAATAAGAATTTAACAGCTATAGGGAAGAGTAAACCTATGTCATTTGAATTAAAGCATCTATAAATCTGTCAGCATTTTAATACTAGAGGAGTGGTAGTAATTATCTGCCTTCCACATTGCAACATAGTTGCTGGAGGAAAATTCATTTTGTGTTCTAAACAGGTAACTTTGAACACAATCCTCTGTGACTTTTTACATGCTTATAATGGACTATATCTTGCAGCTGTCCAAAAGAAAGGTTTTTTTCTCTACATTTTCTTGTAGGTAAGTAGCGGGCAAAGCAGAAATGGAAATGGAAAATTTGGAGGCTAGAGAGAAGATAAAACAAATCAAATTCACACAAGGTCCAGTGCAGATTTTCCTTCTGCTAAGCAGGACTCCTTGCCTGCACAAATCAGTCTCCCAGATGCATAAGCGAAGAGCTCAAAAAGAGACAAAAGGAAAATGGACTTGGCCCAAAAGACAGTGTTTTCTCACCACAGTCCCACCCTGCGGTTTTAGGAGTATAAACGTTTCAAAGTCTTCTGCTTTGGGCAATTGGAAACATCCAGCTATTGCACTATGATGAAGGAATAAACACAAAACATCCCCCAAAGGGATGTTTTGAGGGCGCTATGCATCTACTTACCAACCCAGAACTTCCTAACTAGAAACGAAGTATCCCAAACTCTAAATTTTCCTTCCTGACTCCCAACCATGCCAGCTCTAGTGAGGGGCCACCGCGTTCTCTTGACTTGCTCCCTCAAGTGTTCTCTCACTGGGCAACCTTGAGCAGGAACCCCAGAAGAAACTATGGTGTCCACTGAGTCCCATTCCATTCTTCCATAACCATGCACCGCCGGTTAGTATTTACGTGGCTGTGCGGGCTATTTCCAAGCCCAGCTATTACCAGTGAGTGCAGTGACATTAATATGAGTAAATGCAGGAAAAGGGATGAAATAAAACATATCCTATTGAAGGAAATGAGAGCTCCTTAAGAAAGGAAAACACACATAGGAAAAAGACGTGGGCATATCAGAATACAAATAGGGCACCTGGGAGCAGTGGATTCCACAGGCATGATGTTATTGAAGTATTTGATACTAGAGTAAGCACCTGCAGATATGAATTACATCCTTGTTCAGACCACTAACATTAGAGTACTGACATCTCAGGAAGCGCTTATGTTATATTTCAAATCCCCCTGCCCGCTGCACAAATATCCAATAAATCAATCAGTGATAAAGGACACCAACTAAAAGGCTTAAAATGCTGAACAAGCCACCTCTCCCTCCTCAGAGAGGCTGCCACCCTTAATTTATTGGGGGTTCCCTAGTCACTCACACCTCAGCCTTGGGACACAGGGAGGGTGAAATAGGCTATTAACAGCTTCAGTGCTGGATCGGGGGGGCGGGGGGAGAGCAATAGGCTGGCTGTCTGGGGACATTTCCGAAGTAGGCATCAGCTTGGAGAAGGAGGATGGGATTCTGTGGGGTCTCTCGGGAATTCCTAATACCTCCCCCTACTCCACTCCCTTAATTTAGGGGTCACTTCTGTCTCCGTAGGGTAAGACATGGGGTTGTGCGTCATGCTCATTTTATTTGGTTGTAGTAACAGTGTCATATGTTCAAAGCAAGTTTTCTTTTTTTTTGTAATTTTTATAATTTTTTATTAAAATTCTTTTAATGTTTATTTTTGAGAGAGAAAGGGAGTGTGGGAGGAGCAGAGAGAGGAGAAAGAGAATCCAAAGCAGTCTCTGTGCTGTCAGTGCAAGACTCCATGTGGGGCTTGAACCTACAAACTGTGAGACCATGACCTTAGGTGAAGTGGGCCGCTCAGCCATCTGAGCCACCCAGGTTCAATAAGAAGTGTTTTATAAGTGCAAAATCAGAGGCATGGAAATTTTAAATACTTTCCTATGTAAATAAGAAGAGACAACATGAAATCTCTAGTCAAATAGAGCAAGTGATTAAAAAGCTGATCTGTGGCATACTACAACCAGGTAAAAAGACTGAAAAGAAACATGCCAAAACTCTAATAATGGTTCTCTCTGGGTAGTGGAATTTGGGGAGTTCTTTCCCCCCTTCTTTCTTGCATTTCCCAAATCGTTTATTATACGAGTATGATGGTTAATTTTATGCATCACCTTGACTTGGCCAGCTATTTGGTCAAACATTATTCTGGGTATGTCGGTGAGGGTGTTTTGGAATGGGACTGATATTTGAATTGGTAGACTAAGTAAAGCAGATTGCCCTCTCCAATGTGGGTGGGCCCCAGTCAATCAGTTGAAGACCTGAATAGAATAACAAGGCTGGGTAAGAGGGAACCTTTCTGTCCGACTGTCTTTGACCTGGGATATTGGTCTTCTGCTTCCTGACACAGACACTGACATTGAAACTATGTTATTGGCTCTCTTGGGTCTCTAACTTGCCAACTGTAGATTCTGGGACTCTCAGTCTTCATAACCGCATGAGCCAATTTCTTATAATAAATCTCTTTATACATATATATATATATTTCTGTTTCTCTGGAGAACTCTAAGCAATACAGCTAGTTTTGTATTTATACTTTACTATCTACAAGATTATTTTTATCATTAGAAAATAACTTAAAATTTATCTATGCAAATTTAAGAACTATGGACTATGCAAAGACAGCCTAACAGAATTAATCCCACTGAGAGCACTAGTATTTCATTTCAGGTTTAATTTTGATATTTATTCTTACCGCATAAATCTTAAGGCACCTAGAGAATATTAACATCAATATTATTTACATAACATTACTCAAAGTCTTTACTAGTTCTGAAAGCGTATTTTTTGCGTTTAAAATTTTGCACTGGAAATGAAATGTTTTCATCATATACCAATATTCTTCTTCAGTGACTTTAAAATCAGTAATAGCAAGTCTCAGCTTCACCCTTAAAACAGATGGCATTTAACAAAAACTGTTTAACTTGCACAGTGGTAGGCTCTGTGGGCAGTACAATGACCAAAAATGACCCTCTTTTTTACATTTACCAAGTGCTGTATTAATTATCTTATTTAGTCTTCACAATAACCTTGTGTTTTAAAAGGCTATATCAGGGGCACCTGGATGGCTCAGTCCATTACGCGTCTGATTCTTGATTTCGGTTCAGGTCGTGATCTCATGCTTTGTGAGTTCGAGCCTGGCATGGGGCTCTGCGCTGATACCACAGAACCTACTTGGGATTCTCTCTCTCCTCGTCTCTCTGCCCCTCCCCTGCTTGCATGTGCACACTCTCTCAAAATAAATAAGTAAATATTAAAAAAATAAAAGGGTACAACTGCCCCATTTTAGAGCTATGAAAAGTACGGACAGTGGGGGTGCAGCAACTCACCCAAGGTCACACAGGCTGGGAGGCTGCAGAGCTGGGGCTGGAACCCAGGGCTTCTACTTCTGAACCTATGCTCTTTCCTGTGAAGTGTGACACTGTCCCCCTGCTTGAAGAGCTGGCTGTCAAGATGAGATGGATACACAGGAAACGACATAAGAGTATACGATTAAGCATTAAATCTGAGTGGTATTTTCATCGACTTCCATCAATTATAGCAAGTCTCGCCTGACTTGTTCCATTTTACAAACTGAAGTTCAAAGTTGGAAAATAATTCACCCACATAGTTAGTGGCAGCTCCAGAAAGAGAATCCTGGAATGATGGCTTATGTTCCAAATGAGGCATAAACAGAGACATAGCTACAGCCCAAGGAGCAGTGTTTTGAGGCCCCAGTGAAGGCGGTCCTCCCCTCAGCCCAGATGTCAGGAACAACAGAATGTAATGATTCAGAGGGGAAAAAGCTTTTGTTTGATTGTTGACTTTTTATGAAGCCTTTACAAAACCGGTTCTCTTTAGGGTCCTCAAAATCACTGATTTCTTTGACAGAGAACGCCAAGAACTGGATGTTCTTTAATAATTAATGTCTTCCTTCAGATCATCCACAGTGGGGCTGGGGTAGGGGGAAGGAGAGAGGAGCATGTGGGAAGGATAAGGGCGAGAACAGGAAAGGAGAAAGAAGGAGCAGGGAAAGGAAAAGAATATTAAAGCTGGGGTGGGCCACACTCAGGTTTATCGTTATCATAATTAGCCACCATTTTTGAGAAACATCTAAGGGCCACTGTCTGTACGGGGTGTTTTACTTACATTACCTCTTGAAAGGTAATGTAACACTTTCAAGTGTTCTTCTTTCAACAACACTTGAAAGAAAGGCATCACCATCCTTTTAGATGATGAATTTGAGATTGCCTTGCTCAGGGTCACACAGCTAGGTGATGGAACGGAGTCTGAACCCAGGTCAGTCTGACTATGGGAGTCTGAGTCTGAACCTGTAGAGAAGACTGCTTCCCCATTTCCAAACTCTATAGGCAGGGACCCCAAATATTCCCAGATGCGCTCTCTCATCTTGGCCAAAACAATGGCCAACTGGGGGTTCCCAAGCTACTTGGAGTTCTCTATTAAACTGCATGGTCTGTGGATTAATATTCTTTCCCACTGCATTTGAATTTCTAATGTGACTAAAAGCCAGGACTGCCGATTGAAGCACAGAATTTTATTTGAAGTAAATTAATACAGTACCAAAAGGGTCCCGCCAGAACTCCTCAGTACTGAAAAGCTCCAGGGACGTGCCACCCCAGTGGACTCTGCCATTACTGTTCCCTGTGTTGAGGCATGAGAGCACTGAGTCAGCCCCATCCGCTCCATGGAGCTGAGGACAAGACCAAATCGACAGCTCGTATTTGCTCCTAGAGTCTGGCCAGAGCCAAAGTCATGCCAACAGATGACATCTCCCGTTTCTAACCACCAAAATGTTAACAATATAGTCAGCACTCCTTGAGAAAATAAACCTTCCTTTCACAAATAAACCTGACTCAAGGTATTTGAAGATAAAGTGTTGGTTTCCGGCCAGCAACAAAACTGTGCAAAAAGGATTACAATTACTTTGAAACAGAGTTCTGGAGAGCTCATCAGAATTAGAAGCTGGGAAAACAAAGCCGCTATAGCTCAGACCACAGAAGCACGTGACTGTTTAGCCAAGATTAGCACACACTGATCCAGGGGCCCCCTGGCTTCATGTTTTTCTTTCTTTTCCCATTTTTATAAGAGAATGTGGCCAGCAATCTAGAACAAAGAACACTGTTTTTGTTGAGTGTAGTTTTGGAAAGAACACGGGGCTTTGAGTCCTCGGAACTGGGTTCAAACCCCAGGTCTTCCACTTGTTAAGTTTCTGCAGGTAATTTACTAACTAATCTCTGAGGTCACTACAATCTGCAAAATGTTGTCAATAACATCTGCCTTGTGGTGCTGTTGAGAGAACGTAGTGGAATAAATTCTAAAGCATCCAGCATTATGCTCGGCACATAATACATATTCAATAAAAGATGGTTGGATCCTGATCTGAACCTGAGTCAGAGAAATGCTGTGGAAATGGGGAAGTATTCCCAATAACTGTAATTACAGCACCTTCATATAATTATTGTGACAGATTGTCTTGTTTTTGAGAGATATACATAGAGGAATTTAGGGGTGCGGAGACATCATACCTACAACCTTGTTAAGTGGTTCAGAAAAAAATATATATTGATAGATAAATATGGATATAGATAGATAGATAGATAGATACTATGGCCCCCACATTAGGATGTTCTGACTCAACTATTTGACTTTATAATAGTGCAAAGGTGATATGCATTCAACAGAAACCACTTCAAATTTTGGATTTGGATCTTTTCCTGGGCGGGTGATAAGTGGCACTGTCCTCTCTCCTGATGTGGGGCAGCCACAGCTCCCAGTCAGCCATGCCACCATGAGGGCGAGCAATCGATACACTTACCGCCACTTCTGTTACCCATACAACCAGTCTCTTCTCACTTTCAGGACAGTATTCAATAACTATGAATTAAGATCAAATAGGCTTTGTGTCCGATGATTTTGACCTACTGTAGGCTAACGTAAGTGTTCTGAGCATGTGTAAGTTTGGCTAGGCAGAGCCGTGATGGTCCGTACATTAGGTGCATTAAGTGTATTTTCCACTGGGGCACCTGGGTGGCTCAGTTGGTTAAGCATCCAACTTTAGCTCAGGTCATAATCTCATGGTTTGTGAGTTCGAGCCCCATGCTGGGCTCTGTGCTGACAGCTCCGAGCCTGGATCCTGCTTTGGATTCTGTGTCTCCCTCTCTCTCTCTGCCCCTCCCCCACTTGCACTCTGTCTCTCTCTCAAGAACAAATAAACATTAAAAAAAAACCAAAAAAAAATGTATCTTCCACTTAGGATATTTTCTGTTTAGGATGAGTTTATTGGGAGTCATGTCATAGATCATAAGTCAAAGATCTGTATCTATATAGACATAGACCTATTAATCTCTCTAGATAGATATACTTCTCTCTCTCTCTCTCTCTCTCGCTATCTGGAGAAAGCAGATATAGTAAAATGCTAATGTTTGGGGGATCTTAGTGAAGGTTATTTGTAGTATTTCTGTTAACTTTTCTTGAAGTCCGAAATTTCTGTAAGTTTGAAATTACATTTAAAAAAAGGTAAAAATGAATGTTATCTTCTTCAATCCCTATCACATGCCAAGCACTAAACACAGACCTTTATACATGGTCACGACATAATTCAATCCTCACAATTACTGTAAGAGAAAATATTCTTATTAACCTCATCTTACAGATGCAGTAACTGAGAGGTCCAAGGGGCTAACTAATTAATTCAGTAAATAATATAGTAACTGGGCACAAGATTCAAACTCCAGTCTAACTTCAAATCCCATGCTCTTTTTTTTAAGTTTACTTATTTATTTTGAGAGAGAGAGAGAGACAAGGCAAGTTGGGGAGGGGTAGAGAGGGAGAGAGAGAATCCCAAGCAGGCTCCACACTGTCAGAGTGGAGCCCGAGGTGGGGCTTGAACTCATGAAACCGTGAGACCATGACCTGAGCTGAAACCAAGACTTTAGCTCAAGTCATGATGTCACAGTTTGTGAGTTCAAGCTCCGTGTTGGGCTCTCTTCTGCTCCTCTTTGGAGCCAGCTTCGGATCCTCTGAGCCCCGTTCTCTGCCCCTTCCCCGCTTGTGCTCTCCATCTCTCAAAAGGAAAATAAACATTAAAAAAAAAAAAAACCAGTTAGGTGATAGGATATCATACAACCCCCAAAAGTGAGGGAAAAGATCTTATCCCAGCAAGTAGTAGGCAGGTGGCTCTGACTCCCTGGCCATCAGTTTCCTCATATGTGAAGTTGGAAAAAATAGTCCCTATTTTGTCTTTCATCCCTATCATTCTGTAATTTTCTAAATTTGTTTCATAACAACTGTATATCTCAAGTCTTCCAAATGATAAGTATAAAATAATATATCTCGAAATTTTATAATTGACATTTTATGGTGTCAATTCCATGGCATGTTACAGGTGAAATGGGGTCATCATGAAATAAAAAATTAAATTAAAAACACATCTCTTCCCAATGCCCTTTGCAGAAGCTATTGGAGTATGCAGGGTAGCACTCCCCAAAGCTGGATGCTCCCAATTTTCACCCTGAAATTTCTTGGTACCACTACCTGAACTAGAGAAATGAGCTAGAGGGGCCCCTTAACTTGAATCAGCCTCGAAGCTAAACTAAATTTATGCTCTACTCACTGGTAATTAACGGCCATTTAATAAACGTTTCTTTTGGTGCTTGCTGCCCCGAGCTGTCAACACAGGACTTGTGCCGTTCCATCTCCTGGCCCTCTGAACAGAAATGGCAACAGTTGCCCACAGCTCAGATAGATGTCTTCCTCGGGTTGAGGTACCCAGCAGGACCGAGGAGTGTCTATTTAACTCAAACCATCCCCAGAACCTGATGTAGGATGGACAAGACCCTCTTGATGGAAAGAAACTCTATTCTTTTGCCAGGCTCTGGGGAGAAACCTCTCTCTAGAAGCGTCCTCCTTTTATTGGCTAAAATGCACACCTGGGGGTGCCTGGGTGGCTTGGTGAGTTGGGTGTCCGACCGGCTGAGGTCACGACCTCATGGTCCTGTCCGTGAGTTCAAGCCTTGCATCAGGCTCTGTGCTAACAGCTCAGAGCCTGGAGCCTGCTTGGGATTCTGCGTCTCCCTCTCTCTTGGCCCCTCCCCCACTCACACTCTCTCAAAAATGAATAAATGTTTAAAAACATTAAAAGTAAATAAAACAAAATGCACACCTGACCCCTCACTGGGAAGCCATAGGTGAATATATTTTGGGTGATGAAAATATCCCTGTACTTGATGTCTATGGCTAGTTAAACACTAGGGAAAGGCAGAGAGTTTTGAATATGATGGTATAAAATTTTAGCAAAAGTCAGTGCATTCAGTACAGGATCACACAGCCAACAACCTTGCTGCCTACGCACGCCCGCCCTAACCCCCATTTGATACAGAAACATTTAAAGCAGGAGTGAGGAGTATGGTAAGTAGTGCAGTGGTTGATTTCCTTTTGAGGATATGTCGGACGAGGCTATGGGCTGAGGACATGAGAGCAAGAGCAAAAGTGAGAAGATGTCCCCCAAATGGAGCCAACGAGGCACTGGTGGCTGTAGTCCTGAGGCAGGGGGCAGCAGCTTCCCAGCAGGGGCATTCCCGATAACATGAGCAAGTCTGGCACAGAGAAAATTCTCACCTTCAAATCATTGCTTATTTACAGCATTTTTACCGAAAGAGAATGGGACCGAGAGCATGACAAACCCCTAAGCCCAGCTCTGCCACTTACCAGCTGCATGATCCTGAGCAAGTCACACGAATCCCTTAAAGTCTCAGCTTCCTTATCTGTAATATGGGCATAGGAATGAGACCACGTAAAATGAGGGCCCAGGGGAAAGCCCTTCCGTGGTAACACTGTGGATAAACACACGAGAAAGATAGGCTTCTGTAACAAGAAAGTGTAGAAGGATGACAAAAACAGGGGCACCCATCTGTATTAGTTGACTTTCATAGCAGCCACATAAGGCAGGTATCACTAATATGTCCATTTTGCAGATGAGTTAACTAGTGGACATTTTTGTGACCATTCTAAGCACTTTTATTTTTTTTTAATTTTAGAGAGCGAGCATGAGCGAAAGGGGCAGAGAGAGAGAAAATCTTAGGTGGGCTCCACACTCAGCGCAGAAGTGGATGTGGGGCTCCATCCTACGGTCCCAGGGTTCATTTCCTTAACCAAAATCAAGAATCGGACACTCAACCGATTGAGTCCCTCAGGTGCCCCTAAACACTTTACTTTCTTTAAACTTCTCCAGTTGACCCTTGAACAACACAGGGGTTAGGGGCCATCGACGGCTCCCCTTCCAGTTGAAAATCCAAAACTTTTGACTCCCCCCAAACTCAACTAATAGCCCACTGTTAACTGGAAGCCGTACTGATATCATAAACAGTTGATTAGCACATATTTTGTATGTTATATGTATTAGAGATGGTATTCTTATAAGACAGTAAGCTGAGGAAAAACATGTTAAGAAAATCATGAAATACATATATAGTACCGTATTTATTGTATAAGTACCACACAGTAACCGATTGTGCCACTGGAGCTCCAGTACTATATTTATTGTAAAAACCCACATATACGTGGACTCTCCAGTTCAAATCCATGTTGTTCAAGGGTCAAGTGTAATTACAGATTCACAGGAAGGAAGCTGCAAAAATTGTAGAGGTCCGTACCCGTTAGCCAGTTTCCCCAATGGTTGTGCCTGACTTAAATACAGAGGCTGCTGCTATTTCCTTGGGTGTGCATCTGAGAAGTGGAGCCAAGCCCTCTGAGGCTAACAGTCGAGAGTGTGGTTGGGGTCACTGAGGGCTTTCATTGGAATGGAGGAATAAAGGAATAGATTTCAGTGCTCTGGAGAGCCCGCACTAATCCTCTGACTGGAGATTTATGAGACAAGACGGTAACTGAGGTTCACCGACATAGCTAGAACATTTCTGCCTCGGAAAAGGAAATTGGCCCTACCGACCCAGTCGTCAGTGATCCCGCCACTGGAGACCGCCAGCTCCCTACATGGCCCTCTAATCTGCTAACTAGGCTCTGGATACTGACCGGCTTCCAGTCACCAGCTGGGCATGTGGTGATGAAAGGCTTGCTACTTTATGACCAGTCCCTCCGGTTCATCTGCCCTTCCATCCACGCTGCTTACCATTCCAAGTTACCAGGATCTGAAGCCAGCAGACGTATAGGGCCAATTCCACCCTGCCCCTTCTCTCCTCCAAACTCGCGAACTTGGACAAGAGAAGAGCTCCCACATTTTTACTGCACTATTTATTGGATGGGAGTTATTTCATCAATCATAAACATCTTTCTTGGAGAACTGGTTCCCAGGAAAGGAGGAAACCCAATCCTTTTCTTCAACACAGATATCACTTGCGGGGGCCGCACGATCCGCACGGCCAAGGTGATGCCTCCCGAATTCTCAACAAGTGAGACCCCGTTTCCTGTGGGCCATTATGGCCCAGAAGCCAAAAGCCTTAAGGAAAATGAAGGCCATCTAGTGGCTCCCTGCACCCCAGCTTGGGAGGCAAAGCCTCCTCTGGAGGCTGCTGCACCCCAGCCCATCCCAGGGTCTGGGGCTGTACACTGTGGCTCATGAAACTCAAAGTCAGGTCTGGGTGATGGCAAACACAAAGAATACTTGTATTCCTTAAAAAAATAGAGAAGGAATGTTCTCTCTGACCTCCACTAAAACAAAAACCCTTACAGAAAAAAAGAAAAAGCACCGTGCTCAGCTGCGATAAGGTGAAAGGTTAAATGCGGACAGAGTAGTAATATATAAGCAGTTTCTTCGTTTTCTGGTGGGAATACTTAACAACCTAAGTATGTTTCCCCAGGAGGTAATCTATTATATTTTGTCCAATTTCTTCCTCC
Organism: Crocuta crocuta; assembly: GCF_008692635.1. Lineage (NCBI taxonomy): Eukaryota > Metazoa > Chordata > Mammalia > Carnivora > Hyaenidae > Crocuta > Crocuta crocuta. The sequence goes on from NW_027532601.1 coordinate 1,421,149, forward strand.
AAGAACTGAATCAATTCATGATGTAATGCCCAGGGGAGAACAATCTTCTGGAAACGGAGTATCTTTCTGGGGACAGGGTTGAGGAAAACATCTTAATATTGTTACAGCTTTGGCCTGGCCATAACAGCACTTTGCTTGTGGACCTGCCAGAGCACCAGCCAGGGTGGCAGCGAAGTGTCAGAGGGACACAGGCCTGGGAGGTATGCAGGGTCTGCCCAGGACTGTTTTCCCCTCTTGGGGAGGTAAGGGATATAAATCTATGCAGATGTTTCCAGGACAGCTGCAGGACACTGGGCACAGGACTTCGGGGACTGAGTTGAGGGGGCTGCGTGTTTGAGGTGTTGGCATCTAAATGCAGCTGCAGTCCTGACCACTGTCCTGCGCGAACACGGTTTCTTCTGGCTTCAGTCTGGTTCCCAATCCCCTCTCCCCGCCCAAATATATTACAGAAGAGATGGGAAATCGACACTCCTCATTCATTTCATTTGAGGAAGAGAGATGCGAGCTTTGGTTATTTGTGAGATTCTGGATGCCTGCAAAACCCCATGGCAGCTCTTGCTTTCAAGGGCTCCTCTAACTAAATTTTCCCAAGGACGGCCAACAAGTACCCAAATGGCCTGACCTCCTGGAGCGGCCAGGTGGGAGAAGGGGGAGGTAGTGGAAGGTAAGTGAAAGGAGCCACGGGCCCGGTCTCGGAAGGCCTCTGCGCACTGCTGGTGTCAGCAGAGAAGACCCCTTACCTCTTGTTCACCTTCTTTACCAGATGGTAACACTACAGGTCTTGCCACGTACTTGGAGATCTAGAATACCTCCGAAGGGTGTTTTGTAGGTTTTACTACAGTGTGGGTTGAAAACAAAACAAAACAAATCCCACAAGGTGTTAAAACCTTGAGTAAGGGTGATGAGTGTAGGGTTGTGGGCCCAGGTTACCCATCATCTAAAGGAAAGCTGAGTTCTGAGAGGAAAGGAAGCTGTGGTGCACATTGAGAGTTCCGACTGAGAGATATATAGTTTTTAAAACCTAAAAATAAGCTTATTTTTCTAAAAAAGAAAAAAAAAACTTTGGCTCTCATCAGATTGGAAAAAAAAAGTGGAACTTCGATGATCAGAATGTCCAATTATTCCTACAATACTCAGTGAAAGGGTCCTATGCATCCACATTTAAGTTTGAATACTTAAGTTGAAAAACTTAGAGCAACATTTAAAATAGAAAAGTAAGAGCCTATTTTTTACCAAGAAGTTTGCATTCCACCCCCTCTTAAATCTTAACCTCACATTTGCTTCTGGACAGCCTGAGAGTCACAGACAGCATGGACGCACTTACCCAACACAGAGGTCTTTCCCTTTCCCACCATTTCAGACACACTGCAACACTAAGCACCCACTCTTTAAAATGATTTATGTTCAGAACATGCCAGTCGGGCTAGTTGATAGGAATATAGTCGGGCTTTGCAGTGTTCAGGAAGTAGATATCTTTGCAGCAAAGCACAACGTTGGTAACCGAAATGCAAGATGCAGGCACTTCTCGTCTGTAGTGTTTATTACATGAAAAGTTAATGGCCAATGAAATTATCCAATGGCTAAGTTCCATTCGCACAGATGTCTGCTATTGTTCAACAAAACATTCGATGAAAGTTTGAATTTTATACTATGAAGGAAGGACCTAAAAGATGGATTGAATGAAGTCTTAGCTACTATTTTTTGAGGCAGACTGCCTGGCTCAGAAATTTATGTTTCCAGCATTTCTTGGTTAAGGCACAAACCAAGGGCCTGTTGGTCATAGGTGACCATAAATGTAAAGTTATTATTCTAATAAAAAATACATTTTGCCAGGGTCATGAAGCACAATGGTGCATTACAAAATGAATTATCTTGATTGCACAGAGTACTTTCTCCCCACAGATCCATAGGGTGGGAATACTTAACAACCTAAGGGGGGTGGTTGGAGTCAGTAAACAGTGTTGGAGGCATCATCATAAAGGAGTCATTGATACTCACCAGAATGAATTCTTTGGGGGCCATAGAAGGCTACCCTCAAGGGAATTTTATGGAATAGTTGTTGGGTCTGATGTTCCTAGAATTCTCAGATTCTTAGTGGTCTTTCTAAATGTTTAAATACTTAAATTTAAACATTTATCACTCTTTGGGGACCTCCGTAGAATTTATTTACATTTGGAGTTACTATTATCAGAGACGAAGTTCATTTAAAAAATATCCGCAAGAAAAAGTAGTCTATTTAAAAGTATCACTATCAATGCAATCACTTAAGACAAATACCAAACATTTAAGAAAGAAAAAAATGCCACCTGCAAGCTGTAAATATGTGTGTTAAGTTTTCTCCACGATATTTGCTTTGGCCATGACCTATCCCAATATTCAGCTGAACAAGGGCTAAAAATTGTCAAACCAAATTCTTGTTTGAGAGCTGAGCTCTAACTATTGCCAGTTTGAGAGAAACACACATCCAGGTTTAGGGAATATGTTTTGTTTGTTTTGGCTATGACATAGGGCAGAACACTTTCCATCCCATTCGAATGCATTCAAGAGAGTTTGAAATATTGCACAATAAAAGTCATTCATTATATCTGTCTCCTCTCCCTTCCAAAAACAAAAATGGCTGCCCAGTTCCAAATCTACACAGGGGGCAGGAAGAAGGGAGTCACAGGGTCACTGGAAATCACCCAAGACTAACACCAGGTTTTTCAGGTCTGAGTTAGGGAATAATTCTGAAATCTTCATTCCCAATGTATACTTAAAACTAGAAAAGGCTGGTCGTTTTGGATTATTGGTTCTGTTATGAACAATTAGAAAACAAACACATTGTCTGCTGTTCAAATGTTAGGCATAAAATCACACACTTTACATCCAAGTGCCTGGCATCTGAACTAAACTTACTTGATCCAAAAAATCCTTTTACTCTCTTTGTCTATTAAAAGTTTCATCTGTTTGACTCCAATTTTATACTAAAAAAAAACAAACAACCCACCAACCCNAAAAACCCCACAATTTCACTGTTTGGGCCATACATTTGGAAGAACCTATTTTTGCGAGTGCCTGAGGCTACTTAGCAGTTCTGTGATATGCCTAAATGGAGAGAAAGTTGACATTTACTCTGTGTTTACCGGATAACACAATACTGGAAAGTGTAGTTTGTCTTTAAACAGCAAAAATAAAAATGTCACAAACAATTCACATTTAACACTGCAAACAAGTGGAAGAATTGTTTTTTAAAAAAAGCAAATTTTAAGTGGGTAAATAAAGCCACGAGAATAAAGAAAATATTAGACGTAGTAAATCAATAGAACACCTAGCTATCTTTACATCTCAAGAGCTTAAAAATTCACAAATACACTTAGGAATTTGGAACTTTCAAAAAACTATATATATATGAAATTGGAATTTTTAACAATTTTATCTAAAACCAAATGCCAGCTGTTTGCACCCCCATGGGCCACTTTTATCTCAGAGAATATAAATCAAACAATTTATCAGACACTGTGTGTGCTGTGGACAATTGAGGAAAAGGAAAAGGAACCCTTAAGAAAGGCTGTGTTACAACTGATTATCGGAAATTCTGGAAATCCCGCCCCACCCCTTAGAAAATGCAAACTTTTCTTTAACACACATGCTCATTTATTTTTATGTAAGTGACATATGTAACGCTCCAAATAGCAACAAGTAGCAGTTCCAGAAAACACTTGCTTCTCAATATCCTAAATAATTCCAAAGTCCTAATAAATCTTAACATTAAGGTCACCACCAGGCTAAGTATGACTTTGGTTGAAGATGTGGGACAAAAATACGTATTAGGAGAATGGCAGTAATTACTCATCTTCTCACCAAAGCTATTATGTTACTTGAATTTTATCATGATTTAATAAAAAATAAAAACAACAGAGAAACATCAAAGAATATACAAAAATGAACACACCAGTGTAATTGGAAATTGTTCAGCCATAGTCCATGTGCAATACATAGTCCGTTCCAGAGCCAAGTTAAGGTTATGAAATTATCTCTAAGTAAATTTAAGGTAAAAAAAAAACAAAACATTTTTTCTGGGTATGTACAATTATTTATTGTAAATTAACTTCATCTCAATTCTGTTCACTGGATCTAGGATTCCAAGCCCAGAGTCAGCCCTTTAGACAAACTATAAATCTGGTGATACAAAAGATAAAAATGCATAAGCATTTACGAGAAGTTTCTTTAAAACTTTGCTATGTACATTCACAATTTCTACTCTAAGTTTCAAATCCACACTTTGTCCAAATGTATTCATAGCTTAGAATATAACAGGAAGTTAAGAAAAATACTGAAAACAAACACGTGTATGAGATGAAGCCAACTTCCATTGCTTCATTTCAGCAAATTACACAATAATTACAATAATTACATTTGAATAGAATATGCCTTTTTGGATCCCCATTCCTCTAAAACGCCTGTCAGTGACTTTTTTTTGAAGCATCTCTTCTTCCAGAAAGAAACCAAACTTACCTGATCTCAAGTTGGTGCCACTTCAGGGCTGAGAGGACCAGGACGTTCCTTTATAATCACCGTGGACTGTACTTCTGCCCCTTAGAGAAAACTGAGCATCTTGAAGGCAGTGATCACATTAGAAGTTAATCCCCAGCATAGGCATTAATGAATCTAAAACCTGCCTACCTGGGGTGACGTGGTGCAGGGAAACCTTCCCAAGTTAAGAAATGATTCTCAAGTGCTAAGGCTACTACTTTATGAGTAAGGGTAGTGACAGTTTTTATACTAAAGTGAAACTGAGTAAAAGCCTTACCTATGAGAAGAAATGAATCAGACTTATAATTTAATAATTTTTAGCAAACATTTTTGAACCTTATTTTAATTCAACTCACTTTAATTTCTGGCTGATTTTATATGATAGTGTTCAAAAAGAGAATGCTTTCTCAATGACTAAGTCTTACAGTGGCTCAGGGTGACAATTTTAATCATGAACTGTACAAACCAGTTTACAAGAACATTGGCATGAATGTATATCAACTCACGGAAGTTGGTTTCCTTCCCATATTTCTGATAGCTTATTATTGATTCTTTGCTCCAAATGGTATTGCAGGTCTGGGTATAATTGTAGGCTACAGATAGAACTGGTTGGTCAATATTTTGCTTCTATTGGCCTCCCTCACCAAAATGAATTTTAAACATAAACTATGACCAAAGCGAACCAAACCATAGTAAAGAAGAAAAAATAAAAAGCTTTCCATAGTAATCAAGATGCTGTGATGTTGGTTTTAGAACAGACACACAGACCAATGGTACAGAATAAGGTCCAGAAATAGATCTACACATATAGGTCAACCAATTTTAACAAAAGTGCCACTGCAGTTCAATGAGGAATGCATAATCTTTTCAACAAATGGTTAATAATTTCCATTAAAAACAAAGTGAAACAATGGGCATGGAGGAGGGCACTTGTTGGGATGAGCACTGGGTGTTATATGGAAACCAACTTGACAAGAACTATAATAAAAAAAATAAAAATAAAAACAGAATAAAACAAACAAACAAAAAAACCCTTGCTCTACACAAGATGCAAAAATTAAAGAGCTAAACCTGTAAAACTTCTAGGAGAAAATTCCTATGCTCTTGCATTAGGCGAAGGTTTCTTAGATAAAACACAAAAAAACATGAGCCATTAAAGAAAAGAACAATTGTTACCTTAGATTACATTAAAGTTAAAAGACGCTGCTCAGAAAATAAAGACAAGACACATAGTGGGGGAAAAAAATGTTTGCCAAGGCACACAGCCAATAAAGAATCTGTATCCAAATATTCACAGAACTCTTTCACTCAATTGGAAAACATCAATAACTAAAAAATATGTGGGGAAGAAATCTGACGCTTCACTAAAGAGGATATAAGGATGGCAAATAAGCGCAAGAAGGGATGTTCTGCATCACTGGCTGTTAGGGGACGGCTGTAGGAACATCATGACACTGAGATACTACTGCACAGCTAGCAGAGCACCTTACATGGAAATAGCAGACGACATCAGATGCTGATGAAAATGTGGAACACTGAACGTGCTGTAGGTGAGGACACACAACGGTACAGCCGCTATGGAAAAGCCTGGCAGCTTCTCAGAAAGTTAAACATATCCCAACCATACATCCCAGGAACCCCCCGCTCTGCAGTATTTACCCAAGAGAAATGAAAACATGTCTATAAAAAAAAAGAAAAATCCATATGTGAATGTTTATAGCAGCTTTATTTGTAATAGTCAAAAACCAAACAAAGCAAATACCCACCAATTGAATGAGTAAGGAAACTTGGTACATTCATAAAACAGAATACTACTTAGCAATAAAGAGGAATCAAGTACTTAGCACGTGAAACATGGAGGAATCTCTAAAGCATTCTGCTAAATTTCAAAAAGGACAGACACCAAAGGATAGAATTCTTCTATCCATTTATAGGGCACTGTGGAAAAAGCAAAACTAAGGACAGATATCTGAGAAGTGGTTTCAAAAATCTGATAAGGGGATGGGGGAGGGGGACTGACCACAAAGAGGGTAAGAAGAAAAGTCTTTTGGGGTGATGGAAGCGTTCTGTGACTTAACTGTGGTAGTGGTTATATGATGGTATGAATTTGCCAAAATTCAAACTGTGCACTCAAAAAAGGGTAAACTTTACTGCAGTTTACTACAGTTAATTACCTCTCATAAACCTGGCGTCCAAAAAAAAATTCTTTTGGGATGCCTGGGTGGCTCAGTCAGTTAAGTGTCCGACTTCAGCTCAGGTCATGATCTCATAGTTCGTGGGTTCGAGCCCTGTGTCAGGCTCTGTGCTGACAGCTCAGAGCCTGGAGCCTGCTTGGGATTCTGTGTCTCCCTCTCTCTCTGCCCCTCCACCACTCCCTCTCTGTCTCTCTCTCAAAAATAAACACTAAAAAAAAATTCTTTCAATATGAAGCATGAATGAGGCATTAATAATCACTTTCTTCTTGCTGTGCCAAATCCAAACCTCACTCTCAATGCCGCAGCTTACGTGCCAGTGCGCGCAGTGAGAGAAAATGGAACCAAAGTGGCAGGAGAAGAACATGACAGAATGTAGGGGTTGATGCCAAACTCTTTATAAAAGGACTTTATCGGGTAGGAACTATACAACATAACTTGATACCCATTTAATTTTAATTTCAAGGAATTTACCTTACAGACATTTTCACACAAGCCCACAGTGGCATTATTTTCAGTGACAATAAAGTGTAGACAACAAGCATCCTTTAGGGAGGAGATGGCTAACTAGACCCTAGGTTTTCAGCATATACAACTGAAGGAGCACTGGGTATCTCCGTACTAACCCCAAAGTATATTCCACCTTTTGTGGAATAAAAAATTCAGTTGCAGAATGGCACGTTATAGCAAGCCCGCTGGAAAACAACAAAACCTATAGTCATGTCTACACAGGCAAAGTTCAGGAAAATTCTAGGCCAGTTGTAGAGAGCGTTTACACAGAAAGCTGGGCAGAGGACGGTGTGGCTGCAGGACGCTTGCACCGGGGGCGGGGGAGAAGGAACAGTTTTTAATTGTGTACAGTTCTCTACTTTCTTCACCAGACACATATTACTCTCGTGATAAAAATGAGTGAAAATAACAGTTAAAGAGAAACACCCACAGCAACAGTAAAGAGCTGCCCGGGCTTGAAAGGAATTGTACCCAGATGTCATGCTGCCATCTTCTGGAACAAACAGGAATCTACAGTAGCAGGGAAAGGTACGTGGACTTTTTCAAGGCAGAATGTCAAGGGTTATGGCGGTAAAAATGATAAGGCAAGGACAAACCACCGAAGCCCCGTCTCTGATTTAGCCATTAGTGAAAGAAACCGCTAGAGACAAGCAAGCGCGGACACATACAGAAGTGATGAACTCCTCACAAATCATAGGATACAAATCAGACGGTGGTAGATAGTCATGTCCAAATTGCTTTGGTTTCTCAGACCTCTTCTTTTTTTAGGAAAACTGCCTAATTGTTATTTATAAATATCAACAGAACAGTTATACTGAAACATTTTGAAACCAACAAAATTTGTAATGCGTTCAGTTTAAATGGAGACGCTACAAGAGTTTTACATTTGAAAACGCAAGCCAAAAACCACCACAGACCATTGGCACATTTTGAGAAATAAAACAAAGCACGTGGAGTTCTTAAAATTCAAATACAACTGAGGTCACCCATCATCATACAGTAAAAAGAGGTGAAAATAACAATCAGTAGAGTTTTATAGCCTTCACATTAGGCAAAGAACAAGTTTTAGAAAACAAAATCCTTAACATCGTATGTTTTCTGAAAGTTTTTTTTTTTAATTACAAGACCAAAAAGCTTCGTAAGTGGTAAGTAGGTTTTTGGTTTTTGTTTTTGAATTTTTGGTTTCTTTTCAGTGGTAGTGTTNGAAATGATTTACATGTAAAGATAAAAGAATTTTTTAAACAATCCACCCTTTAGCAGAAGAAATTGGGGATCACTCTGAGTGTTAATGTAAAATACATTTAGTTTTTAGCAGCAGGAGTTCCAGACCTATTGGTGCCAAGGAGGTAACAAATAGCCTGTATCTAAGGGCAGGGGAAACGGGCCCTCAGCAGGAGCTTTCTTCCCTGTTGTGTTATTTATAGAGAGCTCTATTTGTTAACATGTTTCTGCTATCACGGAGAGGGAGAGGGGAATGATTTAAAGGATTTCAAAGACAACTGTTTAATGATACAATGATTTATGTGCACTCACAAATTCCAGCTCTATAGCAATTTAATTTTCAAACTGCTGTCATCAAAACAGCGGTAGGAGAGGATACTGCTGAAATGTAACTGGGGAATCCGAGACCAGGGACGGTACCTTAATTTTGTGAAACACAGAGAACTGCTGGGAGACACCGGGTTAGGAAAGAAATCAGTCACCTACCACCATGCTTCATGGCAGCAAACAAATTTCCCAAAGCCCCTTCATAGGAACTTTTAGATTAAAAAAAGTTTTTTTTTTCTTTTTTTTAACGGAGAACCATGAATTAAATACCAAATTACTAATTTGGAATTTCTTGGAACAAATCCCAAATGTGACTAATTGGAATGATCTGGAGGATGATTCAACTAAACTGCTCTATTTTTCCCCCAAAACCAACCCTGCGCCTCCCACCCCACAGGACATATAAGAATCTTGTTTGAAAGACAAAGTGCTCTCCTTAGTTATTTATAGGCTCTATATTCATTTTATAATGCTTGGCTTGTAATATTCTGGTTACTGAAAGCATTTTCCAATTTTGATTTTAATCAGTTAATAGAAAACGTTCCTTTAACATAGATGAAGCCAGTCATTAACGCTTCTTAACTTTAAACCAACCAAACAGGTCTTATGATTTCCATCTTTCCTAATGGTTAAACATTTTTAACCGGCTTTTTCTGCCACATTTTAAAACCCATCTTTTCTCATTTTCTAAGTGTTTACCCTTGTATTATCCTTTCATTTTCGTAACATTCCATTTCTTCTATCAGTCTGTTTCTTAAGGTCTTCTCGCCTAGACACAATGAGTGCATTTCACGAGATAAATTCTTGTTTTACAACAGAGGCCTGAAGCTTTGGTCAGCATGTACTAGCATGAAACTTTCAGTAAACATGTGCTGTGGGGAGAACAGATTTAAGAGAATGTTTCCTTTCCGAATGAAGAGACCCCACTTACTTCTACTTAAGAAAAGGTTTAAGTCAAATGATTTTATTTGAAACTTTGGACAGAGGATGAGAAGCGGGATGAAAGAAATGTTTTGGGCACCGGAGGTGGGAACAGGGGGAGGGTTACCTTCTCCGCTGCTGAACGTTCTTTAGGAAATGCCAGTTACTGCTTCAATTGCCGCTGTGCCTGACCCCTTGGACGCCGTCAGGGAGCACTCCCTCCTCTGGTGGAGAGAGCTTCTTCTTCTGTAGCATTTTGGCTGAGCGGGACCTTTCGTATTCGTGAGGGTGGCTGTGCACACGCTCTTTCTCCTCCTCCCAGGTAAACTGAGGGCACTGGCGGCGAGGCCATCCCTGTTTTCTTCCCCCGACACGAACACAGGGAGCACCGTGCTCAGGGTCTGTCCAGAAGGCTCCGTGTCTTCAGGGAGGGCCACACTTTCGAGGCCTCTGCTGTCCACTGTGCAAACCGTTCTCCTCCTCAGTCTCTGGGAACGGCAGGGAGCGGAAGGAAATGGGAGTGAGATCCAGACCAGCCCTTCGTCTTCCAGATCCTTCTGCAGCCTGGTGCTCCGTCTCACTTTGGTTTCCCTACTTGTTCTCTGAAAGGTTTGCTCTATGGAGTCCGATAAATCTTTATAGAGGTCAGAATTTCCTAAACCCGCTTCCACAGGGCTGCTCACAAGGTAGGAGGGGTTATTTCCGTTTTTTCCCAAACAGAAACTCTGGCCATCAGAATAACACAGAGAGCGTCGTCTACGCTTCTTTCCTCCCCCGTTTGTTCCAGGGCTTCCACTCTCTCTGCAGTTTCTTCCTGAACCCGCACTTGGATGTGCACTTTCTCTTACACTGTCAATGAAGACACCTTTTTGCGAGCCAGATGTTGCATGTGTGGTCGGCAGTTTCCCTTCCGAGGCTGTAACAACGTCATGCTGCTTTTCGTACTTTATGTTCACGTCATCTGAAATGTTAAAGATTTGGAAAAGGTTTTCCACATTGTGACCGGCGGCGGCCAGTTCCCGGGACGGCAGGGTTGTACTGGCTCCCGCATCATCTGATGCCAGGACCTCTGCGGCCACAGGGCTGCTCTCATTCTCAGGGCCAGCTCTCAACTCGTTTTCACTTTCTGACTTCACCTCTGCTTTTGGAAGAGCTTTATGTTTGTTAGCTTCGACGGTATTTCCATTTAAATCTTGCCCTAATGCAGCGTCAGCGTCAGCATCGATAAGCAGCGAGGAACTTCTGGTGTAAGAGCTGCAGAATGCAGACAGATCGGATTTATTGAAACCTTGACTCTGCAAATCTTCTAGCTTCTGAGGCAAAATATTCTTTCTGTGAGGAAGCTCTGCTTCTTGAAGTTCACCACTGGAGTCAAAATCATCTAGGGGCGTGGAAATAAGTTTCCATCTCAGCAAAAAGTAACAATGGAAATAAATGTTGACAAATCAAACTGGGGCTTTATTGTATTCTGTGTTTTAAAGCTTTCAGAACTCTCAAGAGCTATGAATGCCACACTGTCCCTGCCCCCAGCTGTCATCCTGCTCTTTCTCTTTCAGTTCTTCCCCCAGCCACAGGTTAAGAAAATATGTATTTAATACATAAGTGAATAAAGTACATGCCCTCAGACCACGAAAATGAGACGCATATCTCAAATTGCTTCCTCTATTCTAATGTACTTTCCACACTATGAGGTCAATTAGCATGAGGCAGCCACATTTCCCATTTCCCGAGAAATGAATTACTGAAAATGGGCACCACCATGCTTCTGAACCTTTTCTAACAACGTTGCCCCTGAAAGAGAGGAAAGAGAAAACTTGGAATTTTGGAGGGCTTGAGGATTTAGCTAGAAGGGTACTTTTAAAGACACTTAGGTCTTATGCCCTGTGTTAAAAAACGAATATAGGGGCGCCTGGGTGGCTCCGTCGGTTAAGCGTCCGACTTCGGCTCAGGTCATGATCTCACGGCTCGTGGGGTTGAGCCCCACATCAGGCTCTGTGCTGACAGCTAGCTCAGAGACTAGAGCCTGTTTCAGATTCTGTGTCTCCCTCTCTCTCTGACCCTCCTCTACTCACGCTGTCTGACTCTCTCTCTCTCTCTCTCTCAGAAATAAATAAAAACATTTAAAAAAATTAAAAAGAAAACGAATATAAACTGCACTGTACTCTCAAAGAGAGCTATGTTTGTTTCAATATTCTACCTTCCACCTCAATCTGATTAAAGTCATCCTCCAGGAAGATCTGCCACACAGAGGCTGGCTTGCCTTTTCTGCACAACGTGTTACATCATACAGGTGGAAAAAACATCATCAAGGTCTTAAAGCTATGGAACACGGCCAAAAAAATTCAGGCTTTCACTGTTCTAAGCCTCAGTACTCCTGGATGCCATCTCTCTTGTGATCTCAGAGAGTAAGGGTTTTAACTGGCCAGCCAAATGTAAAAAATGTTTTAAACAAAAATAAAAACTCTTAGTAACTTCTATAAAACATCAGCTGAGCCAAAAATCTAAAAGACAGGATTTCAATTTGAAAAGGTATATATCCACGACATGGGTACTTAACATCAGGTCACATAAGCTAGAGATTAATGTAGGGCTCACTCAGTGGCAACTGACTCCTGTCAGTGGGGCTCTTTATACAACTTTAAAAATTGACATTTATGTATTTTTCATGAAACTGACAGACTAGAGAACAAAGGCAGGGGACAAGGATGGAGGGAGGGAAGAGAGAGAAAGGGGCAGGGGAAAAAGGGAAAGGGAGGGTGGGAGGAATTTGCTTTAAACCCTTTTTAACAGAGGACACCACTGCTTATAGACAAAAAATGTTTCAGGTATTTTTAAAAAGAAATGATCTAATAAGATTCAAAACCTATACTAACAGGCATTGTTTAACTATCTTTGGGAAAACTCCTGCCAGGACCTAGAGATATGATAAAAATAAGACTTAGTTTTCAGTCTGAAGGGAACCACAATTTGCAGGAGAGGGAAGAAGAGAGAACGTTATAAACTAGATGGTAAAGGTGTAATGCGAACAAAGACTTTTCCTGGAAAAGCAGCCAGCATGGCTAAATCTTAAAAGGATAAGCAGCATTAGGCCAGATTAAAAAGCAGTAGGGTCGCCAACCTGTCCTAAGATGTACCACTTCAAGGGGCTGGAGGAAGCTGTGTCCGTTTAACCTCTGTGCTTTCCTCAAGTTCAAATGGAGGCAGAAGCCAACAGTCTTAGGGTGGCATATGCCTTATTCATCCTTGAATCTGTTATAAATCCCACAGGTACACTGCAAATGCAAGCTATGCATATCTGATGACTGAGAAAGACAATGATTTTTAAAAATATTACCCACAAAATTCACACACCAAATGAACACATACTCTTGTGAACTGCAGCACGATCTAGTCAATTTAAAACTCAGGCACTGTAAAACAGATGCACCTCCAATCCAAGCTTTACCTAACCTGTGTGTCAGCTGACTTCATCTCTGCTTTTAAATAAAACTGTTCCAAGTTAATCAAGGTCAATTCATAAATGGTATCTTCAGTAGATGTGCTAAGAGGTGCTCTACTGAAATATCACACGGGAGTTTTGTCTTGTTTTCAATTTCTGTCCTTAGTAATAGAAGATGCAGCTATTACTGAGCCCCCAGCTTTCACAATGGACTAGGACACCACACAGAATGCTTAATTATACTTGAACAAAATATTAAAATGCTTTAACAAGAAAAAGGACAAAAGGAAATGATTTGGCCTACAATTATATGCACTATCTCAGATCTGAGTTTCTCTGGGGAGAGAATCCGGAGCCTCCATCAGATTCCACAAATGGTCTGGGTGACCTAAAAGTTACTGCTTCCTTAACTGCAAATTCTCATGACTGTATGAGGGAAAGTTGCTATTTTTATGTGTACGTTCTTTCCACAGTGAATGGGAAAAGGAACACAGTGGTGGAGAGGATAAGACCTAAACAGGAATGGAACGAGATACCTGAACACATCATTCCGGCGCCTGGAGTGGAAGGCGTCATCTCTGGGACCTCAGGCAGCTCGGGAATAGGACTCAGGAGTGGCTTCTTGGAAGCAATGTCTCTTTCCCCATATAAAGACTTTTGAACACTTTTCTTTCCCTTTGCTTTCCTCCTTCTGCAACTTTTTAGAGCCTGTGAAAATGTATTAAGATGCTGTAATTAAGATGTCACACCATATAAAAATCTTGACCATCTTATTTTTATAGAAAAACTTGAGACCAATTATTCTGTTGAAAATTTCAGAACTCTGAGTCAGGCATGGAGGGCTGGGTAGCTTACACAAAGTCAAAATATGAAGAACTTAATTTACAAATTACACGGTAACTAACGGTCTACATTTCCACAAAACGTTTGCCAAAGTAAGTTCTGGGTAAGTGAAAGATTAGATGCTATAGAGTTGACAGACTTGACAGGGGATATGTGTAACTAGGCTATAGTTAGGATGGACCAGGATTGATCTAGAATGACTCATCTACTGGAAGCTATGAGGGGCTATTTTCTGCTCACAGGTTTGGATGAAGAAAAAACAGTTATGCACATAAAAGTTACATGAAAGTGAAAGATAACATCAAACTAGGTGAGCTGCTTCAAACATTAAAAATCAAGACTGAAATGAATAGGTCAAGGGAAGCCTGGGTGGCTCAATCGGTTTAAAGTCCTACTCTTGGTTTTGTCTCAGGTCATGAACTCACACTTCATGAGTTCGAGCCCCATGTCAGACTCTGCACTGACAGTGTGGAGCCTGCTTGGGACTCTGTCTCCCTCTCTCAAAATAAATAATAAATGAACATTAAAAAATGAATAGGTCAAAAATGAGATGGGTTTTAACAGACACAAGTAGAAGAGGAGGGACAAAGGTCTGCTGATAACCGATGGAAAACACGTGGGTTTCTATACAAATTAAAACTGTTCTAATAATATCTGGAATGCAGTACTGAATTCAATTGTGACTGCCGCATTAGCAAGTGAGAACTAACGTTCTGTTAAAAAAAAAAACAAAACAAAAAAGCTTCAGATGGAGAAGACCTCAGAGAAACTCAAACACTGTGTTGAAATAATAGATTGTTATGAGCAAACAGAAATACACTCAATGTGATAATACTGGAGAGAACCAGACTTCAGGTCAACATAAGGAATGGGTTTTTAGCAATTAAAGCTTCCAGAAAATGGAATGCATTCAAACATTGATTGAGAAACCAGTATGTGCAGGTAATAACTTGCTGGGTAGAAGATATGAAAACAGGATGTGGCCTTCAGGGGGCTCATGATCTAACAGCAAGTATTATTGATACATACACACCATGTCAGACTCTATATGGACTGAGATGGGTACCTGGCCTCCAGGAGGTTTAAGACTGCCCAGAGAGCAGGCAAGCCCCTCGTATACAATGAGGAGCCTGAAAACAACGAGAGCTCACAGCACGCTGATTCAGGGAGTGACAGCATTTGATTTTACATTCAGTAAAGATCATTTGGGTGAAAATACAGAAACTAATGATGTGATGGATGATATTCAGAGTACAAAAATGGCACAGAACTGTATGTTCCTGGGGAGATCTATAGATATCCAGTGAAAACAAAACGAAACAAAACATTCCATGCAAAAATAATTTTAGAACTGTACAAGATAAATGTTCCTCTTGGTGATTTACAATATACATTTGCCATTAAATTCTCTGAGAAGTCCTTGGTATAAATAGCCTCTATACACATTAGGAAAATACTGGGTTAACGATTTTTCCGTGAAATTTTTTTTTTCTATGGAACATCTGTTGACATTCCATGAGATAGTGGGGAAATGATAGCTTGGTCAGTGGATGTGGAAACCAAAAGAAAATTCTTGGGCTCCAGAGAGGAACCACAACAGACAACAGATGGCTTCCAGTGCCAGGTGCCTGACTCTGCCACCTGGCCTATGACCTCAGGCATGTTACCTCCCCTCTCTGGACCTCATTCTCCTCCTCTGCAAAACGGGAACCACACCAGCACACGCCACAGAAAGCTGTGGCGAGCACTACGTTAACATAAATGGTTAAAAGAAGGCTTGATCCATGCACAGAAAGAGCTAGGTGTCAGCCATTCTTCTTGTTCTTTAAATTCCTTCCTAGTATTATGAAAACTGATATGGGGGAAAATATTTGTAATACCAAATTATGCTTAGTATTACAGTGTGACCTCCAGAGGCCCTACCTACACAGCAGTGAATACACCAGAGTCAATGTCATCCAGTTAGGACTTCTAGAACAGTTGCTGATTCACAGCTATAAAAAAAAATACCCTTTGAGCAGGATTTTGGGCATCTTTGTTTATATATAAAATGTCTTTGGTCCCTGCAACAGTGCCTGGCACGTAATGACTTCCCAAGAAACAAGAATGTACAAATGAATAAAGAAACGTAGAAGAAAAAGTATAGTTAAGCTTCATAAAATTTGGTAAACGTGATGAAAAGTAATAGTTTTCTCATCGTCACAGTACAGCGCCCAGAGATAAGACCAAAGACTAAAGCACCTGTGCTCTGTCAGGCACTGCCTAGCTTTCCTGCAGAGGCTAGAACCTTATCAAAATTTAATTTTACTTTAACACAAAAGCCTTGCTTATCCTGTAATGAAGAAGTCACAGTGACTGGAAGCCTAGGGAAGACACTGACATGCCAACGGTTAGGATAGTTTATGACCTAAAGCAGATAAAGAACTGAGGGTATCACCCCCAAATGGGTCCATTTACTCTATAATCACCAATATTTCTTCTTAGATGGTAAAGGAGATCATGAAACAGAAGCATATACTTAAGTTGCTTCCTGTGAGTAGCTTTAAAATTATTTAAAAATAATTCATGGGCTACGACCCAGCAATAGCACTACTAGGAATTTATCCAAAGGATACAAAACTGCTGATTCATAGGGGCAGATGCATCCCAATGTTTATAGCACCACTATCGACAATAGCCAAAGGATGGAAAGAGTCCAAATGTCCATTGACTGATGAAAGGATTTAAGATGTGTTATACAGGGACATCTGGGTGGCTCAGTCGGTTGAGCATCCGACTTTGGCTGAGGTCATGATCTTGCAGTTCCTGAGTCTGAGCCCCAGGTCGGCTCTGTGCTGACAGCTCAGAGCCTGAAGGCTGCCTCAAATTCTGTGTCTCCCTCTCTCTTTGTCCCTCCCCCACTCACACTCTGTCTCCTTCAAAAATAAGTAAACGTTATTTGAAAAAAAGATGTGGCATCTACATATATATAATGGAATACTACTTGGCAATGGAAAAGAAGGAAATCTTGCCATTTCAACAACATAGGTGAAACTGGAGGGTATTATGCTAACGTGAAATGAGTGAGTCAGAGAAAGACAGATATATATTTTCACTCATATGTGGAAACTGAGGAACTTAACAGAAGACCACAGGAGAAGAGAAAGAAAAAAAAAGTTACAAACAGAGAGGCAGGCAAACCACAAGAGACTCTGTATTAAATACAGAGAACAAACTGAGGGATGATGAGGTGGAAGGCTGGGGGGATGGGGGAAATGGGTGATGAGCACTAAAGTACGCACTTGTTGGAATGAGCACTGGGTGCTTTGGTTTTTTTTTTTAAACATTTATTTATTATTGAGAGAAAGAGACAGAGAAGGAAGGGCAGAGAGCAAGGGAGACACAGAATCTGAAGCAGGCTCCAGGCTCTGAGCTGTCAGCACAGAGCCCAACATGGGGCTTGAACTCACAAACAGTGAGACCATGACCTGAGTGGAAGCTGGACACTTAACCGACTGAGCCACCCAGGCGCCCCAAGCACTGGGTGTTTTAAGTGATGAATCACAGGAATCTACTCCCAAATCCAAGAGCACACTGTATACACTGTATGTCAGCTAACTTGACAATAAATGATATAAAAATGAATAAAGAAAAATTAATGGAGCACCTGGGTGGCTTAGTCAGTTAAGCGTTCAACTCTTGATTTCGGCTCAGGTCGAAAATCCCATAGTTTGTCAGTTCAAGCCCTGTGTTGGGCTCTGCACCAACAGCATGGAGCCTGCTTTAGATATTCTCTCTCTCTCTCTCTCTCTCTCTCTCTCTCTCTCTCTCTCTCTCTCTCAAAAATAAACATTTGAAAAGGATATATAGGGTGCCTGGGTAGCTCACTTGGTTCAAGTATCCGACTCTTAGTTTCTACTCAGGTCATGATCTCACGGTTTTGGGGGTTCAGGCTCCAAATTGGGCTCTGTGATGACAGTGTTACAGAGCCTGCTTGAGATTCTCTCTCTCTCCCTCTCTCTCTGCCCCTTCCCCACTTGCACTGTCACGGTCTTTCTCAAAATAAACAAACTTAAAATTTCCCCCACAACTTTTTAAGCTATAACTGACACATAACATGTAAGTTTAAGGTATACTTTGTAATGACTTGATGTATGTATATATGCAAAATGATTACCTTTTTTTAAATAATAACTACTATTCACCAATAAAGGCACTAACTGTTCATACACACAAGAACCTGGACAAATCTCCAGAGAATTATGCTGAGTGGAAAAGAAAGCCAGTCCCAGGGAGTTACATAGAGTATGACTGCAAGTACATTACATTGCCAGAACGGCAAACTTCCGGAAATGGAGAACAGATTGGTGGCTGCCAGTGGAGGCGGGGAAGTAGAGAGAACTACAGAACGGCAAGAAGAGATTCCCTGTGCCGATGGAAATGCTCTGTATCTTGACCGTGTTGATATGTTTCCATGACACAGCACAAGTGTTACATGTCGTCACTGGGGAAAACTGGGCAGAGGGAAATTGGGAAGTCTATGTGATTCTTGTGACAACAGCATAAATATCTAAAACGATATCAAAATAAACAACTAAAACACAAAGACCAAAGACAACAATTTTCTCTAATATTTCATTTCCTCAGTGATCAAATTTCTCCAATTGGCCCATAAATGTCTTTTTACAACTGTTTAAATCAGGATCCCGACAAGGTCTTCACACATTCCCTTTGTTGAAAGATCACTTTTAACCTATGGTTCTTTCTTCCTTCCCTTGCCGTTTATTTGATGAATAAACAGAGGCATATCTCTGATAGACTTAGCCAAACTCTGGATTTGGTTGATAGCAATCATGGTGTCTTTATTTCACTCTATCTCCTATACTTTCCCAAATTGGTCATTAGATCCAGGCTTGATTAGATTGTGCTTTGATTTTTTTTTTTTTTTTTTTTTTAAAGAAGCATCTCCTGGATACCTGTAGCCTTCTTCATCGCACTGGGAGGCCCACGTTCTCTCTCTGTGACAGTGTGATTGACCAGTGGGCTCGGGTGTGCAGTCCACTCTGTCCGTTCTGCTCCTCCATCAGCCTCCCATTTGATGATTAACAACTTTCATGAATGTGTTTTTATTTAATACTAGAAACTCTCCTATAAATACCTTTCCCTCATCAACCTATTTGTTTACCTGAACTTATTTTCCAATTTTCACAAAATCGAGTTGGTGTCCTAGACAGCTTCGAAGGTGACTTTTGAGATTTTTTTTTAACTGTTATGAAGTGTTTTTTTCATATTTGAACTCTTTGTTTCAATCCACTACAATTTTTATGTCTGATAGTCACAATGTCCCACCTTTGGTTGCTGTCTGATGTCCCTTCTCGTGGCCCCAGTGGTTTAAGCTTCCTTTGTTGCACACTGTACATACCCAGGCTTGTTTTGTACAGGAGCGGTTTAGAAATCTGAACGCAGCCATCTCACTTGATCAATTTTAGCTGAAAATGGTATTAAGAAATGCCAATCTTGGGGCGCCTGGGGTGGCTCAGTTGGTTAAGCGTCCGACTTCAGCTCAGGTCATAATCTCACGGTTCGTGGATTTGAGCCCCGCGTCGGCTCTGTGCTGACAGAGCCTGGAGCCTCGGTTTCAGATTCTTATCTCCCTCTCTCACTGACCCTCCCCTGCTCATGCTGTCTTTCTCTCTCTCAAAAATAAATAAAAAATATTTAAAAAACATTAAAAAAAAAAAAAGAAATGCCAATCTAGAGGGGCACCTGGGTAGCTGTCAGTTAAGCACCTGACCTCAGCTCAGGTCATGGTCTCATGGTTCGTGAGTACAAGTCCTGCGTCGTGCTCTGTGCTAACAGTTAGGAGCCTGGAATCTGCTTCAGATTTCCCTCTCTCTCTGCCTGCACCCCCCACCCCCGGCTTGTGCTCCGTCCTGTCTCTCAAAAATGAATAAACATTAAGAAAAATGCCAATCTAGGGGTGCCTGGGTGGCTCCGTCAGTTAAGCTTTCAACTACTGATTTTGCCTAGGTTATGATCTCAGGGTCATAGGATCACTCCCCGAGTCTGGCTCTGTGCTAGGCATGGAGCCAGCTTAAGATTCCTCTCTCTCTGCCCCTTCCCTTGCCAAGGAAGGAACTAACAAACGAATTAATGAAGGAGGAGGGAGAGGGAGGGAAAGAGAACGAGAGAGAGAGAAAGAGAGAAAGAAGAAAAGAAAGGAAAAGAAAGGAAAAGAAAAGAAAAGAAAAGAAAAGAAAAGAAAAGAAAAGAAAAGAAAAGAAAAGAAAAGAAAAGAAAAGGAGAAAAGAAAAGGGCAATCTACGTACCAGAGGTGCTCACTGTTTCTAAGCCCTGACAGAGCTGGGAAATCTTCTTAAAGGAAAAAATCATGAGTCCATAATGATATTTCCAAATTTTGCCTAACAAGGTTCTGAATTTGACTTTAATAGCCATAGTGCTTGCTATGGCCAGGCATTGTTCTAAGCATTTTACATATATTAACTCATTTAATGCACACAATAAGCATATAAATTATGTACCATTATTACCTTTATTTTAAAACCAATAGAGATATCAAGAATCTTTCCCGCCATTCCACTGGTAGGAAGTGGTCAAGCCAGAATTTAGAACCCAGGTTGTTTGCTCCAGAACCTTCAGTGTTAACCACCCCCCATATTGTAATGTTAACACCCTCATTTGGATCTTCTTTACCCACTGTTCTCACCTTCTGCCAGTAGCTACATTTGGCAGGACAATCCGGTTTTTAAAGCTTTGCCCTTAGTTGAAAACAAACTGCATTTACATTATGACTGTGTAAACAGTTTTCAGTGCTCTGCCAAAGACAAAGCTCAAGTTCCTTTCCTCTGGCGCCTCCTGTAGAGGATTCTCAGCACTAGGAAACATACTTTTTTAAAAATATAATTTATTGTCAAGTTGGCTTATAATAAGTAAATAAACTTAAAGAAAACAAAAAACAAAAAAATAAAAGAACAAACAAGGGGCACCTGAGTGGCTCAGTGGGTTAAGCGTCCAACTATGGCTCAGGTCATGATCTCACGGTCCATGAGTTTGTGCCCCATGTCAGGTGCTGTGCTGACAGCCCAGAGCCTGAAGCCTGCTTTGGATTCTGTCTACCTCTCTCTCTGCCCCTCCCCTGTTGGTGCTCTGTCTCCCTCTTGCTCAAAAATAAACAAACATTAAAAAAAAGAAAACATACTTTTCCTTAACACTCCTTTACTGGTTGAAATCATGCTAACATCTGCTTTGTATTTACTCCAAAACTTTTATTGGAAATGGTATAGGTATATAATTACCTTCCTTTTTCTTCTGATACAACACACCTTCCACTTTCTCAATCATAGGTCTTTTTGTTTTTCTCTCCAGAGGACTTCTCCCTCGAGCATCCTTTCCTCCTGCTCCAGTCTGGACTGGCTGCTCCTCTAGGCTGGCCAAACAACTGTGTTTAGATATTTCTCTTGCGCTGCTCTTCTGTATCAGGAGACCTGCTGTGCTCTGAACTCTTACGCTTACTTAATCCTCGATTTGCTAGAGTATCTCCCCCAGTCATATCCAAAGAAAAGCTTCCAGAGTCCTTGAGGATCTCAATTTCCTTATTTTTTCTCTTACGCTTAGCTGAATTTGGCGGGGTACAGAGTATGGAGCTGAAATCAAGTTTCTTTCAAAACTTTAAAGGTCCTGTTCAATTATCTTTCAGCGGTCAGGCTGCTGGTAAACTGGATACCCCTCCTATTCTTGTTTGTTGGCAGAAGTCCACTTTGTTATCTTTATTGCACAATTTCACACTGACAGTGCAACTGACTAGTTGCAGTAGGCATTCAGTAGACTCTTATAACCTGAATAGCCCTTTTTTCCGTTCTGTGAAATCTTCTATTTTGACAATGTCTTCCATTCCATTCTCCTATTCTTTCGAGACACCTTTGTAGTCTCCTAGATTCGGCTTTCTGTGTCTTCTTACTTACTTGTTTCTCTTTTGCTCTACCTTCTGGGAGACATTCCTCAACTTTATTCTTTAGCCAATGACTAAATTTTACATATTAAAGAATACTTCTTCCTCTGCCCTTTTTTTATAGCATCCCCTTCTTGGTTTTATGCAGATACTTTCTTAAATCTGAGTATATCGGAATTTTTCTCTTTTTTAATAGTATCCTTCCATTCCCTGAATACCATCTCTTTCTGGGGTTAGTTTTTCAACTTATACATATTGGTCTTTTGTGCTCTTGTTTCTACTCAGTTGTCTTGATTTCACAGAAAAGACTGGATACATTGGCCTGAGTTTCCTCTGCTTTCCAGCTCAGTCTCTTTCCTGTAGGGAAATTCTACTAGGAACCTTGGGTGGGGCAGGGTAGAACGGGGAGTATCAACCTTGGGCTTTGCTTTAGGGTAAGAGCAGGCTGTCAGGACTGTGGGGCTTTCTAAATGTCAGAATGAGGCCTTTCACCTAGATGACATCTGTTCTGAGACAGAAGAAGATGGAGGGAGGGGG
Source organism: Crocuta crocuta (assembly GCF_008692635.1). Taxonomy (NCBI): domain Eukaryota; kingdom Metazoa; phylum Chordata; class Mammalia; order Carnivora; family Hyaenidae; genus Crocuta; species Crocuta crocuta. Next base: position 1,443,599 of record NW_027532601.1, read on the forward strand.
GGAGGGGTGAGGTGCCAGCTGGTGCAAACCGTCTCCATTACTCTGTTTCCCGGCCAATACTGGGCCTAGAGTCTTCTGGGACCCCCATGGGCAAGATGGCTCCTATTGGCTCTCTGGCCCCCTCAGAGCACGTTTTGGGCTGTAAATCCACCTCCTTCTTCTGTCAACACGCCTTCATCCACTCTGTCTTCTAGAGATTCACTGAAGGGTGTCATCTATTGGGTAATATCCCTCCTCACTTCCTTCCTCTTCTCACTGCTATTCTGAGTCTAGTCTTTTTACTGTACCAATTATTTTAATTCTGTGGGGGTCCTGGTAGAGGTTGAAATAAACTTTACTGCTCAACCCTCCTTGAACTTTCTGACTGCTGATTTTATGTGAAGAAGTATGTGTACATTCTTTTAAGTGTTTTTTAAGAGTATAAAGCAAATCTATTTCTGATGCAATACTGTAAGATGCATATGCTTATTTTTGAACTTATGTTTATTTTTTTCAGCAAGGGGATCTTTCAATGGAGTGTGACCTAAAAGAGGGATTGAACCAGGAAAACTTTCCGTTTCTTCCAGCTTCGCTGACTGGCAGATGTTTAAACCAGTTTTTGTTTAATGGAACAGGATGGAAGTTTACCGAATGTTTTGCAGGGGGAGGGTGTTGGGGTAAAATTGGCAAGTTTAGTTTTAGAAAAGTAGATATCAGACGTGCTTATAGGATGGTTTAAGAGAAGTCTAGGGGCGCCTAGGTGGCTCAGTCAGTTAAGCGTCCAACTTCAGCTCAGGTCATGATCTCACGGTTCGTGGGTTTGAGCCCTGCGTCGGACTCTGTGCTGACAACTAGCTCAGAGCCTGGAGACAGTTTCAGATTCTGTGTCTCCCTCTCTCTCTGACCCTCCCCTGCTCACACTGTCTCTCTCTCTCAGAAAATAAAATAAAAAACGTTAAAAAAATTTTTTAAGAAAAGAAGAGAAGTCTAGTAGGCTGCTAAACATGTTTATAGATCAAAAAGATTTGGGAGGCATCAACCATGCTGCCTACAACATCACCCAGAAAATATACAATTTGGAAAGGCAAAGAGTAGAACTCCAGGTAATCCAAACTAAGGGTGGGTGAAAGAAAATAAACCTTTAACAGAGGCTGTACAGGATGCTCTCGATTATGTCAAATGCTGCTGAGGTGGTAGGTTATACTGGATTTTACTTAGTAAGCTACTCAACACCTTGGAGAAATACTTCAAGTGAAGAGGTAGAAAAGGATACACCAGACTTCAAGTAATATCTGAAACTATGCTTTACCTTAGCAGCACCTGTGTGAGTCTCTTCAGCAGCAGTGTTAGATGGCAGAGGGGGTAACAGATTTATCCAGAGGTGAAGTAGAATGGAAGGGGTAGAGAACTGAGGTTACTGACAAGAGCTGTTGAAACAGCTTGCCCAGTTTGGGGTGAACAGGAAACATGGGAAATGACAGGATGTCTATCTGCTGGAGGGTACACAGAGGGGCCAGAAGATCCTAAGTACTGGACGAGGGACATAAGGGAATGAGAACGTGGGATGCACAGGTGGCCGGGATCAGGGAAAGGGACACAGAGCATGTATTATGGCAAGTGGGAACGTCTTCGGTACCAGCAAACTGTGGGGTGTGGCAGAGGAAGGTGCGGATCACCTGAGTGAAAGGGGTCTGGTTACAGGGTTAAGTGCTAGACCGCTATCCCTGAAGAGACAGTTGAAGTCACCTTAGCCAGCACGGGCCTTGAAGTGCTGAGGAAGACAGAACCAGTTTCTAAATACTTCCTTAAACACAGGGAAGAGATCGAGCAACTGGCAGAAGAAAAGTCAAGTGGCAGATGACACACTCATCTTTGTCTAAGAAATTAGAGGAATCCTCTCAAATGCTGAGATTGGATCGTATTCAAAGGGAAAAACCAATTTAACATTTGAGTGCCAATGTTTTACGGCGCTATGTAAACATAACACAATGAAGAAGAAACAAAAACGGTCTTCAGGTAATTACAACATTGGTCCAATGTTAACTGAAAAAAAATTTCTTTCTGTGCCTTCCTAGCCATACAACAAAGAAATGTGCCACTTCTACTCTTATTATGTCCTTAAACACACACTTACTTGACTCTTTTTAGGATGTACTCTTGCCGTGTGCTTGCTTTCCTGAGATTTCCTCCTATTAATTTTCTTTTCTTTACAGGGCTGAGCTTCTGTGTTAAGTAAGTTGCAAACATTCTCTTCTACAAAAGTGATCAACTGCTATAAAAAAAATTTAGAGTAGGGATAATCATAAAACAGTTGCATCTGATATATGTTTTCCACATTTATTTTCCTTCCCACACTGCTTCTATCATTTCATATCCCAGTTCCTCTTAATTCACAATTCCACTAATCAGTTAAAACTCACATGGGGGAGAAGAGGAATTACCAATTTCTGATCTTATTAAACATAGACCCAAAGAAGAATATGCTCTCTGCCCAGTAAGGAAGAAAAAAAGTTTAAAATCAGTTGATTCATCTATTTACCAAATACGTATTAAGCATCTACAATTTAGCAGCTAACTGCTGTTGAGTTATGGGGGGAAATATACATTTAGATTATCTGAATTTGAATTCTGGCTTTATCACCCAACAGTATTAGCTAAAAGCGCTATAATGGTAATATATATTTATGAATTTAAATAAAAATCCAACTCTAATTATATAATAAAATAGGAAAAGACACATATTCAATGGGAGTTATGCTCCTACTAGAAAACATTAAAACCCAGTGTTAAAAAACAAAACAAAATCTTTTTGTAAAAAGCTATAATTATGCCATTTTCTGTCTCTGTTATTCACATGCTACTCTTCTCCACTGCGTGCACCTCAGTAAAATAAAACCACACAGATCCCAAAGAAACATTCCAAACAGATTGCCTTCCACGTTAACACAAATTCTGAGAGCATCTTTTTTTACTGTATTTTCCTTCTAATAAAATTAAAATCAAATGACAAAGAAAGCATTACCATGGTAATATGCTATGTAGGTTTTAGCTGTTAATGAATGTAATCAAGATTTTACCCATAACAATTTGACCAGAAAAGCAAAAAAATCTATAGCAAGATTTAAAAACAAAAACACTGTGCCAAATACAAACACTTACACTTCTTCGGTTAGAGGCCCGGGTTATTCTACCAACTTTAAGGGAGGCTGTCTTCTCATGGTTATCTGAAGAACTAAAGGGATCAATGCCTGATGAATAAGACACGAGCAAAATTAGAGTGGCTAAACAAAAAGCTGTAAGAGCTGTAATTTTCTGGATACACTGGGTACTCTTATGAATACCCACCTTTGCTTTTATTTATTTAAAAAAATTTTTTTAATGTTTATTTTTGAGAGAGAGACAGGATGAGCAGAGGAGAGTCAGAGAGAGAGGGAGACACACAATCTGAAACAGGCTCCAGGCTCTGAGCTGTCAGCACAAAGGCCAATGCGGTGCTTGAACCCACAAACCATGAGATCATGACCTGAGCCGAAGCCAGACGCCCAAATGACTGAGCCACCCAGGCGCCCTTACCCACCTTTGCTTTTTAACATAATGTAATATCTAAGCATAAATAATTACCAAGAATACATTTTGAGATTCAAAAACATTCTTTAAAATTTTAAGTTTACTGAACACCCAGAAACTGTCACCACTTTCCATGGAGACTGTATAACACCCAAAGATAACAGATTAAATCATATTACAGTAAATACCATATTTTCACTGATGTCTGTTTATTCAAAGCTACATGTTGTATAATGAAATTGCAATAAAGGGCATTAAGATGGTCGTGAAACTTATTTATTTAATTTATAAAATTCAAGTAATTTTTCATTTGATCACTTTTAACTATGTAAATGAAAGGCAGTATAATGTCTGTTAACGAGCACAGGCTTTGGAATATGACAGACTATGGCTTCAAGTTAGCTCTAATTTCACACTACAGGCCGTGGATTCTATACCAATGAACCCAGTTTGTGTTGTCTAGCGAGTAAGAGGCCACTTAAAGGCCTTTGATCAAGGGGGAAGCATGAATAATGGTTCCCATCCTAACTATTTTTCCCATGACATCTGTCCTCTAAATCCTGGTTTGCCTGGTCATGATCATAAAAAAGCTAGAGACTTTGAAAAGTGCCTATGCCCAAAAGGCCAAGTTAATGTTGGTTAACAGTTCTGGATACTGAAAAATGACCCAGATCATTCAGTTGTGCCAGCTATCAAACAAAAGGAACTTATTATTCACAGTTAAGACCTGAGATGGCAACTCCACCGCCTGCAGTGACTTGAAATATAGCCCTACCTATTTATAGAAGCTCAGTGTGAGTGATTAAAAGGTATGAGACTTGGATGGGCAAGAGACTTCTTATACGCTTTTCTGTACTATTTTCTTTTTTAGTTTTTTTTTTTTTAATGTTTATGTATTTATTTTTTTTGGGCAGACAGAGACAGCATAAATAGGGGAGGGGCAGAGAGAGGGAGACACAGAATCCGAAGCAGACTCCAGGCTCTGAGCTGTCAGCACAGACCCTAATGCGGGGCTTGAACTCACAAACTGTGAGATCATGACCTGAGCCGAAGTTGGATGCTTAACCAACTGAGCCACCCAGGTGTCTCAATACTATTTGGTTTTTTATTTTATTATTATTTTTTTAATTTCTGAGAGAGAGACAGCATGAGCAGGGGAGGGTCAGAGACAGAGGGAGATACAGAATCTGAAACCGGCTCCAGGCTCTGAGCTAGCTGTCAGCACAGAGCCCGATGTAGGGCTTGAACCCACAAACCGTGAGATCATGACCTGAGCCGAAGTCGGATGCTTAACCAACTGAGCCACCCATGCACCCCAACTATTTGGTTTTTGAAACCAAATTGTTATAATAAAATTAAAAACTTAAATTCATATTTACACACAGTGAAAATGACACTTGTATGAATGTAAGATAAAAAAAAAAAGTTACTACCTGAAAGAGTCTCAGAGATTGAAGACTTATTAAGAGGACTCAGAACTGCAAATGATACCTGAAGAGGTTCTATGTTTTCCTAAACAAAGAAAAACAAGAGAAGAAATCAGACATCTTTAAATTTAATGGACATACAATTGTTCCCAAAAGAAGATAAGGATTTATTTTCGTAGGTGAAATCGTAAAGATGGGAAATCAAGGAAAAAAAGTCAAAACAAAACGAAGATATTGGATATAAACATATATTTTATAATATTTACCAATCTTTAATGAGATTATGTTTATTAACTACAGTCCAACAAAGAAAAATAAAACATTAAGTGAAAGTGGCCATAATGATCCACTGACAAGTTACTCTTTAGTTAACTTAAAATCACTCCTAACTTTAAAATAAATGGGACATTCTATTATAAATACAATCTAACATTTCAATATTCCTCAGGGGAAATTCAGGGAAAATGGCAATATAAATGCAGACCCACACAATTGCCAGTATGATGGTCGCTGTTGGTTTCTCATAGAAAAAAACTTGTGAGTTTGAAGAAACTTGTCTTTAATTATCAGTTTGGTTCAGAGGGTATTTTTTATTGTCATTATTTTTTAAATCAGAAATGACCATATGGCTTTTCTTAGTTTAATGTGGTGAATTACAGATTGTTTTTCAAATATTAAAGTAACTTTGCATCTCTGGGTTAAATCTCACTTGGTCATGATGTAGTATCTTTATGTATTATGTTCACAAGGATACTGTATAAAAGTTTTCTTAAAAATGTCTCATTATGAAATAAATATTTAAAAGAAAAAAGAATGGGATGTTTACATCTAATGAATACACATTTGATTCATGGAGTTGGGATTTTAAATAGTTGTTACTAAAAATTCTGAAAACTGAAAAAATAAAAAGATAATGTCTGATTACGGTGTCAGGTTAATGCTGACATTAATGAACTGGGAACTATTTCTACCTCCTCAATTCATTTGAAAGAGTCTCTGCAAAATTAGGCCTTCCTTAAGTGTTTGGTAGAATTCATTAGCAAAGTCATCTGGACATGCAGTTTTCTATGTGGGAAGGTTTTGTTTATTTTTTTTAATGTTTTTTTATTTATTTCTGAGAGAGAGAGAGACAGCGTGAGCAGAGGAGGGTCAAAGAGAGAGGGAGACACAGAATCCAAAACAGGCTCCAGGCTCCAAGCTGGCAGTCAGCACAAGCCTGATGCGGGGCTCGAACCCATGAACCATGAGATCATGGCCTGAGCCGAAGTTGGACACTTAATCGACTGAGCCACCCAGGTGCCCCTATGCGGGAAGGTTTTGACTACAACTTCAATTTCTTCAGTTGATATAGGGAGAATGAGGTAAGGGATTTCTTCTCAAGGGACATTTGGAAGTTTGTGCTTTAAATAGGTCTAGTTTATTTAAATTGTTGAATGTGTTGGCATTAAGTTTTTCATAATACTTTCTGATTATCCTTTTATCTGTATTAACCTTCTAATACCAGTTAGAATGTATAGTTACTGCTCATTTATTATATTGGTAATTGGAGTAGTTTCCCTTTTCCCTGAACAGTCTGATTACAAGTTTACTCATGTTATTTTTCTAAGGCATAATCTTTTTATTTCAATGATATTTCTCTATTGCTTGTTTTTTTTACTTCATTGATTTCTGCATTTATCTTTATTAATTCCGTCTGCTTACTGTCACTTTAATTGCTTTTCTTTTATTGGTTTCTTGAAGTGGAAGTTGAGATCATCAATTTGTCTCTTATGTTGAAATACAGGCTTTATTCCCCTCTAAGCCTCCTCTTGGTGCATCCCATACATTTCTATTGTTTTGTTGTTTAGGGTTACAGCATTCATCTTTAACTCACACCACTTTGTGTACAGGTTAAAAACCCCTCCCAGCCTCTATGACATGTTACTTTTGTTGTATATTTTACTAACTAGGCTACAAACTAAACAATACAGTTATTCTTGCCTTAAACAATCTTTTATAGAGATTAATGATAATGATAAAGTCTGCTACAGTCGCCCACATGTTTTCAATGCTCTTCATTCCTTTGCTAGATTTCCATCTGGAACCATTCTCTTTCTGATGAAAGGAATTCCCATTAACATTTCTTCTAATGCTAACCCGTTACAGTAATGAATTCTCTCAGCTTCCATATGTATGAAAAAGCCTGTTCTTTCACCTCTGTTTTGAAATAATAACTGATACGGAATTCTACACGGACTTTTTATTGTTGTTGTTGTTTGGGTAATTTTTGCTCCAAGTAATTAAGTACATCTTCAAAAGATGCTTCAGTGTCGTCTTCTGGCTTGCACAGTTTCTAATGACAGTTCTGCTGCCTCTCATATTATTGTTTTTTTTTATTCTAGTTCCTTTTAGGCCATATATCACTGATTCTAAGCAATGAAGTGTCTTTGCTTACTATTTCATGTTTCCTGTGCTGGGAATTTGTTGAACTTTCAGGATCTGCAAGTATATCATTTTATCAAATTGGAAAATTTTCTATTATTATGTTTCAAATATTTTTTCTTCTGTTCTGTCTGATCTCCTCTCTGTTGGGACTCTATATGTATATTATGCTACCTAAAGTTGTCCCAGCTCACCAATTGCTCACTCTTGTTCAGTCATTTTTATTCTTTCATGGAGAATAATTTCTATTATTATATCTTTACATTGGGTAATCTTTTCTTTTGACAACTCTAATATGCTATTAATCTCATTCAACCTAATTTTCTTCCCTGAGATTATAATTTTCAGAGTTCAAGTTGGATCTTTCCTGTATTTCATGTTCTTAACAAGCTCAATCTTTCCTTCACCTCTTTGAACATATGAAAGAGGGATTAAAAAATACTTTCAATGCCTTTGTCTATAAATTCTACCATATGTATAATTTCTGGGTCTACTATTTATTGATTGGTTTTTCTCATCATTATGGGGGCACCTTTTCTAAAACATCTATTAGTTTTTAACTGAACGTCATACATTTTGAACGTACTGTTGTTTGACACTGGATAGTTTCGCTGTTCTTCGGCTTTTTTATACAACGCAGTAAAGTTAGTTACAGAAAAGTTGTCTCCTTTCAAAGTTTGCATTTAAGCTCTGCTAGGCTTTCAATCTAATTCTGTTCTAAGAGGGAGGCAATACTCTCCTGAGTGTCTGATGCGCTCTGAATTACTCAGGTTGGTGGGAACTCTACTCCTGCCACCTCTGTGAACTCTAGGGATTGTTCCATTTGGGAAGTCCTTTCCCTGGCCTAGGCCAGTTTACTTACAAGTTCCCGGTGACCAGTGCTCAGCTATGGACTCAAGTGAGACCCTTTGCAGATCTCCAGAGCTCTGTGCAGCTCTCTCCTTTCCGGTACTCTGAACATGACCTCTAGCCTCTCCTTCACTTTCCCAGACCCCCACGCCCATCCCCTCAACTCATGGAGACTGCCAGGCTCCACCAAGGTAAGCCCTTCTTGTGCGGTGTTTGTTTTTAGTTGTTTCTCATGAAAACATAAATTAGGTCCCTGTGACCCCATCTTGGCTGAAAGTGGAATACTCTTATTTTGAAGTGTAATGGCAAGGGAGAAAATGAATGATGGTCCCAATATAAAAACAGGTAATTTTCTAGAGAAGAAATTCAAATGGCTTACAAACATATGAAAAATGTTCAAACCTCACTAAACTAAGTTTTCAAGCTATTTAAAAAAGTACAATTAATACCCAGGGTTTACAAAGTATGATCAAATAAAACCATATATACTGTGGTTGAGTCCAAATTGGTACACTTTCTGGGTACTCAACAATATGTATCAAAAAGGTGAAAAACATTCTTCTTTCATCCAGTAATTCTACCTACTGAAATTCATCTTAAGGAAAAACTTTATATTTATAGTATATCAGTTCGAAGACTGCTGCTCTTTCACATGTTCCCATCTATAAAATCTGAGAACGTCTGACAATTCACGGGTATCACAGCTTAACGTCTAGCCTTCTCTCCCAGTAATACATAAAGCAATGGTACATCTTACAGCCCACAGTATTTCAGCTCCATGAAACGTGCTACATACAAAAAGCCCTGCAAGTACAAGAGAACGGGGACTGACCTGTGCACTTGTTGGGACACGCACAGGATGGGGGTGGGGGGACCCACCTACAAAAATGCATTAATTTATACCATGACACATCATTTAGTCCATTTCACGATTTCAAAGCATAATTACTGTTCACACAAAACAGGTGAAGTCTGATGAAAATGTAAACAAGTTTGCGCCGCACTTTGCACACTTACGAGATCCTCCCCCTTGTCATCAAAATCTGGCTGTGATAACTGTGCAGGAACCGGCGACTGCTCAAGGAGCAGGGGACTGATACTACTTAAATCGTTTTTTCGAACAGGTGTCCCTCCTTTCCGCAACGGAGTATTTGCCGGCAAAGTCTCATCAAACACCTCAGGGCTGAGATCCTCTCCAAAAGTAACTCTCTTCCTCTTCCTGACATTTAGAAAGGCTGGCACTTTACAGTTTTCTTGACCTTCTATAGATAATGAATGGGTAGATTTAAAAAAAAAAGTTAGGCTATATTTCTTATCTAAATTACGTGTCCTAGAATCTTTTAGCAGCTATTATTTGTATAATAGAAAATACAGTTTGCAGAGAAAAAAATTCAAAATGGAAAAGGTAAGCAGTATTTCTAATTACAATACGGTAACCGACTTGAAAGTAAATTTTGCATGAGTATCCTGGAAGTTTACAAAATTGGAGTATCAATTTCCTTTGTAAGTGTTACCATTAAGCACAAATGGGCAGATGAAATGAACAGACCAATTCTGAGACTCTCCAAGGAGGTTACAACCAACTGCTCTTCATTCCCAGGTAATTTCAGAAGCACTGAAGCACTTAGCAAATCGTTGAAAATATCACATACTAGATCAGCTTTTTACAAGAAAATGATATCCCCAGGCTTCCCAAATAAATGTGAATTTCTTACCTGTTGTTTGTTCTTTGCAACAGTTCGCAAGATTTGAGATTAAGCTTGGATGAGTCCCGTCATCCCAGAGATTGTCACAGTGTTCCTAAGCAAAATAAACATCAATGAATAATCTTACACGTATAAATGCATACTCACAGTCATTAAGCATGGCCACTTTGAACTTTTTTCTGCCAAGGGTAATACTTTATTGCTTTCATAACTGTTCTGGCTTAGTGACATGAGCCACAAATAAAAACCGGACTCCCTATATGTTACTTTAGTAAACAGTATTTTAGGCAAAAGTTAAAGAACAGAAATCTATAATATGGGCTAAATGCATTCCATCATTTTTAATCTGGCAAATAAGGTTAAGGAAAAATGTGAGTGGCTAGAATTATAATGTACTATATGGATGGTGTCAGATTAGGCTATCTACAGGTGTAAGATCTGCACAAAAATAAGGAAACAGGTAAATGGCATAATAGGGTGCTTAAGCATGGGAAACAGACCTTTTTAAGTGTGTAAATCTCCTGTCCATGTGACTGTATTCCTGAGTTAGGAACAAGGAGAGAAGGTAATATCTGTCCCTCTCTGCTTCCCCAAAAGATTAGAGAGTTGGTGAGGAAGGTACAGCATGAGTCCTGAATCACCCAACAAGGCAAAACTCAACACAGGGCTGCTGGCGGGAAGCAGGGGAGGGCCAGGGCCACAGGCTGCATGAGCCATCTCCACATCCTCTGCTTCCCAGACCCTGATGGGCCCTTCTTCCCTAGAGCCGTCCATTTTCTCCAGCGCATCCATTCCAAAGGCCTCACCTTCTCTAAGCAAATGCCCTGCCCCAAACAACCCTCCTTGAGCAGCTGTCTCTCAAGTCCACTTCATTCTCCTGACTGGGAAAAGGCCCACAGTTGTGAAGTAAGTGAAATTAGAAAATGAAATTCTGGTGAATTTTTGAGATTTATTTACAATCAAAACCACCATGAAAATTAGCGAACGATTCAAACTGTATACACCTACAAACTTGGGAGAGCTTAGTAAAAACATTAATTATAAAAATCTTCATATAATTCTAGTGGTAGGACTGGATGTTGGCTATGTCATGTAGTTAATAAGTAAGAGTTACATGGATCATGAGATGCTAAGCCTGTTTGAAGATAAAAATAAATACACGTGATATGAATAAACAGTGCTATATAGAAACCCACATCAGCTCTTTAACCAGAAAAACTGTTAAACATTTCAAAGTACATTTAAAAGTTACATTAAAAGTAACCACTGACCATAACTATGTATGTAAATAGAAGGTAGTCTACTTTATTTTGGCTTTAGAAACAGATGTGTAGGTGGGGCGCCTGGGTGCCTCAGTCAGTTAAGCATTCAGCTCAGGTCATGATCTCACAGTTCATTCTCCATCTCCTGTCTCCCTCTCTCTCTCTCTGCCCCCTCCCCCACTTGCACGCGTGCGTGCGCTCTCTCCATCTCTCAAAAATAAACTTCAAATAAGAAAAAAGAAAAGACAGGGGTGCCTGGGTGGCTTAGTCGGTTAAGCGTCCGACTTATGCTCAGGTCATGATCTCGCGGTTCGTGGGTTCGAGCCCCGCGTCGGGCTCTGTGCTGACTGCCAGCTCAGATCCTGGATCTGTTTCAGTCTGTGACTATCTCTCTCTCTGACCCTCCGCTGGTCACGCTGTCTCTCTCTCTCTCCTAGAAATAAATAAAAATATTAAAAAAAAAAAAAAAGAGAAAAGAAAAAAGAAAAGACAGAGGTGTGTAGGCATGGCTATACATTTAAATGCCTATGAAGTGGGAAAGAAAAAGTTCTCATTTGCCAGGCACTGGTGCTAATTTCATATTATTATTCCATTTACTACTGCTCAAATTAGCCTGAAAGGTAGTTTGTAACACCGTCCTTTTGGAGACGAAACCAAGGTACAAAATGGTTATAGAATTGGTCCAGCTCTTAACTTTCAGAGTCAGGGTTTGAAACCAGGCTCCTGGACTCCAGAGCCCACCTTACAATGTCTCATAGTGTTTACGGCCTGTCATGGATTTTAACATAAGATTTCTCTGGGTTCACTTAATACCCTCAAGCCTCAGTTTATATAAAATGGGGTTAATATCTTTCTGGGAGTACTAGTGCGTGCTGCATGTACATGACACATGCCAGAACTGTCCACGGAAAGTACTAAGTGACAGTTAGCTCCCATCAACCTATTCTTAGCTCACACTAGTGGAGTTTAGAGAAAGATGCACGCCTGTAAAACAAGCAATTTCTAAGACCAAATATTTTGGGTGGAAATGACTAACAGACTCACATTAACAACTGTGAAGCTCTTATAGAGTCTGCCTATATTAAATTCTACATGTTATAACCCATACTGAGTTTTAGGTTTATTTATTTTTGAGAGAGAGAGAGATAGGGTGTGAGTGGGGAATGGGGCAGAGAGAGAGGGAGACACATAAGCCGAAGCAGGCTCCAGGCTCTGAGCTGTCAGCGCAGAGCCTGACATGGGACTCAAACCCACAGACTGTGAGACCATGACGTGAGCCGAAGTCAGACGCTTAACCGACTGAGCCACCCAGGCACCCCGATCCATACTGAACTTGAAAAGAAAGAAAGAAACTGCACAATTCTGTGAGTGTGAAAAGAAGGGGTAAACATTAGGGCAAGAGATCTCCTTTTAAACCAGTATGACCTACAACAATTCACAAGTACTGTTTTAAACGAAAATGAATTTTTATTCCCTTTGCTTTAGGAAAAGCAGCTCTTGACTTACCTGCAGGCTTTCTAGAAGTGGGTTAACAGAGGGTTTCTTTAGCACGGAACGAAGTACGAAGGTCTCGGAGGATGCAGCAGCCCTCTTGCAGGGTGGAGTGACCAGTGACCAGACTTGAGGAGCTGCATCTGTGCTCATTTCTGTCAAGTTGTCAAGTGAAACAGCAACCCCGGGTCCCTTGCCCTCCACATGCTCAGCAACCCTGACGCCTTCAAAGTAAACATGTAAACAAGAGACGCAGAAGACATCTGAATCAGGCCATCCTACACCAGAAATACTATGCCTCTGCAGAGAGAATACCTGGCTACGCGGAATTCCACGTTAGGGGTGCCTGAGTGGCTCAGTCGGGTAAACGCCTGACTCCTGCAACAGCTCAGGCCATGATCTTGCGGTCATGGGATCGACGTGTGGGGTTGCAGGGCTCTGTGATGACAGTGAGGAGCCTGCTTGGGATTCTCTGGCTCCCCTCTCTCTGCCCCTCCCCCGCGCGCGCTCGCTCTCTCTCTCTCTCTCTCTCTCTCTCACGAAGTTTAAAAAAAAAAAAAAGAAAGAAAGAAAAGAAAAGAAATTCAACCCTAATATATCCTGCTTACGGAATGACATCTAGAATTTCATTTGGAAATATAAAAAGACAGAGAAGTGGCACTGGGCACAACTTTCTCACTACTGAGGGGCAAGGAGTTTGGGCTCCCACAAATCTAAGGTGCCCATGAAACAGAGACTGACTTAGCCTTCACTCACAACACCCAAGACTTGCACCAGAACACCAACCGGAGTTGGGCAATGACAGAGGACCAACTCTACCAGGCAGTCAGAGCTATTTCAGCATGCAAGGGTGGCGGGAGGGAGAAGATAGGAAGCGAGGAGAAAGATGATCAAACCAAATCGTTTATAGGCTGCGTGTGCCCACAAGGCAAAGCTTCCTCTTGCAAAGCGTTTTCTCACGAGAGTATTTCCTTATGACTGCCACTTAACACACATGTTGGGCACTCACAACGTGACAGGCACTCTTTTCTAGGTGCTAGAGATATGACAATGAATAAAACACACAAAGCCCTCCTGGAGCCTGGACGGCTCAGTCGGTTGATTGAATGTCAGGATTCTTGGTTTCAGCTTGGGTCATGACCTCACAGTTCGTGAGTTCGAGCTCCATCTTGGGCTCCACACTAACAGTGTGGAGGCTGCTTAGGATTCTCTCTTTCTCTGCCCCTCCCCCACTTGCATGTACTCTCTCTCAAAATAAACTTTAAAAGAAAAACCATACACACAAAAAACAAAAACCCCCCACAGAAAGCCCCCATACTTTGGGGAACAGATAGACAATATAAAAGACCTGGGAGGGGTAGAAGGTGAGACTAAGCTATAGTTATGAATCAGCGTGAGGGGTCCCTGTGCTGGAATAGTTCTCTGTCTTGACTGAAGGCAGTGTGGTCACAAGTCTACATGTGTTAAAATTACACGGAACTAAATATACATGTAAATCACTGCATGACAAGTTAACTGGTGACACGTGAAGAAAAGTCAGCGCGCTGTATCGTGTCGATTTCCTGGTTGTGGCAGTGTATTACTGCTACCCAAGATGTCACCACTGGGGAACCCTGGGGGGGAGGGGACACGGGATCTCTACGTTATTTCGTACAACTGCAAGGGGCTCTACAGTCATCTCCAAATAAAGAGAAAAGGTTAAAGAAATGTATAAAGATAAGGAGCAAAATGTGCCTTTAAAGGCAACAATGTAGAAGTTAAGGGGATACAGCAGGATATGGTGGGAGGGGAGCTGCTGTTTTGAGGTGTTTCAGGGACCCAGCAGGCATCTTGGTGAAATGAGGCAGTGAACCATGCACACGTCTAGGGAAGAATATTACATGTATGAAGCCATGTGCGAAGGTCTGAGATAGGAACACAGCTGACGCACGATGGGAACAGCAAGGCCGGTGTGGCTGGAACAGCCGAGCAAGGACTGGAGAGCTAAGAAGCTCCAAGACAAGGCTAAGGACTGACTGGGTCCAGTGTGACTGGATACTATTCTGGGTGGGTGGGAGGTCAATGAAAGATTTTGAGAAGGGGAATGACACAGTGTGGCTAGCATTTTAAAAAGGAACACCCTGGCCACCATGTAGAAGACTTTGAAGAGGGGGGTCAAGAAAGATGGCAGCAGGGAAGTCAAGTAAGAGGAGGTCAAACAATCCAAGCAAGAGAAGGTGGGAGCCTGGACTGCAGTGATTTCACTTAGGAGGTGGGAAATAGTTACACATTTGATATATTGTCAAGATAAAGCCAACAGCACAGCATTTGTTAATGAAGCTCAAGTTTAACTTTTGAAAGGGAGGGGTCAAGGCAACGTCAAGGTTTTCGACACAAGCAATTGAGTGAATGGTCAGTATTGTTTACGGAGATGGAAAAACAAACAGATGAGCAGTCTTGGGAAGGAGAAACAGCCAAAACCCATTTGAGTAGGTTAAGTCTGAGATGCTTATTAGACATCCTGTGGAGACCCGAAAAGGCAGCTGGGCACGTGGGTTTAGAGTTCAGGGAAGACACCAAGGATAGGTATTTACAGTTCGAAGTCAACAGCACACAGACAGCATTTAAGGTTGTGGGAATGCCTACAATCACCTAGGGAGTGAGTGCAGAGAGAAGTCAGAGCACTGAACCCAGGGCATTCAAATGTTTAAAGGTCAGGATGGAAGGCAAGGAAGGAATAAGGAAGACAGACAGACAGGAAGAGGGGAAAATAAGAGAGAATGATGTCCTGCTGCCCAGTGAAGAAATGGCTTCTCACAGGAGGCACTGTCAGCTCTGCCTGCCACACGGGGATGCCAAGGAGAGGGTATACGGAGAGAGATGACTGCCATAGCAAGGAAGAGGCTGCTGGTTACCAAGGCCCATTTGGAGCTGGATCAAGACAGAATGGGAGGCGAGGAGACTGGCCTGGTCTGCTCCTTAAGGGAGCGTTGCTACACCGGGGCGCCTGGGGGGTTCCATCGGTTAGGCGCCGACTTTGGCTCAAGTCATGATCTCTTGGTTCTTGAGTTTGAGCTTTGCATCCGGCTCTGTGCTGATAGCATGGAGCCTGGATCCTGCTTCAGATTCTGTGTCTCCCTCTCTCTGCCCCTCCACCACTGAGGCTCTGTGTGTGTCTCTCTCAAAAGTAAATAACCATTAAAAAAAATTTTTTTAAGGGAGCTTTGCTACAGAGGAAGGCAAGGAAATGGGGGTTCTGGCTGAAAGGAAACCCTGGACAAAGGCAAGTTATAGATGGGCGATATTAGAGCACGTTGCATGTCAGTGGGGAAAATGAAAAACCCAGAAAAGAGGGGGATACCTCAGGCAGGTCCTCAAAAGGGAAGGGACCACACTGACGGGGCTGGCTTTGGATAAGAGCACAGAGGATCTACTATAACAGGAGGAAACAAAGCAGGGGTCTGCTTGTTCAGAGAGGCATGAGGGTGTGGTGGCGAGTGGCCCAGGCCATTTGCTTCTGGCATCCTTTGTCTTCTTGCTGACAGAAGCAAGAGACTACAAAGGGGCACCAGGGAACTTTCATCTCTGTCATATGTGAGAAGGGCTGCCAGATATAAGAAAGAAAAGTGCAAGAGGCCCAATTAAATTTTGAATTATATCTAATTATGTATGTATGTTGATATAAAAGAAAAATACTGCACAAAACACACTTATGCTGAAGAATTCTTTTTTGTAAGAAACAAATCATAAATGCCTTAAAAAAACAAAAAAGCAAGGAAAGGCAAATTGGAAGCTTAAGTGAAAAGGGAAGGTACGACTAAGGAAGAGAAGGGACAGCCAGACAGCACTGGGGCCCCATGCGAGGCCAAATGTCTGGTGATTCATCACAGACATACGGAAGGCAGGAACAGCATAGGAAGGCAGAGTCATGGGCTGGACCTCCAGCAAGGTGGGTAGAAGAGACAGGGCGCAGAGGGCAAGGAGATCATGGAGGTATCATGCGGGTTCTCCTCCGCAAGCTCTCCCCAAAGTATTTTCTACCCCCATTCCCCAAATCTAACACGACTCTGTACCGCATCCATCACCTTCCAATTAGAATTAAGTCAGAGCAGACAAGACATACAAGAAATGCTAAAGGAAGTTCTTTTCTAGGTCCAAGGTAAATGATGCCAGAGGGAAACTTAGATCCTCAGGAAGGAATGGAGAGGATCAGAAATGGTAGCTATCAGCGTGACCACGAAAGATTCTTCTCCCAATATATGTGATTGTTTAAAGCAAAAATATTGTGGGACTTAAAATGAATATACAAGTAAGATAGAAGAGGGGTGCCTGGGTGGCTCAGTCTGGTGAGCATCTGACTTCAGCTCAGGTTATGACCTCTCAGTCTGTGAGTTCGAGCCCGTGTCAGACTCTGTGCTGACAGATCAGAACCTGGAGCCTGGTTCCGATTCTGTGTGTGTGTCTCTCTCTCTCTCTCTCTCGGCTCCTTTCCCCTCATGTTCTGTCTCTTTCTCTCTCAAAAATAAATATTTAAAAAAAAGTAATATAGAGGATATTTGTAGTGTAAAGTACCATAAAAGACATGGGTGGGCAGACAGGAAATCCATCTATACAGTATGTGAAGTTTCTATCTCCCCTAATACCAGTTCTGTTCGGGTTCCAGGACCCAATTCTAACATAGGGGAAAGGATTCTCTCACACAGATCACCACCAAGCAATTCTCAGACCCCAGCAGGGTGTCCAAGAACTCAACCCAATTTTGACACTATCCAGAGACAGCATCAGGTTCCAGAGGTGAAGGGCTCAGTTCTACCGGAGCATGC
>NW_027532601.1:1461209-1557134 GCF_008692635.1 Crocuta crocuta
CCCCCACCCCCCACCCCCCACTTCAGATGCCAGTCACAGGTCCTGAGCTGTCTCTTGTGCCTCTGACCAACCTGCTACAGACCAGAGCTTCCAACAACCTCCTCCTTGGACTTCAGATGCCAGTCACAGGTCCAGATCGTGACCGACACTTCTGACAGCAGCTATCCATCAAGAGGCTCTTGGCACCTACTCCTTTACGTTCTCTCAATTTGCCAGGGCAGCTCAGAACTCAGGGAAACACTTATGTTTACCAGTTTCTTGAAGGAAATGATAAAGGGTGCGAATCACCAGCCAGATGAAGAGAACACAGGGCTAGGTGCCCGCATCTCCACACATTCAGCAACCCGGAAGCTCCCTGAACCTTGTCTTTTTGCGTTTTTTATGGAGCTTTCAATACATGGTCATGACCGATGAAGTCACTGGCTGATTCAACCTCCAGCCCCTCTCCTCTCCTCCCAGGTCAGGGGGTGGGGCTGAACCCTCCAATCACGTGCTTGGTCCTCCCAGCAACTAGCTCTGGCCACTGGGTGGGACCCAAAAGCCACCTTCCTTAGTAGTAAGACACCAGTGTCACCTTTATGGTTTTAAAGTATTTTTAGGAACTGTGGATGAAGGCCAAATCTATCTGAAGAATGTTTGGTCATCTAAATATTTATTCATTCAATAAATATTCATTTAGATAACCAATGTGTATTTCTTTCTTCTTTGTTTTGTTTTTTGAGCAGGAGGCAAAAGTTTATTAGAATATAAGATTAGAAAGGAAGATAGTAGGAAAGCTCTCCTTACAGAGAGGGGACACTCAAAAGTGAATGCCTGAGGACTACAGGCAAGAGTCCCTGTTGGTTTTTTTTTAATATAATTTATCAAATTGGCTAATATACAGTGTATAAAGTATGCTCTTGGTTTTTGGGGTAGATTCATTGGCTGGTTCATTGCTTACATACAACACCCAGTGCTCATCCCAACAAGTGCCCTCCTCAATGCCCACCACCCATTTCCCCTCCTCCCCCCTCCCCTCCCATTCACCCTGATTGTTTTCTGTATTTAAGAATCTCTTATGGCTTGCCTCCTGTCTTCTCTGTTTGTAACTAATGTTTTTCCCCTTCCCTTCCCCCATGGTCTTAAGTTTCTCAAGATCCACATATGAGTAAAAACATATATCTTTCTCTGACTGACTTATTTCACTCAGCATAATACCTTCCAGTTGCATCCATGTTGTTGCAAATGGCAGGATTTCATTCTTTCTTATTGCCAAGTAGTATTCCATTGTACCAATGTTATTTCTTATAAATCGTCATATCACACTGTCTTTTATGTGAAGTTGTCAATAATAACTCTAAATAGACTGTGAAGGGTTAAGGATGTATAATACAATTGTAACTATTAACAGAAAAAAAATGCAACAAGGGGAATTTAAAAGGTAATGGATAGGGGCACCTGGCTGGCTCTGTAGAGCATGCAACTCTTCATCTTGGGGCTGTGAGTTGAAGCCCCACGTTAGGACTGGAGGCTACTTAAAAAAATATATTTAAAAAAAAAATAAAAATATATATAAGGTAATGAATAAATAGATTTCCAAAAAGATTTCAGAAATACCCAAGAAATACAGAAGGGAAACAGAAGAACAAAAACCAGAACAGAAAATGCATGAAAAAACAATATTTATTTACTTAAAAAAATTTTTTAAGTTTCTTTATTTTGAGAGAGAGACAGCACGAGTGGGGGAGTGGCAGAGACAAACTCCACACTGCCAGCACAGAGCCCAATGCGGGGCTCAGCCCAGGAAGCTGCAAGATCTTGATCCAAGCCAAAACTAAGAGTTAGATGCTCAACCGATTGAATCACCCAGACACCCTGAAAAACTGTGGATTTAAATCAAACCATATCAATATTGACTTGAAAAGCTAATGGGCCAAATGCTCCCATGGTAAAGAAGGGATTTTCAGAATAAATAAAAAAGCAAGACCTAACTAAATATATACAAGTTTTTACTTTAGGGGCACCTGAGTAGCTTAGTTGGTTAAGCATCCAGCTTCGGCTCAGGTCATGATCTCGGAGTTCATGAGTTCGAGCCCTACATCGGGCTCTGTGCTGGCAGCTCAGAGCCTGGAGCCTGCTTCAGATTCTGTGTCTCTCTTTCTCTCTGCTCCTCCCCTGCTCACTCTGTCTCTCAAAAATAAACACTAAAAACAAAATTAAAGATAAAGACACAGGTAGGCTCAAAGTAAACCTAATAGCGTACCTTAGCTTTCACTTAATACAAGCATACTGCTTTGGGGGCAGTTTTGAATGTTGGTCCCTTCCCACAAACTTAAAAACCAAAAAATACATGTGCAGTGTTTTGTCTTACAAAATACACTAAGTGTTCAGAGATTCTGTTTTTTATGATGAGTTCTATCAACTTGGAAATATTTCACTAATTCTTATTGGTGACAGTTCAGAAAAATAAAAAGTCATCTTTCATATAACAAGAATTCTGAAACATTTGTACTAGACCATGAGCTCCTCAGATGTAGGGCACTGTTTCAGTTTTCCCAAATTTTAGCACATAAGTAACCCAATCATAAAATATCCACTGAACAATAAGTTTCAATGGGTGAATTGGCACATGTATTAAGGAAAGATTAAATACTTACCACTTGAAGCCTCTGTGAGATCTGAAAGTGAAACAGACTCTTCAACCAAATATCCAGACTGTACTGAACCAGATTCAAACGATTTCTTGGGAGGAAAAAAATTAAGGAAATATTAAATCTTATTACTTACAGGAGTATTGAGATCTGTATAAAGATTTGAGTAAGCATTACAGATTATCTGGAAATCTGATGTTAAACCAATCAATCATTATCTACCTAATTGTTACAAAATACTGGAATGGAACTAAAAAACAGTATTCACTCTGAACCCTAAATATCCTACCAAATAAATTTCACCTCCCTAGTTTATAGGACACATTTTTGTTGCCTTATTGTTTGAAGTCTACAAAATCATATTAACTGATTTTAAAGAGAAAATTCTCAAAATGAGCAAATAATGTTATATAATTATTAATCAAACAACAGGATATCAATAGCTAGGCTGGGAAAACCATCAATGGCTAGGACAGAAAACACACTCATATTAATGAGTAGAAACCATTAATATGGAAATGATGGAAACCATTTCTAAATCGTGGTGTATGTTCAAACAATCAAAGTTCTGATGAGAAACTATTGGTTCTGCCAGATGACGATTTCATGTCAGCTAGGAAAAAGCAGAGGGAGCAGAGATTGTAAATGACTCCAGGGTACAAATGAAACTTACTGGACTCCAAAGAATCTTTAATGACTATCGGACATCTATTATGCCGGTCCAGATAAGATCAACAGGAAATGCACTGAATCTACATGACAGAGAAGGTGCAGGGAAAGTTCCAGCTCTAATGGGATCAGGTGTCTCCTCTCACTGAAGATATGGGGACTGGCTGTCTCACAGTACAACACAAGGAAAGCCAGTGAGAAGCGAACTAGCTTCTGTTCAAATGTGAGTGAAGGTCAAGGATCTTCCATGGTATTATTTCACATTGCTTACCATCTTTTGATAACCTTAACAGGCTCTAGGTAGCTCTAAGCAACAAAAATCCATACGGCTACTTGAAAGAGGTGAGCAGGGCAAAGGACAGACAGCTAAAGAGCAGCCTGCTTCCTAGCCGGTATCAAACCAGTCAGGGGCAGGAAGACCCCCAGACCTGAGCTGCACGGCCCATATATAATCCTCAGCTCATTCGCCAGTTACCTGTAAGTAACATGCCCCTACATCTGCCACCTCCAGCAGACAAAAGGCTGCTCAGGGCAAGACTGTGACTGTCTCACTGTGGTACCACCAGTATCCAGAGCCACGCCTCGCAAGCAGAAGACCAGAGGGCCTAAGATTTTCATCAAGTGTTTTTTGTAACCCAAAGCAACGTATTAATCAAAACTGTCCAATAACCCATAAGCCCACAATAAAAAGGATTCAGTAAGTAGGAAATACACACACAGAGCACAATTTAAAACTCAGCTGCAGTACAGAAGTACAAGGGACGGTAACTGAAAAAGGGTTCGGACAGTCTTAAAACTGCCTCGCCAGAAAACCAAAGCTTCATTTTCCTGTGATTCTGGTTAAGTGAAGTACCTCAGGGAGATCCGCAAGAGGAGCGTCAGCAGCACACGCTATGCCCGTATGAGGAGATGTGGCTCTACTGGACATCTGGAGATGAACTGCGTCAGGGAGGTTGCCATCAGAGTCACCTGGAGAGGATATCCTTCGACGTTTGGAAGATAAATCGGCAGCGAACTCAAACTGTGGACACTGCCCAAAACCTTCCTTTTTGGCTACATACACAAAACAAAATAAAAACATATCACAGGCATCAATATTTTTCTTTCCTAGTATTATTTTAAAATTTTGTACAGAATGATTTTAGTAAAACGTAATGCTTGAACCTAAATACTTGATCAAAGGGAAGGATACGTTTCTATTCAGAAGAGAAATCTAACTGTAAAGCAAGAGACCATCACTACTAAAAGGATAAGAAAATTAGGAGAATTTTCTTCCAGACTTTCAAAATGTACTAAAATACATTAATATACATTTCCATTTCTGATATAGTATCTCACTCTGTTTTAAGGTTTACGATGAACCCTCTTCATTTGAGCATTTAAAGGATGTGGTTATGTTCTAAGACTGGTTCTGCTTTGACTAATCGTCTGTATGATTTTATGAAAAGTCCAGACACAATGCACTTCTGTTCTTCCTAGCTACAAAAAGTGAATTTAATCAGCTGTAGAACTACAGCAAATCATGCCTGTCAAGTATTTTCAAATGCAGGTCACAAGTGAAAAACAGCTTACAAAGTATAGTTACAAAGTACAAATACAAATGAATGCATCAAAGTGGGTCATGCAGACTGACCGGACGTGTCTTGCACACGCGGAGGTGCGGGAATGTACTAGAAGGTGGTTCAAGAAACAAACCAAAACCAAATCATTTGGAACCTTAGGATGCAACGCACCAGAGGAATGGTTATGATGATTATGGTGATGGCCAGATTTTGTCTAATTCTGGTATTTCAAATGCTCTGTGATTAGAAAATCAAGAGACAGGCAAAAGGAACCAAATGAATTACAACCTAAATTGTAGTAAAGTTATGGTTAAGAATGCGACAGGCTATTAAGATGTCAGATTAGATATCTCTGTTTATAACATCAGGGGTTCAGTTTGGTATTCATAGGAATGCTTGCCAAACTTAATAATAAACCTCTAAAAATCATGGTTTGAATGCTTGAATTTGCCACATGCCTTATTCTAAAGATGAAATGAGCTAACTGGCTCTGACATGCTAACACTTAAAACTTAATTGTGGCCATTTGGAGATGTAGGCTCAGGAATGCCTGAGAGCAAGTTTTTTCAAGACAAACCAGAAATCTAAATTTTTGTGTGAAATTTCCCAAATTTTAAATGTTAGGCTCCATTTAAAAATACCAAGCTCTGCTCAGAAAAGATTGCCTTCACACTATGGAACTCTATCTTTTTTATACCTCAGAGGCTTGTCTGCATCAATACAGAAGTCCAAACTGAATTCTTTCTACTCACTTGAGCCTGTTGTCTTGACTTCTCCATCTGCCTCTGAGAATTCAGGACAGCCCATCATGTTTTCATTCTCCTTTATGCAGTGAAAAGCTGACTGGAAGGCAGACATTCGCTCTCTCAAAGAATTAACATTTCGATAGAGTACAGGACTGCCCTGTCAAAATAGAGACATGGAAGAGGGTATTGTAGGTGAAATCAAACACAGTTTCTGTATTCTAGGCCTATAACCACTGGATCCAGAACTAAATACCTAAAGACTTTCTGAAGATCAGAATGAACGGATTAGTGTACCAGAGTCTCTTCTCTCCCTCGACTCATGTATTTTCAGTTCTGAGTATTTCGTGTGCTACCATGGTGCTTCCTCCTCCCTTGGTTTTGAACCTGAGCAAAGAGGAACACCCGTGTGGTACATACAGACATGTTGTTACAGGCTGGTCAATACTGAGACTCAGTCCATGCACATGACTAAAGTCCAGGGTAGGTGGGGAAGAGCTTTAAAAAGGCACCCATGAAAAACACAACCCCAATTATTTGAGGGCTAAACATTTAGAAGGATTCTTTCTGGGGAGGTTAAGACCTCTCCTTTATAACTGAGAGTCCATAACCTGAGACAGCCTCAGCAAACCAAATTGCAAAGAGAAAATTTAGCACAAAAAGGTTTGAAAGGCCAGTGTAAGCAATTATATTGGAGAATACAGGAAAACACGGACTCCTAGAGATGGAGAAAAGAAGAAAGGACAGAAGAACCTCAATTTGGAATTTTACCAGACTTGCTAAAAAGGAAAAGAAACCTTGAAAATCAAATGCATGACACACAAAGGTCTCAACGCATCTAGTTCAATCCAAGCTAGTCTGACTGCTTGTTTCCATCCATATACCCGCCCCCAAGGAGGCCAAGACACAGATGATCCTTAGTAGCTCAGATACCCACCTTCATACTTACCCTCGCCCCAGCTAAATTTTCCTGATCTCATGGGACCTTACTTCCTCAGAGCTGGAAGCCAGCCATTTACTAAACCTACAAAGCCAAAAGGTCTAAGTACAGGAGCTTTCTGGAAACTCTAACAGGGTTTCAGCCAAAGAGCCATCAACTGAAATTGACACTGGCAGCGACAGAAGTGATAAATGCGAGTAACATACAGTTTAAGAGTTCTGTTTACCCATAAATTATAAAGTTCTCTGTTTTATTTATGGGTATTTAATTACCCATAAATAATTAGGCCCACCCTTTATTATTTAGACTAACCTATTTCCACCAGTTTGGAGCTTGTAACAATCTAAAAATTATACCAATAGGCAAAAGTAAAGTAAAAAATTACCTCCCTTTAAGATATCATATGGAGGAACTCAATTAAAAGCTTGAAGCCATGTTTGATGGTGAATCTGCTCACACACTTGATTCTATTCCCAGTTAAATATATTCAGGAAGCAAACTGTTACATAATAACAGAAGATTTTAAATCCAAATATGGTTGATGATGTAAACCTTTATGACATAAACAACACAAAACACTCATAAAAACCTGGTGACCAACTCTTATCTATGAGATAGGGAAAAAATAAAGGGGTTATCCCAAAGTCATACAATTTACCTCCAATGGGTCTTTTTTCTCATGCTCATATGTGAACACAGGGGAAGGTTTAATGTCCTAGGAATTTAAAGCCTTTTGAAATGCTGCCTAAAAAACAAATGAAAGGTTCCCTAGTTAGAATCGTTTTTCCCAATTTCCTGATGGAGAATGGGAATAACAAAGTAAATGAAACATCAAAATGCACTGCTTCATTTTTTTATGAATTTTGTCAGGCAACATTCCTTCTGTGTACCAGATACTGTTCCAAGGGATCCAGATACAGGCGAAAAATTGTATTCTAAACTGAAATTCTGAAAACATATTAATATAGTTTCAGGTACAAGAGGTGTTACTGAGAAGATAAAAAAGGAATCTGATGCAGGAAGTAAAAGTGATGCTTTCGTTTGAAATCGAAGCACTGTATCTGAAGCAGTATCTGAGGTGAAACCAAAACAATGAGAAAGTGCTGGTGGAGGGAAGATACTGGGGGAGAAAGGCATTTCCCAATAATGAGGAAGAACAAGAACAATGGCCTTGGGATGGAGGAAATAGGATGCAGTACAGAAAAACCTACCACGCCCAGGAAATGGAAGGAGATGGGGATCTAAGGCTAATGGTGGGCAAGGCTGAGATCAAGGAGGCTTCAAAGAAGGGGTCTGGGTTTAATTCAAGGCATAACACAAAGCCATGGGAAGGTTTTAAGCAGCAGAATGAATGATCTGGGATAATGTATCAGAACCGTCCTGAGACATGGTGGATGGATTAGGGAAAGGGAAGTAAGGAGACCAGTTAGGAAGCACTTGGTAATCTAGGTAGGAATCACATTAGGGTTGCGGTAGAGGAGCTGTGGGACAGGAGGGATTACAGAAGGGTCTTTAATAGGTAACCAAAAGGTAGCGATGGGCTGGATGTAGAAGGAATCACAACAGATAGACAGGTAGTTGACCTGAGCAACTGGATGATGACAGCTTACACTAAGACAGAGAAGTGGGGAGTGGAAATGAAGAATTTGGCTGTGGCCATGTAATACTTCAAATGCTTATTAAACAACTAAATGAGGATGCTGAATAGGCTAGATCTGGAGTTCTAGGAAGCTCTGGGCCAAAGCTAGACATTTTGGAGCCATCAGTCTACAGCTGATGCTTGAAGCCATGGGAAGGAATTAGGTTACCTAAGGAAGGCAAAGAAAAGGGGGCAGAAGAGAGTCCTGGGGCACTCGAGCATTTTTGAGAGGAAAATTGGAAGAAGGGGTGGAATCGGCATATTGAACACAGAGAGAATGACCAATGACACGGGAAGAAAATTAGGTCAGTATGGAATCCCAGAAACCAAGTGAGGAAAATATTTCAGGGAGGGAGAGGTTGAACATACCAAAAGTTGAGGAAAGGCTAAGTAAGATGCAAACTGAAATCTAATCTTTGTCTTGGCAGGGTGTAGGCCATGTATGATCAACAGTGACAAAAGTCTTCTCGATTGAGTAGCATAAACAAAAGTCCAATTGGAGCAGCTAGCCATAGTAGAGAGGATGGGGCAGAAGGAAGAAGAGCAAGACAGGACAGACCACCTGTTCAGGGAGTCTGGCTGTGGTGAAGAGGCACAGAAAATGGGGTATCACGGAAGTCTAGGGAGAGTTAGAGAGAGATACGAAGATTTGCTTGTACGAATGGAAAATGGCCCAAAAGACAAGGAGGAAAACATAACTGAAGAAAAATAAGCTTGGAATGATATGGCCATAGTAACGTAAGCTCTTGAATAGTTATGTAACCCAACAATTAGGAAGTTGTAGAGGACAGGAAGTACACATGTGTATGTAGAATAAAAGCTATAAGGAGGAAAGAGGGCTAATTCTCCATCATCCACAGTGGGAGGTCAATAGTTAATGCCTTAACACTGAAAGATTAAGGAGTAGCAATTAGGCAAGAAATAAAAGGCATCCAAATGGGAAATGGGTAAAAGAGTCACCATGTGCAGAAGGCATATTAAATATAGGAAACTAAAAACTCCACCAAAAAACTGTTAGAATGATATCAGTAAAGTTGTAAGATACAGAAACAACATACAAAAATCTACTGTGTTTCTATACACTAACAATAAACTAGCAGAAACCGAAATTAAGAAACAACTGCATCAAAAAGAATTAAACTAGGAGGAAGTTTAACCACAGAAGTGAAAAACCCATATAATGAAAACCGTAAGAAACTGATGAAAGAAACTGAAGACACAAATATATGGGAAGATATTCTATGCCCATGGATTGGAAGAATTTATATTGTTAAAATGTCCGTACTACTTGAAGCATTCTACAGATTCAATGCCATCCCTATCAACATTCCAGTGGCATTTACCAAGACATAGAACAGTCCTGAAGTTTGTATGGAATCACGAAAGACCCTGAACAGTCAAAGCAATCTTGAGAAGAACAGAGCTGGAGGCATCATGGTCCAATTTCATACTATATAACAAAGTGACAGTAATCAAAACAGACATGTAGATCAATGGAACAGAACATAGAGCCCAGAAACCTATGAATGTATGGTCAACTAACAGAAGACAAAAGAGCCAAGAATATCCAATGGGGAAAGAATAGTCTCTTCAATAAACAGTGTGGGGAAAATTGGACAGCCACATGCAAAAACAATGAAACGGAACCATGACCTTACACCAAACATAAAAATTAACTCAAAGTGGACAAAAGACTTAAAAGACTGGACACCACAAAAACCCTAGAAGTAAGCTCCTTGACAACAGGCTTGACAGTGATTTTTTTAATTTGACACCAAAAACAGACAACAAAGCAAAAATAAGTTAAGTGTTCTATATCAAACTAAAAATGTTCTGCACGGCAAAGGAAACCATCCATAAAACAAAAAGGCAACCTGTTGAATGAGTGAAAATATGTGCAAATCACATATCTGACAAAAGGCTGATACGAAAAATATAAAAAGAGCTCATATAACTGAATAGCAAAAAAAAAAAAAAAAACAGGCAATTTTAAAAAGGGGAGAAAATCTGAATAGACATTTTTCCAAAGGGGACATTCAGATGGTCCAGAGACACATGAAAAAATGCTCAATATCACTAATCATTAGGGAAATGTAAATCAAAACCTAATAAGATGTCACTTCAAACCTGTTAGAATGGCTATTGTCAAAAAGAATAAGTGTTAGCAAGGATGTGAAAGGAGCGCTGTGCACTGTTGGTGGGAATGTAAACTGTCACAGCCACTATGGAAAACAGTATGGAGGTTCCTTGAAAAATTAAAAGAACTGCCATATATATGACCCACCAATTCAGTTTTGAGGATTTATCCAATGAAAATGAAAACACAAACGTGAGGTCATATGTGCACCTCCATGTTCACTGCAGCATTATGGACAACAGGCAAGTTATGGAAATAACTTAAATATCTACCAATGAATTGACAGATAAAGAAGATATGGTATATGTACACAATACTTTTCAGCCAGATAATAAAAAACCTTGTCATATGTGACAACATAGATGGATCCTGAGGCCATCATGCTAAGAGAAGTCAGAGAAAGACAATATGATTGTATTTACATGTGGAATCTAAAAGTTTAAAAAGAAAAGAAAAAAGGAGCTCATAGATACAGAGAAAAGACTGGCGTTGACAGGGGCTGCTTGGGAGTAGGCAAAATGGGTGAAGGGAGTTAAAAGGCACAAACTTCCAGGTATAAAATAAGTAAGTCATGGGGATATAACGCTGAACATCGTGACTATACTTAATATTACTATTTTGTATATTTGAAAGTTGCTGAGAGTAGATTTTAAGTTCTCATCATACACACATAGAAATTGTAACTGTATGGCGTTGGACATTAACCAGACTTACTATGGTGATCGATCTGGAACACAATCGATCCTTGAACAACATGGTTTATATTGCAAGGATTCACTTTATATGTAGATTTTTTTTTTCAATAAGTACAATTCTGTAAGTGTATTTTCTCTTATTTTTTAATAACATCTTTTTCTCTAGTTTATAGTACACAGTGCATGTAATATACACAATATGTGTTAATCGACTGTGTGATCAGTAGGCTGTCAACAGCAGGCTATTTAGGAGTTGTGATTTTCCATGGCACTGGGGTCAGAGCCTCTAAAGTCCCCTTTATGTAAGGGTCAATTGTGCATAAAAATTCAAATTAGTACATTACACCTCAATTTAATAAAAAGGAATTGCAAGGGGGAAAAAAGCCTGTTATTAAGAAATATGAAAGCAAATACCATAAGCAACAGCTACAAAAGTTGAAAATGAGACCCTTGGCAGGGTGCCTGGGTGGCTCAGTCAGTTAAGCGTCCGGCTTCAGCTCAGGTCATGACCTCACAGTTTGTGGGTTCGAGCCCCGGGTTGGGCTCTGTGCTGATAGCTCAGAGCCTGAAGCCTGCTTCAGATTCTAGGTCTCCCCCTCTCTCTGCCCCTCCCATGATCATACTCTGTCTCTCAATAATAAATAAACCTTAAAAAAAAACAAAAAACTGAGAACACTAAAGACTTAGTTCAAGTGCATATCAAAGTTCAATAAGAGTATTTTAACAGACTTTTCCAAATTGTGGCTATTCTTCCTTTAATGCAACACAAAACTCAACAAAGATTTCCAATAGGTTAGTTGCTATGTCAAATATGAATGTCCTATCATGAAATTTGTCATGAAATTTTCATATTCTGCTATATTAAAATCTGTGAGTCTCTTGCAATTTGAGAGTATATTTTCCATGCACTGGTCATTAGGAAAACACTGGCTCACTTAGTTATGCAGATCTTTGAAACATTAACACCTTATTTTTTCGTATCAGAAAATCACGTTCATAAGTATCCCTGCTGATCTTAAAAGAAAAGTTTAGCCACTAGGAAGTTCTCAAGCTCATGATGCTGAATGTATGTTGTTCAAAATTCTAATTTTCTTCAGAAAACACTAGTTTTTTCATGAGTATGAAAGGCTTCAGTTTTTCCCTGAAGTAGCAGGTTTGCTATTCATTTTTGAGAAAATGCTGTTCACGTTCCCAAGTCGAACCATGATATCAGTCAGGCACTCTTTTCAAGTAAAAATGATATAACATAAAAAAAAATTAGTCAGAGTCTGGCTCACCACTCAAGGTGATTACATATACAAGTTTTTTCAAAACATCCACCACACTTCTGTAAGTACTTTGGAAGTGCTTGATGCATACTTCCCATTTCATCACACAGAATATTCAAGGGTGGAGAAGTAATAAAACATCATTTTCAGGGCACCTGGGTGGCTCAGTCAGTTAAGCATCCAACTTCGGCTCAGGTCATGATCTCATGGTTAGTGAGTTCGAGACCCCATGTCAGGCTCTGTGCTGACAGCTCAGAGCCTAGAGCCTGCTTTGCGTTCTCTGTGTCTGCTCTCTGCTCCTCCCCTGCTCATGCTCAGTCTCCTTCTCTCTCTCTCTCAAAAATAAACATCAAAAATTTTAAAAAGGGGTGCCTGGGTGGCTCAGTCAGGTGAGTATCCAACCTCAGTTCAGGTCATGATCTCACCGTCCGTGGGTTCGAGCCCCGCGTCAGGCTCTGTCCTGACAGTTCGGAGCCTGGAGCCTGCTTTTGATTCTGTGTCTCCCTCTCTGCCCCTCCCCTGCTCGTGCTCTGTCTCTCTCTCTCTCTCTGCCTCTCAAAAATAAATGAACGTTAAAAAAATTTTTTTAAATAAAAATTTAAAAATTAAAAAAAATAAACTTGTAGTTTTCACCGCATCATCCCGGATATTAAGGGAACCTGGCATTACCACCTGCTGTGACTGCTTAGCAGTATGGACTAAAAGGACAACTTGGTGCCATCAGCTTTACCCACCATTGCTTCTGCACTGTGAGCGCAAACATCAACCTAGTGGAGGAAGGCAAGCACCTCGATGCTATCACAAAAAACTGTTTTAACCTCACTGACCTCTTGGATGGAACTGAGGGATCCCCAGGGACCTAAGGATAATCTCTGAGAACAACCACACTACATAGCCTCATGCATAGTGTCCCAAAACTGAAAAATAAACAAGTAATATAAACACATTTTCAAACACGAAGGCCAGTGCCCAAAGAGGCACGTAGTTGTCCTTCAAGAAGGGTAAGCCTTAGCTGTCTTTCATAGCACTTCTTATACATTATTTGACTGTTTAGAAATATATATTATTCTGATAAAAATTTGCAAAAATATCTACATCCTTCCCCATCAGCAGAAAAATAAATTCCTCCCTTTTACAGAGTTAACCCCAATACATTCCCGGGGGGGAGCTCATACCCCTAGTGCCAATATGCAGTGGTCAAAAAAAAAGAAAAAAAGACACTTAAGTAAAAAATATTAAATTAAAAAGGCTGAAAAACACTGCCTCACCTCATTATAGAGAAAAACATTAACTGGAAAAGAAAATCGGCAAAATAAAATAGCTCCCCTAGAAAACCACGTCTATCTAGGATTTCCTAATTCTTAATATAGCCATGTTCAACATTGCCATCAACGCTAACTGAACGATCTCTATAAGACACAGAGAAATTATTATCTCCCCAAATCCAAGACAGATGAGATGCACAAGGTAGAAACACTGGACAAAAGCTGTGTCACATAGCAAAACATTGTTCCCAGAAGAATTCACGACAGAACTTAGAGGAACATCATACCAGAAAAGGAGAAGTCTGTGTCAAAGAAGATCGCTCAGTGTTCTTTAAATTCCGCTGCTGAGCAATGAAACGAATAAGATGGTTTGTTTCAGGGGAGCCCCGAACACCAATTGTAGAGCGTCGTCTGGATTTTTTAAGGTAGGATGGTGACTTTCCTATAATGAAAATTCTCATTAAAATTGGAACAAAACAATCATCAGTAATCATGTACTGAATTCCCCGTGATATACAAGCTTAAGAGAGACCAAGATAAACACATTACTGAAATCTAAATAGACAATGACAGACGAAATTATTCACACGTGAGCAGCTGAATAGGGCTCTTCGTTTTGTGTAGTGACTTATTCCATGCTTCTGAAAGTGTTTGACACATAGAAAACACTGATCAGACAGCTCTGGAACGAATACGTGAACACATTTTAAAAGTTGTCATTTTTGTTTCCGATTTCCTGCAACGGGGATGGGTAATGGCTCGCTCTGGACAAAGAACTTCTCTTTCTCTGGAATTAGTCAGTCTTCTCCCCAAGAACTGAAAGGGAAGTTCTCCACTTAGGCAAATGCACTCTCACATTCCCAGTTCTTCAAGATAATTTATTTCTCTGAGATACCTATCTACCTGTCCACACGACTCTGAATTCTGGCCATGTACTGAAGAGCACAAAATAAATCTAGGTTTTTTTTTTTAAGATCTATGAATAATGTTAAGAAGGGAATACAGATTAGCTTAGTGCCCTGACTTTCCAGTCTTTGGTTACCTTCCATTTCTAAATGCTGCATTCCAATCTAATCCCATTTCCATATTTAATTCATCTCTAGGAACATTACACTTCACTGGTGAACTTCATTTCTACTTCTTAAAGATTAGCCCCAGTCACTTTTCTGTTTGTGCTTTTGAAACAAGCATACCCCAATCTTTCCTAATTGTTCAACATTCTCTTATTTTTGCCATGCATGAGCATGAAAATTACTAGTTAGAGTATATGTATTCCTATATCCCATGTGTCAGTCAAGTAGTGATTTACAGGGCTTGCTTCGGCAGCACTTACTAAAATTGGATTGATACAGAGATCAGCACGGCCCCCAAGCAAAAATTACACGCAAATTCGTGAAGCGTTCCATTAAAAAAAAATTTAACGTTTTTTATTTATTTCTGAGAGAGAGAGAGACAGCGTGAACAGGGGAGGGTCAGAGAGAGAGGGAGACACAGAATCTGAAGCAGGCTCCAGGTTCTGAGCTAGCTGTCTGAGCTAGATAGCTCAGAGCCCGACGCAGAGCTCAAACCCACAAACCGTGAGATCATGACCTGAGCCGAAGTTGGACGCTTAACCGACTGAGCCACCCAGGTGCCCCTGGTCCGTATTTTTGAGAAAGACAGATGTCATATGTTTTCACTCATATGTGGATCTTGAGAAACTTAACAGAAGGCCATGAGGGAAGGGAAGGAGAAAAAAAATAATTACAAACAGAGAGGGAGGGAGGCAAACCATAAAAGACTCTTAAATACAGAGAACAATCTAAAGGTTGACTGGGGGGTGCGGGGAGAGAGGAAAGTGGGTAATGAGCATTGAGGAGGGCACTTGTTGGGATGAGCACTGGGTGTTATATGGAAGCAATGAACCACGGGAATCTAACCCCAAAAACCAAGAGCACACTGTACACATTGTATGTTAGCCGATGTGACAATAAATTATATTAAAAAAATTAAAGTACAAAAAAAACCTCCAGTAGTTTATAGACATCTTTTCCAGTTTGAGCAGAGCCCACTTGTGAACATTATCAGGCTGGGATGCCCAAGGACACTGATACTCTGCTATGCTAGATCCACTGTGCATGCTCACAAGAAATCCTCCTAATCGAACATTTGCAGAGTCAAAGCAATGACATTGAGAAGATGAACTGGCTTACGGAAGCTATTTTTAAACTTTAAAAGCACTGCAATAGAATGACGCGAGTCTTACCGGAAGAGTTCTTTACAAAGCTTTCAGGTGTAATTCCCAATTGCTCTACTGTTACTGTGGAAAAGTCCAAGGGTGATTTAAAAGTATCTGGTGTGCAACCATCAGGAGTCACTTCGGGTGCATGCTTCTGAGTTACAAGCCTCCCATTTCCC
The DNA here is from genome assembly GCF_008692635.1 of Crocuta crocuta. NCBI lineage: Eukaryota > Metazoa > Chordata > Mammalia > Carnivora > Hyaenidae > Crocuta > Crocuta crocuta. The sequence continues at coordinate 1,477,155 of NW_027532601.1, forward strand.
AGAAGTAAAGAGGTATTTTCTGAAAGAGACAACATATCGTGGGGGCTAAATATCATGATGAAAACAAATACCGAAACCTCACGTTTCACAAGGAGGCAACAGATCACTACATACCAGCATCATGAAGAGCAGACTCCTTGGTTTCAAGAGGCTCGCTGTCTTTTGAGTTGGTATCCATCTAAAAGGAGAGAGAGAAAAAGAAAAATAACCCCATCCCCAATATTAACGTGACTCAACTGAGATCCTCATTCAAAGCTGACTTTGAATACAACCCACACAGGCATGAAAGTAGATGTCAAAAACATATTTTGAGACCTTTTTAAAAAGAGAAAAGGAGGAAATTGCTGTTGGGGAGGAAACAAACAGACACCATACAATAAGCCATGGCTTTTTAACCTTGGCGAACACCTGAAACCTCAGGGTACCCTCTTAAAAAATTCCCAGAAGTTCTAATTAAGTAGGCAGGCTGGGTTACAGGAAATCTGCATTTTATAAAGCACGCGGGTGACGCGGCTCAGGTCGCAGGAGTGGTCTCAGGACCACTACCTCGGGAGAAGGGGAAGTACAACACGCTTCTGAAAAGCACGCCCCCAAAACAGCGCGGCTGCACCGGGCTCCATGCCCTACCTCTCACTCCCGCAGCTCGGCTCTCCCACTGGGTGTATTTGGAACGCTCCACTACAGGTGAGTGTTGTGCAGATGCTGACGGTTCGCTCGAGAGGGCAACTGTCGGCCACCAAGCAGGTCGCCGGGGGCCGCCTTGTCGCTGGCGCCCGCACCCTGACCCCAAAGTCCGCGTTCGCTACCCACTCTTCGGCCTGGAGGCCGCCCGCCGCCCGATTCAAATCACTAGCCCCGCCTCCCGGAAACTGGCGTTACTCTAAGAATCTCTACGCCGCCGCTGTTCGCACGTGTCCACGCGCACCCCTATCTCTGCCAGGCCTCTTCCTCGTCGGCCCAGGACCAAGAGTGGCTTCGTGACCTCGAGAGAAGCCGCCACTAGCCGTGGGTGACGCACCGACGAGAGACACCATCTACTAACCGGTATCTGCGGGAACTACTTTGCGTGAGGATTTCGCGGAGGAACGCTTCAGTTAGTACCTAGCTCCGCCCCCCGATTTTCAATTGGATACTGCAAACTTCGAAAAGAATCATTGGACCAATCCTGGCAGAAGGACGGGCGGGCCCTTATCCAATCATCCAGTCCCGACGGCAGCCGTTTCGTCCGTGGTTTGAGGAGTGGGGGGTGGCGCTACTTGTCTGGATCCCAGCTAGCGCTCCACCTCTTTCCTTCAAACCCCGCCTCCCCATGCAGATGAGCTCTACCTGGTGTTGGGTTTGCGCCTGCTCAGTAATGTTTTGAGCCGCCGTTCGGCTCCAGGTTCAGCTGATTGGCTGATAACCCTTCCCGTCTGCCAGACTGCAACCTCTCTTCCCTCCCTCCACCTGGGCTGGGTTAGTATGAGCCCACCCAATGAATGGCGGTGATTGGCTAAGTTCTGACAGGCGCTGCCGGTTGATTGGTGAAGCTTAGCGTCAGTCTGGGAAAGGTGGGGGAAGGGTCCCAGGCTGACTGAGGAGCCCAGGGGCGGGGTGGGAAGGAGGACCGGCCAACCCTGGGGTGTGGGACCGAGAGTGCGTGCGAGTGTGTCTCGTAATAGAAGGAAGGTGGCGAAGGGAGGAGAGTCCGAGTGGGTGGAGGGAGGGGTAGGGCGGGAGAAGAAGAAGGTGGGAGGAGAGCCAGGTGGGAGGGTGGCGACTCACTCAGGACCCAGTGGGGGCAGCGCGATGAGGCGGGTGACCCTGTTCCTTAACGGCAGCCCCAAGAATGGAAAGGTAAGGGGGTCGGGAGGAGGCGGGCTGGCCGCGGGGGGCTAGGGCAGCGGAGCGGGCTGGCAGGGCAGAGGGCTGAAGTTGGGGAGACGGGCTGGGAGGTGGGCGTGCGCCGGGGTGGGGGCGTCCAGGAGGTGACCGTCGGGTTCCCGCGGGCTGGGAGGAGGCCGCGGGATTCCTAGCCCGAGCCTGCCCTTGGGCTCCCCGGCCGCCCTGGGGACCAGCGCAGGTCAGCTTGTGCTTTAGCGTTCCCACGTTCAGGTGTGGGTCCTGGAAAGAGGAGGACTCGGAGGGCGTGGGGAGGACCGCTGTCACCTGAGCGCTGGGTGCTGATATTCCTCGTCCCGCCGCCTTTCCCGAAGACCCCGCTGCCCCCCACCCTTGGCTACAGAAGGTGCTCGTGGCCACCTTCGTGCTGAGTAATGGTCTGTTCCAGAAAGTGGTGGTGAACAACTAAGGCAGGCACGGAAGGCTGATCAGGCAGAAAGAATAAAAAACTGCTGATCGGTGGATAAGTAAGATATTCTTCTAGGTCGAAGAGAAGATTGAAAACTAGGGACATTTTCCTGATGGTTCCTACCTTTCTCTTTTAGGCTCCCCAAGCCCCGCCGCCGCCGAACTTAGCTCACTTTTTAATTTCGCCTTATTTGTAGTTCCTTAGAGGACCGTCACAATAGACCAGAATGGATGGATTTGACGTTACAAGTTGCTGCGTTAGGCCTTTGTTGAGGGTGTGGTACTAAATAATTTTTTCCAAGGCTGGAGCAAGCCAAAATGAACACTGTTCCTTCTCAAGCCTCCTGCCCCACCCATGAAAGTTGTTCGGCTTCTTTGGAAAATTTGACTGTTGGAGGCAGACATTTATGATGTGGCTAAATGACATCTACAAGTAACTATGCCTTAGAGTCTAAGATGAAGGTAAATTGGTCTCCTTGTATTATTTGTCAGAATACAGTACTTTGTTTCCTGCCTATTTTGGAAACAGTAAATTTTTAAATAGTGTTTATTTGTGTCGAGGTTATAAAAAGTGGCTTTCCAACTACTCTGAAATTTTAAATCTGCTCTAAAAATTTGAAGCAGTCTAGTTTGTTGACTATAATTTTGCATTGTTCTGGTTTTAGAGCATTAATACATAAAAACAACTGGCATATATTCAAGTTCTTGAGTTTGCATGAATGTTACTTCCAAATATACTTCATAAGAGTTCTCCGATTTCTTATCGTTAACTTATAACTTCTTACCGTTAACTTATAAACCTGCTTTGTCTGTTGTTAGCTACTAATAATCTGAAACTTGTTACTGGGAGAATTAGTATATCCAAACAATTTTAACATGTTCTCAAAAACAGACCTCTGATTGACCTTTTCATCCAGTATCTCTGCTTTGTTCCTCCCTGAGAGACGATGTTTTGGCTCGTTCATAAATATTTAACTATGCTCTAAATCTCTCCTGAAGCCACTGAATTTTGTTTCTTCAAACATCATCTGTGTTAGTCTTAACTGTGTCCTTTTAAGCTATCTAGTTTTGACTAGATTACGTTTTTGGATTTAAATTTTATTTATTTTAAAAATATTTTGCTAGGGAATCTCAATAGATTGGAAAAAACACATCTCCAGTAAATAAAAATAAATATGTTGTGAAGATCAAACCGGAGAGGACCAGGATAACTCAGTATTAAAAACAAGTCCTACCATAATCCTTACTACTCAGTTGGAAAATGTATTCTATGCCAAAGTTCTCGGTGTTTCCTTCTCTCCCCCTCCAGCTGATTAAAAAAAAATACTATAATTACTCTTGTTTGACAAAAGATAGCAGAATGACATATAACAGCCTGCATGTTTATGTAAATTGACTATATTTAGCCAGGATTGGCATGATCCTGACATGATGCTCATGAAAAACATGCTGAAACGGAGCACTACTATTAGAGTTTGATTTCCCACTCAGCAATTGGAATATCTGTGTCACTTTCATGATCTCCTTATTTACCTAGCTTCTATTTTTTGCTTCCTGGTCATAGGATTATTGTCTGTGTTTTCAAATAAGTTTCCCTTCTAGAAAGCTTGTTCAGTGGTGGCCAGACTGGGCCGTAAAGTCCGGGGTTGGAGAGGCAGGGAGTCACTGCAGGGACCTATATCATATACCATTACTTTTCCGTATACTGAATCAACAGAAGTGTTAACTGGTGAATGCATTGATGTAGTTGTACAGAGGGCGTTGCATTCTCTAAAAGAGTGCTTTCCAGAATGAGATAGCACACCACAGAGGGTGTACAAAAGGATCCGTGGCATTTGAGAAGAAATACTATGTACTTAAAAATATAAAATCATATTAAAACTCACTTTTTCAGGCTGTAAAGACACAAGTGCTTTCAATGATTGTGTATCAGGTGGTCTAAAGTCTTCTGAGAGAGGAGAGTTCACACGTTCACCTCTTCACTGGTTGGTTCACGTGGGCATAGTACTAGTGACATACTGAAGCACACATGTGCTGGGGTAAGATTTGTGTTATCCAGGTTTTAACTAAGTTAACCTTCACCAAAATGCCAAGTGGCTTTTTGTTTTTAAATGTTTGTTTATTTGAGGGATGCCTGGGTGGGCCAGTTGGTTAAGCATTGGACTTCAGCTCAGGTCGTGATCTCACAGTTCATGGATTCAAGCCCCGTGTCGGGCTCTGTGCTGACAGCTAGCTCAGAGCCTGGAGCCTGCTTCAGATTCTGTCTCCCGGTCTCTGCACTTCCCCTGTTTGTGCTCTGTCTCTCTCTGATTCTCAAAGATAAATGTTAAGAAAAAGTTTTGAAATATTTTTAAAAATAAATGTTTATTTTTTGAGAGAAAGAGTTTGAGAGTGAATGAGCAGGGAAGGGGCAGAGAGAGAATCCTAGCAGGCTATGCGCTGAAGGCATGGAGCCTCATGCAGGGCTCCATCTCGGGAACTGTAAGATCAGAACCTGAGCCAAAATCAAGAGTCGGTTGCTTCACCAACTGAGCCACCCAGATACCCCAAAATGCCAAGTGGCTTTAAAAGATTCCTTCAGGGACGCCTGGGTAGCTCCATGGGTTAAGCATCCGACTTCAGCTTAGGTCATGATCTCATGGTTCGTGAGTTCAAGCCCTGCATCGGGCTCTGTGCTGTCAGCTCAGAGCCTGGAGCCTGCTTCGGATTCTGTCTCCTGCTCCCATTCTGTCTCTCTCTGTCTCTCAAAAATAAATAAATGTTAAAAAAAAAAAAAAACAAAATAAAAAGATTCCTTCAAAGAAGCATCAGATTGAAGACTACTAGTTATGTGAACACAAGTAAGCAATGAGAAAATGGCAGAACAGATCTCTCCTAATATAAACTACGAGATTTAAAAAAAAAGAAAAGAATGGATCTCTGGATCTGAGAAGTCAAAAAGTGCCAAACTTTAGAGACTATTTAAAGTCCTAAATAATAACTACTATTAACAATAAGCTACTCCCTAAGTGTATATTGTTCGAGGAAACAATAGCCAACGATGAGGTCATCCCAATTAGCAAGATGTTTAAAAATATTTTCCAACATATGAAGACAATTTCAGATGTTTTTCTTTTCCTTCTTCCTTTCTTGTTTGTTTTCATTGTTTAAAGTCAATTTTATATTTGCAAGATTTTACTGAATTTAATGATAACTATTTAAGGGGATTTTTACTGGCTGACTCCATGTTCTATGTTGATTTAAAAGTCTTCATTTGGGAAATCATATTTTTTCTGCTTGTGGCATAAACTTTATAAGTAAGTAAGTAAACATAAATGAGCACATGCCCAAAACTGTTTTGCTGATGGGGTGCATAGTCAAAAACATTGGAAGGTCACAATTATAAAAAATTGGGTTCTTTATATTTTAGGTTTTTTTCAATGGCTCCAAAACAGTCAGTTGTACTTGAACCCTTTCGTCCTTTCTCCATATGCCTCAGAATTCCCATTTTTCTCTTTTGAATATTCCCTGCAAACAGTTGGTATTAAGGAATTTGAAATGAGGACCCAAACATCAGAATGTTTGGCTTTGGAGCACATGATGTCAGTTCAAAATTTCTGTACATCTTGAACATAAGTTGCTTTTTAAACCTCAGAATATTCAGTAATGAGCTATGAAAGCTGTAGACCTTTCGCATACCTTCTTCATTCAGCCAGCACTTACTGAGCACCGTCTTTGTGTGAGGAGCCATGCCAATTCACTGCGGATACAGCACATATCACATAGTGGGATAAGAAATAGATCTTCTATGCTGATGTTTACAGCCCTGGCCCAGGATAGAATTGTTTTCTTCTGGCTTTGCTATTAGGTCAGAAACATGCTGTTGGTGTTAAGTATCCAAATTTGAATCCATTGTAGTAAGCTGAAGGAAAGTGAAATTTGAACATGAATAATAACTTTGCTTTTCGGGGCTCCTGGGTGGCTTAGTCGGTTGGGTGTCCGACTTTTGCTTAGGTCATGATCTCGCGGTTCGTGGGTTCGAGCCCTGCGTCGGGCTCTGTGCTAACTGCCAGCTCAGAGCCTGGAGCCTGTTTCGGAGTCTGTCACTCCCTCTCTCTCTGACCCTCCCCTGCTCAGGCTGTCTCTCTCTCTCCTAGAAATAAATAAAACATTAAAAAAATAATAGTAACTTTGCTTTTCAACTTTAAACATTTAAAACGTGCACTGGGGGGGCCCCTTGGGTGGCTCAGTCGGTTAAGTGTCCGACTTCAGCTCAGGTCACGATCTCACGGTTCGTGGGTTCAAGCCCCGCGTAGGGCTCTGTGCTGACCCCTAGCTCAGAGCCTGGAGCCTGTCTTCAGATTCTGTGTCTCTTTCTCTCTCTGACCCTCCCCTGTTCACACACTCTCTCTCTCTCCCTCCCTCTCTCTCTCTCTCAGAAATAAATAAAAAAATTTTTTTAAATAAAAAAATAAAAAATAAAACATGCATTTGATACACATTAAGAATATCAATGCATAAAAATTAAGAGGAAAATAATAAATATAAGTAAAGCTGCCACACAACCCAGGAAAAAGCATATCACCAAAACTTAATTACTTGCCAACTTTTCTATCCCCTCCTTCTCCATAAAGTCAGCCAATTGCATGAATGCTGTATTTCTCTTTGCCTTGTTTCTTGACTAGTTGAGCCATGTATGTATGTGTAACTAAACTATATCTTGTTTTGTAATTTGGGGACATATCCTAAATTGATATCATATTATATGTCATCTCTTTGGACTTAAAAATATTTCTAAGATTACAACCTTACCATTCCACATAGTTCTAGTTTATTTTCACTGCTTTGTAATAGCCCATTATGTACAAGTACATTTTATCCATTTTCCCAGTGGACCTTTGGATTGTTTATTTCTTTACATTCGGCCATTAAATTGATGGTGCTGCCATGAATGTACCTGTAAATACATAGCCAGGTGAACACACGCAAGCATTTTCCTAGGGCAGTGGTCTGCAAACTTTAGCTTGTGTTGGGATTAGCTGGACAGACTGAGAAACCACATCACTGGGCCCCACTCCCAGACCTTCACATTCAGTAGATCTGGGATGGGGCTGGAATTGGAATGTATAACATACTTCCAGGTGATCTTAAAACTACCAGTCTAGGCACGACACTTTTGAGAACCACTGCTCTAGTGGATATATATAAGTTGTAATAACAGTTGACCCTTGAACAACACGGATTTGAACTGCACAAGTCCACTCACGTAGATTTTTTAATATATGTATAAATAACACTGTACATAATAGTCCTGTGAATGTATTTTCCTTATGAGTTTTTCTCTTTTTTCTTATTTTTTAAGGGGGAGGAAGAGAACACGGGAGAGGGAGAGAGGGAGGGAAAGAGAATCTTAAGTAGGCTCCACACCCAGTGTGAAGGCAGATTTGGAGGCTCCATCTCACAACCATGAAATCCCCATAACCTGAGCTGAAATCAAGTCGGACACTTAACTGAGCCACCCAGGTGTCCCTTCCTTATGATTTTTTTAACATTTTCTTTTCTCTACCACACTTCCTTGTATCAAAAGAGTATATAACATAACATATAAAATACGTAGTGATTGACTTTATGTTATTGGTAAGGCTTCCGGTCATCAGTAGGCTATTAGTGAATTGTTTGGAGAGTCAGAAGCTGTACGTGGACTTTAGACTACGCAGGGGAGAGGGAGGTGGCACCCCAAAACCCTGCTTTGTTCAAGAGTCAACTGTATTGGGGGCTAGGGTATGTGAATGCTTAATTTTTCAAAAGGCCAAATTGTTTTTCAGAGTCATTACAGTAATTTATATCTCACCAGCATTGCAAAAACCTCCCTTCTCATCCTCTTTAACACTTGGTATTGTCAGACTTTAGTTTTTAATATTTCAGTATTTGCCTTCTTGACCTAGAGTTAGCTGTGTCATCTTTTTTAGCAACAAAATAATTCAAAACTGTGTGGAATTTAAGAAACAGATGAATACGGGTAGGGAAAAAGAGGCAAACCAAAAAACGGACTGTCAATGCTGGAGAAGTGATGGTCACCAGAAGGGATGTGTGTGGGCTGAATAGGTTAAACAGGTGATGGGGAGTGAGGGGTGTGCTTGTGATGAGCACCAGGTGTTATATGAAAGTGCTGAATCACTACATTGTACACCTGAATCTAATCTTAAACCGTATGTTAACTGGGATTTAAATAAAAATTTTTTAAAAAAGAAAAAATTTTTAAATATATTAAACTAAAAATGTAAGTAGAGTAAATTGAGTTCCGTGTTTAGTAATTGTGATCGGTAGTTTGGTTGGGTAAATGGACCTGCATAAATTCACTAAATATTTATCGATAGTGTATTAGGTAATAGTATGGGCACGTGAGAAAAAATGCTTTAAGTACAAGTGCAGGTGTTAACTTTTAAATCGGAGTAACATAGGTTGCAATTTGCAAATGGTGTTTAAAGGCAAATTAAAACTCCCAAAATTGTTATGTCCTCCTAGGTAGAGTATGACATTTATTTCCCTAGTTGGTAGATGGCTTTCACTTGATGTCTGAAATTTAGAAACGATTAAGTTCAAGAGCAGTACAATACAGTGGTCATAAACTTGACTCCAGGTGCTTCTCAGTTTACTTCATAGAATGCTTCCATTCTTAGTGCCTAGTTTCCTAAAGTGGATAATCACAGTGATGTGGGCCCTTTAGGACCACGCTTGGGAGCATACCACACATAGAGTAAACAGCCATTCTTAGCACAGTCATTTTATAACCTTTCGGCCCCTCTGAAGACAAAAATAAACTCAGCCTAAAACCATCAGAGTTCATATCCGTGATGTACAAGATGTCCACTGCTGCTTTTTCCCTACCAAGTTGCTAGATAAAGAAAGGTACGTGTGCCAGTCTATTAGAAACTTTCTTACCAACTTAAAATAGTTTCCGAACGCATCACATTTTTATGTTGGTATACATCTATTTTTAAATCTGATATTCTGGTTGGTTTATATGAAAAACAGATGTTGAATATTATGTTTGCAATATAATTTTTGTCAGTATGCTCCAGAGAGTAAAGGTAAAGTGATCTAGTTAAAAACAAATGCCAAAAATGCCCTTCAAATGAAAAGCAAGTATGTTGGCCCGACCTAATGGCAATTTTCAGATTTACAGAACTGTAAGATTTTTTGCAATAATTTCACTACTATTTTCTCTAATTCATGGCCCTTTAGTTATTTCATGTAAAGTGTCAACTGCCAGACTAATTTTGATTTGTAAAATAAGAATGTAGAGCAATGGAGATCTTACAACTTTTTCCACTTATTGCATAAATCATACCACTTCATTGTAACAAATCTGGGAAACAAAAACTCATAAGAAAATAAGTCAACCATAATGCTGTTCGGTAGCTTTACGAATATCACTTTAGAATTGCAGTTTAACTGTGTACTTTGTTTTTCAACTTAAGAACGTCAGTGGAAAAAAACTTAAATAAATTTAACTGACTCATACAAAAAAGACGTGTCGTAGTTCCACACTCTGAAAGCAATGAAAACTTCACCTCACATTCAGGACATGCTTGTCAAAGGCTTATAAGCCAGGTAAGGGAACGTTTAATTAAGCAGAGCCCTCTTTTTAAGTCGGCTGTGGTGGTTTTCTGGGTGCCAGGGACCAAAGAAGTACTCAGGGATGTACTCAGAGCTGCTCATCCCTCAGTATTGCCAGGGCATCTCAGGTCACCCGTGTTCACAGAATGAGAAGCAACTTTTACAGATTAAAACTTTCTCCTTAAACCTGTACAGCCTCGATAGAAAGTTAGACTGGAAAATGCATTTGATAGTGTTACTAAGCCTGACTGAAGTAAGAATAAAATGAAGTTTATCTCAGCGTTTACTTAGAATGTGCTCCTTAGTGGTTTTGCAACCTATAAAGGCATGTCTGCTATGCTGTGGTTGGCCCTAGAATTGCCAGATTGTATGTGTGAGCTTTTGGTTTTGTTTTGGTCTTATAAGTAAATTTGACATCAGTGGGGAAGAAAGAAGATAGCAACTACTCAACCCCCCCATTTAGATCTGCAAGCAGGTTTTGAGTAGGACATTATCCCTTTGTTACTGCAACCTGCTGGGTCTTAGTCAAGACTAACAATTAACATAGATGTTTCTTTGTTCTTCTTTTTGTTCTGCTCTTTGGAACAGTACTGTCCAGTAGAACTTTCCAGGATGGTAGAAATATTTTGCATCTGCAGTGTTTAGTATAATAACCACTAGTAAGTGTGGCTACTAAGCAGGTGAAATACAGCTAGTGTAACTGATGAACTCAGTTTTAATCTTTTATTAATTGTAATAAATTAAAATCTAAGTGGCCTCTCTTAGTGGCTTCCGAATTGCACAACGTGGCTTTAGAACATGGCGAGTGGCCTTTATTTTTATTAAGAAACAAGTGACATACAGAAAGAATCAAGTCAATCATATGGAGGTAGAAAATAATTTCATGTAGTTTTGAAAAATAAGTCATTTAAATGTTATGCTTTAGGGATGCCTGGGTGACTCTGTCAGGTGAGCTTCTGACTCTTGATTTCCACTCAGATCATGGGATAGAGCCCCATATCAGGCTCCATGCTGGTCTGGGCATGGAGCCTGCTTGGGACTTTCTCTCCCTCTCTCTCTTTCAGTCCCTCCCCACCCCCCTTGCGTGCACTCTCTCTCAAAATAAATGTTAAAAAATTATCTAGAAGGATCTTATGTTCTAATATTTAAATGCAGGAACATAACATAGATACATCAAATTGTCATCCATTTTATGATATGGCCGTTGAGTGAGAGAAATGAAAAATGCTTCCAGACTGTAAAAGTTGATTTGCATTTGCTTTGGGCAGTTGTGTTTTTACGTTTTTGATTCTTTTGTTTTCATGTTTTTGATTCTTTTGTTTTCTCTCCACACTCTCCCCCTTAGCACAATGCGTTATGTATTCTTTCTCCCTTTTCTTCCAGGAACATGTATCTGCAGTAACAGAATTCCAGGCTCCTACAGAGGTGAAAAATGATAGAAAATATAGGAGACATATTTTATTCAGATTTCAATTATTTATGGCATGTCTGCTGTGTCAGGACACTGCACCAAGTGCTTTGCATTATTTTATTTTATCATGGGAAGACATACATGCCAGAAGTTACCATTTTAGCCATTTTTAAGCATACAGTTCATTGGCATTAAGTACATTCACAGCATAACCCCACCACTACTTCCGAAACTTTATCAAACCAAATCATAACTACTCACTGGAGTGCCTGGGTGGCTCAGTCGGTTAAGCATCAGACTTTGGCTCAGCTCATAATCTCACAGTTTTTGAGTTCAAGCCCCACATCGGGTTTTGTCCTTCCCCCCCTCCTCCCTCCCTCCCTCTCTGTCTCTCAAAATAAGTAAACTTAAAAAAGAAAGTACCCATTAAACAATAACTTTCCAAACCACCCTCCCCGCTGTAATCTTTATTGTACTGCCTGCGTCTCTGAATTTGCCTACAAGTATGTCATAATTGGGATCACATAGTATTTGCCCTTTAATGTGTCTGGCTTATTTTACTTAGCATGTGGTTTCAAGATTCATCTATGCTGTAGCATGTATCAGAATGTCATTCCTTTTAATAGCTGAGTAATATTCCATTGTATCTATAGACCACATTTTGTTTATCCATTCATCTGTTTAGGACACTTGGGTTGTGTATATCTTTTAATCCACCCTTCCCTAGAATTCCCCAGCTAACAATACTTCTCTCTCCTTGTATCCTTATGGTCCAAGACAAAACAGTTGGAATCTGAGTACTCTACCATGAAAAATTGCACATGCCTATATTAGCAAACAGTTCCTTCATGCCCTGCTATTCATTTTCTTTCTTTAACTAAAAATTCAATGTCTACTGAACTCCAGTCACTGGTAAACAAAGGATCACCTTTGTTTCTTATTTCATATGGCAGCTTTCTCCAATACCCTGTGGGAAGTTGATTGGCTGTTCATTCTTCGCGTTCAGCCCCTCGCCTACATTTTATTCATAAGCTTCAGAGATCCTAACTGATAATGGTACAACTATACAACTCAGCCACTGAGAACCCATAGTTAAAATTATACTGGAGAAAAAAATTACTACATGTAGAGACTCTCAGCCCCCCATCTAAGCATTTGCATTGCTTATACATATATCAGATTGTGCCTGATGTAAAGCCGGAGAGATCAATTCACTGTAACCCCGCCGTTTGCTGTATTTAGAGTGTTAGCTAAAATCTGGCTTTTATAATACAAGTAGTTATTGAAGACTGAAGTAAACGAAGTGGGAAGTTGTTGCCTTTCACGTGGCGATTGATGTAGTAAATGTTATAAACAGTAAATCATTTCTATTTTTAAAATAAACATTCCCCGTAACGTGAAAACAACATTATAAAGACTTCATAGGTCTCAGGCACTTTGCTAATCACGTCCTACACATTAACTCATTTCATCCTCGTGACCTGATGTAGGTGAGACTTTTATTTATTTCTGGTCAAAGCAACAGAAGCGTAAAGAGAAGTTGACAGAAGTTAATTTGTCTCAAGTCGACAGCTAGATAGTTGACTTCAGAGTGGACAGAGTCGACATGCAGGTGTGGGTCTGTCTTTGGAACTGGAGCCCTATTTAACACAGAGAAGGCTGTAGATTGTTTTCAGGCAGACATGGTTTCTTACACTCTAGTTTTGGATTTCCACAATACTCGAAGTTAATAATTGCTCAAAATCTCCTCTCATTTGAAGTTTGATTTTTAGTCCCATTTATAGTATGGTAGTTTATAATTTGTAAGTAATGAAATTCATCATGCGAGTTGTCCAAATTAATGTGTGTTCACAGGTGGTTGCTGTATATGGAACATTATCCGATTTGCTTTCTGTGGCCAGCAGTAAACTCGGCATAAAAGCTACCAGTGTATATAATGGAAAAGGTGGATTGATCGATGATATTGCTTTGATCAGGTAACCTTCACCTTTTTATAAGCTCTCTACAGTGTTCCCTCAGCATGGTGGTGCTCTGCTGGTCCCCTTAAAAATACAGGATTTTGGCAAATGATTGCCTAAAATTTCCTCTTTGGAATTTAAGTAATTTGGACTTACCCCATAAGATACAAAGCCCTCTATTCCAATATCCTGATAGTCTTTCTGCAAAGATCATATATGGCTATAAGGAATTTTTTTCTTCATGTTATTAGAGATGGATCTGATAAGACATACAATTCGGGGGGGTCAGAATTTATTTTTTGTATTACACGATTGATGTGCGTACATTAACTCATGGCTTGATCGCCTCTGAACACCTGTTTTTGTAAGATAAACCTAAAAGGTTGATTCTTCTCTACTTGTTATAAAACTAGTCCTTACAGAGAAGCAGGCCAGTTTGCTAAATGACTGATTTACACAAATCCAGTTCACCAAAAATCATTTGGAAAATGGCCATTTTGCCAAGTTTTTTTCTCAAGTGTGGGAAAGTGTGGTTTTTTCACCACATCTTTTCTGCCTCTTTTCCCACTAGCTTATCATTTGGGTTTGGCTAATATCTACTTAGCATGTTTCAAAATTCAGATGCCTAGAACTTCTGGAACCTCAGTCTCTAAAGACATGCATTTTTTAATGTTAGAAATCTGACTGATCTCCTTAATTTTAATGCTACTGCTTATTGTTCCATTCATTTCCTAAGAATATTTTGAACTTTAGAAACCTTATAAGGAGCTACTTTGGGAGCACCAGGGTGGCTCGATTGGTTAAGTGACAGACTCTGCTTTTGGCTCAGGTCATGATCTCACGGTTCATGGGATTGAGCCCTGAGTTGGTCTCTGAGCTGACAGCACCCTGCTTGGGATTCTGTCTCTCCCTCTGTCTCAAAATAAATAAATAAAGACCTACTTTGGTAAAAACCTGCTAGATAAGATAGAGCTTTAAGTAGAGTTAACTCAACAGTGATCCACCACAATAGTGGTTTTGTGTTTTTTCGGTTTTGTTCTTGTTTTTTAAATATCCTAGGCAGATTTTATCTCTTTAAAAACAAATGTTAGGTCACCTCATTCCATTCTCATGGGAATGTAGAAGTTTGGAGCAAGAAGAGGCTTAAGAAGGAAGATAAGAACGGAACACTAAGTACTGACTCAATGCTACTTACATTGTATTGACTCTTCCCAAATCACCTTATTTAACTGGCAAAGAAAAAACATGGGGTTTTTTAAAGTGACGGTAAGATAATGATGTGCTAAATTATAATAGTATACAAAGTTTAGTTTTCATTTAAACTCAGGGCAGCATGACATTTCAGTATAATACACCGCCTTTGAAGGTAGGCACTTCTAATCTCTTCGTTTTATAAATGAGGAAACTAAACATCTGAGAACTTCAGTGTCTTACCCAGACCATACAGTTCAATAGTTGATTTTTGTTAATGAGAAGAAAACAAATTTTCATATTGGTCTTAAGGGCTAACTGCCACGGTGGTAGAGCAGAAAAGATTATAGGCTGAATTGGCTTTAAAATCCAAGTCAATGAGAATTTCTTAGTTCTTTAGCATCTTTCAACTTCTTTTAGTTTCAGTGGATCATTGCGTCTCGTTGTTGAATGATTTGCATTACCCTCAATTTCTCCTTAACACAGACTTTGTTTCTAAGAAACAATCAATATATCCCTATGATGTCTTGTAGGAAATAAAAATTTAAACAACATGTAAGGCCAGGACTGAAGCCTTCTAAAATATCTATCTGATTAAGAATTTGTGGCTCATAGTGCAATCTCTGTGATCATTTATTTACATTAATGCTGATCTATGTTGAGGCAGGGGAGCAGAATATACACTGAAAATCTAGAATTTTGGATTATGTGTACTCGTCTTACATTCCGGGGGCTGGTGGGTGAGTTTTTATAGCAGAGTTATACTTGCAATTATATTCTTCCTAAATGTAAAGTGAAAATGTATTTTCATTTTGGAAGCACAAAGTAGCCAATGATTTAGAAGAAAACTCCAATAATTTTTTTAGGGTTATAGAATTAATGTAAAGCAAGAAGAGTTGACCTGTGGCTTTAATTGTATCAGACAAGAAAGCTGAATTCACAAAAGTTGCAAAATGGGTTTTGGGGTTTTTTTGCATTTTATTTTATTCTTGAAAGAGAGAGAACATGTGCACAAATGTGGGGGAGGAGGGGGGGGGAAGAGAAAATTTTAAGTAGGCTCCACACTCAGCTTGATCCCATGACCATGGTATCATGACCTGAACTGAAATCAAGAGTCAGATGTTCAACTGACTGAGCCACCCAGGCACCCCAATTTTTTTCATTTTAAAAGTTCTTCCATGTATGGAATCTTATTTGAATTTACATCAAAAGCCAGTTAAGAAGTTAAGCAAAGCACTGGAAACTTATTCAACTTCTTTGCAGTATAGATTGATAGCAAAACCTGCCTTCTACGTAATTCTAAGGTATAGTTCCTCTAATCATTTGATAATTAATGTGATTTCTGGATTTTGATGGTGGTTTTTAAATTTTGATTTCCACAGGGATGATGATGTTTTGTTTGTGTGTGAAGGAGAACCATTTATTGGTAAGTGACTTCCCCAAAAGCCAGTTTTGTCTGCCAAAATGAAAACGATGAAATGGCAAATATGTCACATGCACACCCTAAGCTTAATATTAAAAAGGATCTTGTGGCAGTGTTCAGATCTCCATACCGTTTTTGATTCTAAATTGGATGTGTGTGCTGAACTTAATTTTTAATTTGGATTATATTGTCATCTTTTAGCATGGATACCTCATCTCTTAGATGCCTTTCAAATGTTCTGGAAGTGCACAGATTCATCAAATATGACGTGATAAGGTAGTTTCCATTTTAGAAACTACAAGTTTTATTTTGAAATGTTCCCCTTGATAATAGTTGTCAAAAGTTCTGGGTTATGTTACAGATTTTTGAGTATATACTACTTGTATAAGTTAGTGTTTGATTATCATTCACAGTGATCAAATCCAGTCAGTCCAAAATGACTTGGTATCAATCAGACACACATGGACACATATTTAGAAGAAAGTTGTGGGTCTCAAAAGAAAGAGCCTAAGGCTTAGATAACATAACTGGTCTTTGAGTATTTGGTATATTTAGTTCCATACGGTCTGATCCTGAATATTTAATAATTTGTTCAAGCCATCACGGTGGATTGTATTTGGTGAGTGGATAGTGGTAGTTCTCAGGGTCCTCACACGAGCAGTTGTCAACTTCGAAGTAAGTACATGCTTCTATGTCTCTGCTATAAAATGATGAGCACAAATTTTTCTACCCCTCTGATCCATTAACTTAACAGAGTGGGTAGCAGGCAGTGGTCAGTTCATTGGTTCATTGCACACATACAAACAAAACAAAAAGTAATTAATTTGTGTTTTTGTTTTACTGTTTTGAACTCTTGGATTTAAGAATATTTGGTATGTTTTCATGCTCTGTATTTATTGCTGCCTAGATCATTTTACATGTGGCTGATGGAAATCTCATCAGCCTCTTAATATAGCTCCACTGGTCTATTATAACTTCCTTATTATCTGGAACAACAAGGTGTACAGCTTTTACTTCTGTTGCAGACCCAGATCAATATTTTTTCCAAGAAGCCTGGATTTCTTTTAGTAGGAAATGTCATTTCAAAACCCAGTCTGGGTACCAGACAGGCTCACTCCTACTGGGTTCATCATTTTTACTAGGCTTTTTGGTGGACGGAGTTAGAAATACATAGCTAGCTAGAGATGAAATGTATATGTAATATATGTTATATGATCTAAAGTTTTCTATCCTATATAAAAAGGAGAAAAATAAAGTATCTCATGAGTTCATTTGGTTTATAATCAGGATTTTAAGATTTTTTAACTTTTTCTTACACCTGTGTCTCCTTTCTTCGTTGGTTTTCAGGGACATAGAGAATGATAGAATTATGTCACATAAGCATTCATTTACTATATTCCACAGAAAACACACACAAAAGTATCAGGAACAGTTCCAATACTTTCAGTACCAATATGATTACTAAAGACAGTTAGATATTTTTTGCATATGCTCATTCCTTTCTTCCTTTACTTAAAAAATAATTGTATTGTTTCTACATTATCAGATTACATAGCCATTATATACTATCTCTCTTAAAACTGTCACTTAGCTTTCCTCCTCAGTGTATTTGATGCTTACCTCCAGTCTTTATGTTAATGCCTCCAGTGGTCGTCTGAAACTTGTTCTCTAGTAGATTCCTTGCAGAGAACTTCTAAGACGAACAATATTCTCTGACATCTCACA
This sequence comes from Crocuta crocuta, assembly GCF_008692635.1. NCBI lineage: Eukaryota > Metazoa > Chordata > Mammalia > Carnivora > Hyaenidae > Crocuta > Crocuta crocuta. The sequence continues at coordinate 1,494,751 of NW_027532601.1, forward strand.
AGTTAATAACAATTTGTGGCTTCTATACTTGAAAATCAGTTTGGTTGGATATAAAATGATATGTCAAAACTGAACAAATTGCCAACTTTAATGGTGTATATTTTATTGTATATCAGTTATTCCTCAGTTAAGGTGCTTAAAAAATCCTTGGTTCACATTGTCTTGCTTTAAATATCCAAACTATGTTACTCTGTCTTATTCTGACATGAGATGTTGGTGTCCAAAAAATCTGATCTTTCATAATGATTATTGTTCCTAGGTCACTCAAAGGGTTATTCATTCTTTTAAAAACAATAATTTTAGTAAACTTTTTCTGGGTGTTCTGGGTTGATTCTGTGTGGCATGTGGTGGATCCTGTCAATAGGTACTTTCAAATGTTCTTTTAAATTCAAAAAAGTTTTCTTGAACTTTAAATTATGCGTTTATTTTGTCCCTTTGCTTTGATTTTCTTATTTTAGGACTCCTATTATTTGCATGTTGGATCTTCTATGCCTGTCTTCTGTACTAGGAATCTTTTCTTGAATCCTTTTCACCTCTTTCTTCATTTCTTATTGACTTTTAAAGCTTTCCTCTTTTTCAGCTTTTATTTCTCTTAAGGTATTATTTCTTTATCCTCTCCTGTGTTTCTTCTAGTTTAATGTTCATTTCTGAATTGTTTTTTGTTTGTTTGTTTAGAGAGAGAAAGAGAGCACGCACACACACAAGCAGGGGAGGGACAGAAGGAGAGGGAGAGAGAATCTTAAGTAGGCTGTACGCCCAGCGTGGAGTGTGACATGGGGCTCGATCTCATGACTGCGAGATCATGATCTGAACCAAAATCAAGAGTTGGTGCCCTGAATTGGTTTTTCATTATAGTTCCAATTCTCTCCTGAGTTCTCTCACCTCATTTCTGAGTTTTGTAATTTTGGGTTATATTGTTCTTTCATACTTTGTATTACTTACTTCTTTAGTGTGTTTGGAATATTATATTATAGTTTTTATCTATTTTGTGGGCATTTCTTTCTGGCACATTTTCATTGTATAGAGATGTAATTCTTTTAAAATTTTTGTATGGGATTTTCTTGTTTTGTATGGGATATTGCTCGTTTAACATGAAATTCGTTTCCTTAACTTGAGAAAGGTGGGCTGGCTCAGGAAAGGCTTTCTAATTTCATGACTCTAGAGTTCCATTTTCTATTTTTTTTTTTTAATGTTTTATTTATTTCTAGGAGAGAGAGAGAGAGAGACAGCGTGAGCAGGGGAGGGTCAGAGAGAGAGGGAGTCACAGACTCTGAAACAGGTTCCAGGCTCTGAGCTGGCAGTCAGCACAGAGCCCGACACGGGGCTCAAACCCACGAACTGCGAGATCATGACTTAAGCGAAAGTCGGACTCTTAACCGACTAAGCCACCCAGGCGCCCCACATTTTCTATTGTTTTTGTGGAAGTCACTGTCTGATATATTCTGGTTCTGTTAGATCTTTTTGCCTTTTATCTGGACTCCTTTTTCTTTGGTCGCTGTTGTCTTTCTGTTTAACTGGATTCTTTTTCCAACATCTTATCCTTGGTATTTGGGGCTCTGCCCTAGAAGGGATTTTGGGTTGGTAGGTTTTGAGAGTTCGTTTCCAGCCTGCTCAGCTCTTACTGCAAATAACTTGCATCCATTTCCACATCCAGATAACCCTTCCACTTTCAGTATGCTGTTCTCAGATAGACTTACTGAGCTTTGAAGGGCGTATGGATTACTTTGGAATTCTTAGGTTCCTTACATACCCTGTTGTGTCTCAGCTTCTTCCTTCAAAGACGCCAATACCACATCACTCTTCTACCTGCCAGTGTTGGTGGGAATACCTTATCACCTAGTTTTGTCCTAAACACTCTCTGTGGGCCTCTGGAAGCTCTGGTATGCTTTTGTGTGTGTTTTTAGTGTAAAAAAATTACACTCTTGCCATCTTCCCCAGTTCCCCAGTCTTAACTTTCTTTATTGGAATTTCTAGATCCTCAGACAGATTCTAAACCTCCTGAAGGGTTGTCAGGATCTCACACAGACTGGCTGACGTTAAATGTTGGAGGGCGTTACTTTACAACTACCCGGTAGGTGCACATGAATGTGTGCCCGTGTGTTTGTTGGGGGGGTCACTATGTAGTGTTGGTTCTTTCCTTCAGTTTTGCTGATTTCCTTAGAAGATGCTCGGTGCTGCTTAAAGTACTCTGTGATCTTTAACCATTTTTTAGAACGTTTTTTAAAGAGTCGAAAAAATGATTCACAAGTCATTCCAAAGAAAGCATGAAGAGCATGAACGTGCTTTTTAGATAGCGAATACTTTAGGGTTTTAGACCACGTTTTTTAGATGTCAGGTAATATACATGCAACCCAAGTAAAAATTAACAATACTGAAATCTGTAGCGACTACAACTACATATATTAAAGGGATAAGAAAAATGTAAGTTTCGGTCAAGAATATGGCAATATAATAGCTTGCCAGGAGGATAGAGAAGTGTTTAAGTTAAAGGAAACTGAAACAGTATTTGAGTCAAAGGAAGTACCAGATTAGAAGGGATTTTAGTAAATGGCAACTTACAGCACATTTCTGTTCCCCAGCATCACCCTACCAGGTTATAGCATGCGTCTTTTTGAGAGAGCAGCTGGGATCGAATATACTCTTGACTTAAATATGTTTGTTTATAAAGACAAATGGAGAAATCCATTTTTTTCCCTGAATTCTTAGGAGCACGTTAGTGAATAAAGAACCTGACAGTATGCTGGCCCACATGTTTAAGGACAAAGGTGAGTACAACACGTTGTTTCCACATGTCCTGTGATCTGTTTGTAGCTGTATTGACTCAACGCTTGTCCTTCTGTGCTTTTTAATGGTATCAAGTAATTATCACGGGAGTAAAAACTTACTGGTATGTTATGCAGTTTTCCTTTGTAAATTTCTCACTTTGCTTTTTGTTTTGGGGGGGTTTTCTTCACCGAAATGGTGGCACAGGTGTCTGGGGAAATAAGCAAGATCATAGAGGAGCTTTCTTAATCGACCGGAGTCCCGAGTACTTTGAACCCATTTTGAACTACTTGCGTCATGGACAGCTCATTGTAAATGATGGCATTAATTTATTGGGTGAGTTTTTAATATGATTCCTCACATTTTTGTGAGTGTAGGATATTTAGTTTGTTTTCCCTTGCTTAGTACTATCGTTTGTTTTCATAAAGTAGAAGTGTATCTTTTCCACTTTTAAAACTAGATTTTTTATATGTTTATGAACGTATATAGATATAGAAACAGAGGCACAGATAGTCTTTGTGCATATGGGTATATTTCTCACCCATAAATTTCTGATTTTAGATTCTAAATAGATTGAGATTTTACCACGAGGGACGTTCAAAGATTTTGTTGTTTTTAATTGAACCGGGACAGTGACTTGACTTCAAGTTATGGACCTTCCCATTATATTGAGGCATAGATTCGTTCCAAAGGGAAATTCTACTCCAGAATCATAAGTCTGGATTAGAAACTCACTTCTACAACTTGTTAAAAGATTAACTTGGGGAAAGTTTCTCTGAGTGTCCTTTGAAAACCGAGTATTAAAGATCTACTTGTCTCTGACTACATCACAAGATATTCACACCATGGAGATGATGTCGACCAAAGCTCCTATAAAGCAGTAGATGCGTGTTCAAAGCTGATGGGCCTCCAAGTGACTAAACTTGGTCCGAATGGATGGGTGGTGGGCAGTGTGGTGACCTTGAGTGTGCATTCTCAGCTTCTACAGACTGTTGCCATGTGGGTGTGTGGACCTAGGGTGTCAGAGCCTTGATTTTTAAAGAAAAGCTGGAAATCTAAAATTTGATGTGAAATCTTCTGATCTCGAAAATACTACATCAGAATCAGCCTGGGCTGGTGGCAGGGGGAAGGGCTGGCTTACAACCTCTGTAGTACAACAGATAACACTCAGTAAATTTTATTGTTGCTGTATTAAATTTTATACTGCCTTGAAACTTTACCCATTGCCAAAAATAACCTTACGTGACCCTTCATCTGGCTCCATATCTATTCATAACAAATTCTTGTTGCTTTTTTGTGTTTCACCTTCTGCCAACTGTTGCTTGAAACCTTGTATAACCTTTTTTATTTTTTTTTATCTTAGTCACGCTGCAGAAATTATAAGAAAAATCAGCAGCAGTACCCTTTTATACAATCCTTTGCTTTTCGGCAGCTACTTTACTCTGCTGCTTACATTCTAGTGGCCACTTTTTTCTCCTGGAGACATTTAAACCTCAGTGAGGATGTCCTGTGGTCTCTTTGATGCTTCCCAGTTTAATTTTTCTTTGGATCACTGATAGCATTTCCTATCCTCCCTGCCTAGGAAATAACATCAGAAATACACATCCATGCTATTCTCAGACTTCAGTATTGCCAAGCTATGCTTGCTCCTTTTTCAGGTGTCGTGGCCATTGCTTTTATTTATGCACTTGTTCAGCGAGCAGAGCTCTATACTGGATTCATTTTATAGAGCATTACTTCTAAGTAGCACAAAATCCATCCAAACTCAGCTACAAGGTGCCCCCAAGTAATTACATGCTTTATAATCTTCGATACTGACTTATTTATCTCCCCTTTGTTTACTTAAATGATCTTATTTCTTGCTCTTCCTGATTTGTGCTTTCATCAGTGAATATATTTTTTGCTTACTTTCAATATTTCTTTTGTTTTCTGCCTTTAATGACCTTCACTTTTTCCAATGATTCATGTCTTTTCTGCTTGCACTTATCTTCAAAGCCTTCTTTTTCTGATTTAAATCATCTTCCTCTGCCTCATAGCTCAGCCTCACTTAAATGATTCTCTAACTTGAGAACTTTTCTAGCATTTCAGTATTTATTTCCCTGAAGTTAACATAGATTTTCTGAACACCAGTTTGATACAGCAAAAAGAGAATGGTCTTAAATGTCGAGAAACTTACAATGTAATAATGATCGTGGTGATCATTTATCGAGAACCTACCAGGTGCCAGGCATTATACCAAATAATATATATGCCTGTCTCTTTTAATACGTCTGTCAGCTTTGTGAGTAAAGTAGTAATACCCCCATTTCACAAATGGGAATGGGAATGTTAAGAGAAAGGATAAGTAGCTTCTCTAAGACCAAAAAGGCAGTAAGTGGCAGAGCTGGAATTCAAATCTGATTTCTTCCTGGTGCTAATAGAAAATATGCTAAATATTCCTTCCTTTTCTCAGCTGTCCCCTATAGATGCCTTTTGTACATATAAGGCTTTTCTGGAAGTTTTTAAGGTTATCTTCTGAACCTAGAAGTAGAGAAAAATCCTTAACTGTATCCCTTGGCGCGGGGAGGTGGGTGGTATAAGGCACACCGAGAGCGAGGCCCACAAGAACCCTTTCTATGGTGGGTTTCTACCAAGGACAGATACCAAATATGGCTGCCCCTTCATGAAGAATCCAGAGAGGAAGCCACTCTGGGATGGACTGGAAAGTGCCAGAGCAGCTACCTGAGTAGTGTGCTGTTCATCAGATGACCTTTGTTTTGTAACTGGAATATTAGATGTGGAACTGGGCCTTCTCTGAGGAGATCCTAATCTTCCCAGATAACTGCTGTGGTTTTCCATATCTGCATACAGTTAGCCTTATTAGCTCAGAACTATTTCAAGGAGAGATTATATCTCTTATTTTCTTTGTAATTTTTTCACAAGTAGACCCAGCTAACTGAATGACTGAGGTCTTCCTTTGAAGGAAAATGGATTCCAAATTTACTCCCAAATACTCTGATGAAAATGTTTAACAGATGTAAGAAAATATAGACTACATACTAAATCACCTAGAGAATGTGCAGATTTTTTTTAAAACCAAGTTAAGGAAAGTAAGTGATACATACAGTCTCTTCTGTCATTTAGAAATCTTTTTTAAAAATTGATGAGTGTCTGGCTTCTGAATCATTTTTTTGGCTTTTATTTTGAAGCTAATTTAATTTTGTTCATTTCTACATTTTTCTGATTAAGTAAAAGATATTTGTGACAGACCTATTCAGATCTGCTCCGTTGAAGAAGTCAATGAAATGTTCAACTAGGTGAACTAATCATTTGTTATTAGGTTCACAATCAAATCTGTAACAGTTATTTTAGGAACTTGTGATAGTAGTTTTTCTTGTAGCCTATTTAAAGTGATTTTCAGGGGCCCCTGGGTGGCTCAGTCAGTTAAGCATCCAGCTTCAGCTCAGGTCATGATCTCACGGTTCGTAGGTTCGAGTCCCGAGCCCTGAGCCCCGCGTCGGGCTCTGTTGCTGATAGCTCCGAGCCTGGAGCCTGCTTCGGATTCTGTGTCTCCCTCCCTCTCTGCCCCTCCCCTGCTCATTCTCTGTCTCTGTCTCAAAAATAAACAAACATTAAAAAAATAAAAAATAAAAATAAATAAAAAATGAAAAACCAAAAAATAAAGTGATTTTCAGAAAATTTTGAAATCTGGAAGGCTTTCATTCTACTTCATCAGTTTTCTGTTTTCCTTTGGCTGAATGTAAGCTATTTAGAAAAACCTTATTTTACAAATATTTTTAAATATCCTGTGTACATGTTCTAAAGGTTACTTTTATTCTGTGTTGATTGATAGCTAACTTATTGAATTTCCCTTGCATTGTGAGGTTTTAACAAATAACTCCATAAGTATTAAAATGAGTAGCTTTCCACAAAAGTCAACACGATTTTATTATGATAGGTGTGTTGGAAGAAGCCAGATTTTTTGGTATTGACTCATTGATTCAGCACCTGGAAGTAGCGATAAAGGTAAGGCGCTTTTTACAGTAGCCAGTACTACATTTATTGTAGCTGCCTCCCAAAGTGCTCCACTGATTTCTTAATGTCTTTTTCAAGAATTCTCAACCACCAGAGGATCATTCACCAATATCAAGAAAAGAGTTTGTCCGGTTTCTTCTAGCCACCCCAACCAAATCAGAATTGCGTTGCCAGGTAATTAAAGCAGACTTTTACATGAGTTATTTGTGTCAGCAAAGCTGTAAGTGAAGTTTTACATTCCTCTAGGATTTTTTTTGCTTGTTTGGCTTTATGTTCCTTTTTTGTGCAAGATAGAATTTAATTATGGGTTATAGCATTGATTTAATCCCAAAATGGTCATCAAAAAAAGAGGTGTAATAGCCTTTTTTATTATCTAATAGGCCTCACGTAGCAGCGTTTGAGTAGTGCATAGAAATGGCAGCTATTAAAATAGAGTCAATTTTTTGTACAGTTATGTACGGCCAGGCAGTGACAGATACTTCTTATGTATTATAGCATTAAAGATTTTTAAAACCACAATGCTCACCTTATAAGAATAATACTACCTTGGGGTTGCCTGGGTGGCTCAGTCAGTTAAGTGTCTGACTTTGGCTCAGGTCATGATCTCGCAGATCATGAGTTCAAGTCCCGTGTCGAGGTCTGTGCTGACAGCTCTGAGTCTGGACTCTGCTTCGGATTCTGTGTCTCCTTCTCTCTCTGCCCATCTCCCACTCAAACTCTGTCTCTGTCTCTCTCTCAAAAATAAATAAATAGTAAAAAAAATAAAAATAAAACTACCTTGAATTATTGAATACTTATAACATCTATATAAATAATACTTACCAGTACATACACGGCCAACAAATCACTGCTTAGAACTTTCTGCACATTCATGAGGAATAGCCAGGCTGCATTCTAATGTTACATTTAGAGTTTCTTGTATTAAGAACCCATTAAGGACACTGATGTTACATCTGAGTTCCATCTGATCATGTGTTCTAGGAAACCTCAAAATGACTGAACTGCCAATTGCTTCTAAAAAACTTGGTGGTTAGCTATAGTAATTAAGTGTGATAAAACAGGTGGTTTAAATTTCATGACAGTTTGTGTTTTTTAATTTTAGGGCTTAAACTTCAGTGGTGCTGATCTTTCCCGTTTGGACCTTCGATACATTAACTTCAAAATGGCCAATTTAAGCCGCTGCAATCTTGCACATGCTAATCTCTGCTGTGCAAATCTTGAACGAGCTGATCTCTCCGGATCAGTGCTTGACGTAAGAATCCTCTTTAGTTACAAGAGAAAATTAAATTTTTAGTGTGTAGAACAGTCTCAAGGAGCAAAAATGATCTCTCTCTCTTACTAGCACTTTTATGTGAAAACGGAACCCAAGACCCCAAAAGTGAAATATGTTGGTTTTGCAACTTTGATATCTGTCAATAAGTGAGGATCTGACCGATTTAGCAACTAATAAGTAAATAATCTTGAAATTAGGTCTTGATCTCCTCGATATAGTATACTTTATCAGGACTTCTGTTTTCAGTGAAATTAGTAGGGTAAAGCTAAAGAGGACCTTTGGAATCTTGTATTCAACCACATTTCTGGAGTGGGGAAAAATTGCTCTAGAGGTATTTGGCAGCGATATTTTGAAATAAACATGATGTGTGTCAGTCTAAGCATCTCCGTGGTTCTATTCTCTTTATATGTATATATATATATATATATATATATATATATATCTTTATATATGTGTGTACGTTAACATGTATGTATGTATATATGCTTGACCCTGGCACCATGGGGGTTAGGGGCATTGACCTCTGTGCAGTTAAAAATCTGCATATAATTTTACTCCTGCAAAATGTCACTACTAATTGTTTGCTGTTGACCAGAAGCTTTACTGATAACACAAATAGTCGACTAGCACATATTTTGTGTGTTATATGTATTACATACTGTATTCTTACAACAAAGTAAGATAGAGAAAAGAAAATGTTGAGAAAATCATAAGGAAGAAAAAATACATTTACAGTACTGTACTGTGTTGAATTTTAAAAATCTACATATGGGGCACCTGCATGGCTTAGTGAGTTAAACATCTGACTCTATTTCTGCTCAGGTCATGAACTCACAGTTGGTGAGATCAAGCGCTACGTCAGGCTCTGTGCTGAGAGCATGGAACCTGCTTGGGATTCTCTCTCCCTCTCTCTGCCCCTCCCCTACTCGCATACACACACATACACACAGTCTCTCAATAATAAACTTTAAAAACATAAAAATAAAAAGTCCACATATAAGTGGACCCATGCAAGTCAATGAGTGTTGTTCAAAGATCAACTGTGTATGTGTGTATATATATATGTGTGTGTGTGTGTATATGTACACACATATATTGATATTACATATATATGTATTCATATGTATGTGCATGTGTTTCTCCAACAATTACCTATGTTAATTTGGGGTTAGAGGATACATGCAGAACCAGTAGTTAAATATACTCACTTCTAACAACTTCAGGTTCCTTAATACCAAGGCCCATGTCTATATGTCTTTTGAATTAACAACACCTAATAGAGTACATTGCTTTAAGTAGTCATTGAGTAGATATTTATTGAATTGTATAATTTTAGTTTTATTACTTACTTGCAACCTATTTTTCCATGAAGCTTATAATATCAGATCTATAACAAAATCTGTCAATATACATTTCCATTATTTTCACTCTCCTTGTTCCATCTTATAAGGAAGGACCACATTGCTAGCAAAATGAGTCAGAGACTGACAGCACTAGGAAAAGGTTGGAAGGACCTAGTCTTTATTATTATTATTTTTTTTAATGTTTGCTTATTTTGAGAGAGAGTGTGTGTGCATGCACAGGGGAGGGGCAGAGAGAGAATCTTAAGCAGGCTCCTTGCCAAGCACACATGGGGCTTGATCTCATGATCGTGAGATCATGACCTGAGCTGAAATCAAGAGTAGGAGGCTTAACTGACTGTCACCCAGGCGCCCTGAAGGACCTAGTCTTTACATAGTGAAATGTCAAGAGATCACTTGTTTGGCTTTTGTTAAGGATAAAACAAACAAAGAGAAAAAGACAGTCTGGGTCATTCAATAGAGCTGGTTTTGAGTTCTGTTTAATTATAGCAAAACTAACTCTGAACCTGAACCATAATTCTCTTAACTATAACTACTTGTTCTGCCCATACTGTATAGTTGATAAACTGAAGTGCTGTAGAATTATAAATTTAATTACTAATGATAGAAGTGGCTCATGCTGAAGAGTCATTGCCCAGGGTATATAGGCTGTAAAGTCAAAACTAATTGCTAATTGTCCTTGGCATTTGAAGATGAATGCTAACGAATGGCCATGATACCCACAGAACATGCTGTCTGCTAAGCAGTCTGCCGATTCCCCTAATGGGTTCCACTATTTTTGTTTTTAATGTGTATTTATTTTTGAGAAAGAGAGAGACAGATTGTGACTGGGGGAGGGGCAAAGAGAGAGGGAGACACAGAATCCGAAGCAGGCTCTTGGATCCGAGCTGTCAGCACAGAGCCTGACGCAGGGCTGAAACTCATGAACCACAAGATCACGACCTGAGCTGAAGTCAGACGCTTAACCCACTTAGCCATCCAAGGGCCCCTCCACTACTCTTTTTGAATTTCTCACCCCATTTATCCTTCATGGGCTGTGAGACCTTTCCAGGGGACCCATGCGATTCTGCTGTCAGCCAGGATGATCTCAGCAGCTGTCTCTCTGGAGCAGAGCCTGGCTGTGCCACGTTACTCTGTCAGCATGCTCTAAGAGTGTTTCTTCCACGTGCCCTTCCTGCCCTCAGTGACTTCAGCAAGCTGCGTGGAAGCTGGTGTAATAATTCAGCTATTACATATCTGTTGCATATGCAAGACTTATGAATGGTACGAGCTGGCAGGGACCTCGATGGTCATCCAGTATGACCCTGGTGATAGACTGAGAAACTGAGACCTAGAGACTTGCCTAAGCCCCAAAAGGCTAATTTGTTAGCATAGTTGGAGCTAGAGTCTATAACATGTGTTTTCTTTTCCTTATTTCTTTTTTTAATGACTTTTTCATGTGCAAAATGTCGAGCACATACAAAAATAGAATAATATAATGAATCCTCGTTGTTATATCCATTACTCAGGTTCAGATGGTATCATCAGCACATGAACTATTTTGTCTATACCCCTTCATAGATTATTTTGAAGCAACTCATTATTCCACCTGTAAACATTTTGTTTAGCCCATAAAGACCATTTTAAAAATAGAATCTTAATACCATTATCATACTTTTTTTTTTAAATTTTTTTTAAATGTTTTTATTTATTTCTAGGAGAGAGAGNAATTTTTTTAAAAACCATTATCATACTTTTAAAATAATGGTAATAACTGAACTGCTTTCATCAAAACCCTGTGCCCCTTGATACAGTAAGATAGCAAAACTCTTAACACCTGCAACGCTGGTTTACTGAGCAGCTGAGTTCTGAACATCCATGTTGGTGACCTGCTTTTACCATCTGATGGAAGGTGAATGAAATGCTTTCTGTGGTTGAAAATAGAAAACTTCATTGAATTTCTTATAAATTTGTTTTTCTGTGGGATTCAATAATGTATATAGCTTTGAGGACAGAGCTATACTTACAATTGCTATAGGACTTTATTGTTGTTGTTGGTATTATTATTATATTTAAAACAGCAAACATTTAATAGTTTAAAAAAATCTCCCATGTACCAGTCAGCATTCATCCTGACCAGCTGGTCTAATCTATACTCCCATCTACTTCTACTTCTCTATTTTTTAAAAATACAATTAAGTGGCTCAGTCGGGTAAGCGTCTGACTTCAGCTCAGGGAATGATCTCCCAGTTCGTGGGTTTGAGCCCTGCATCAGGCTCTGTGCTGACAGCTGGAGCCTGGAGCCTGCTTCAGATTCTGTGTCTCCCTCTCTCTCTGCCCCTCCCCTGCTCTCACTCTGTCTCTCTTCCTCTCAAAAATAAATAAACATTTAAAAAATAATAATAAACACACAGTGTTATATTAGTTTCACATGTACAGTATAGCGATTCAACAATTCTATGCATTACTCAGTGCTCACCATCCTAAGTGTACTCTTAATCCCTGTCACCTATTTCACCCACCCCCATGTCACCCACCCCTANTCTGGCAACCATCAGTTCTCCATATTTAAGAGTGAGATTCATTTTGTCTCTTTTTAAATTTTATTTCTTAAATCCCACATGTGGGTGAAATCATAGGATATTTGTCTTTCTCTGCCTTAGCATTATGTCCTCTAGATCAATCCATGTTATTACGAATGACAAGATTTCATTTTTTAATGGCTGAGTAATCTTCTTTTGTACACACACACACACACACACACCTTTATCCATTCATCTGTCAGTGGACCCTTGGATTGTTTCCATATCTTTGCTATTGTAAGTAATACCACTATAAACATAAGGGTACATATATCTTTTCAAATTATGTTTTTGTTTTCCTTGAGTAAATACCCAGTAGTGGAATTACTGATTCATTTGGTAATTCTGTTTTTAATTTTTGAGGAACCATCATGCTGCTTTCCACAGTGGCTGCACCACCTAGCATTCCTACCAACATTTCACGAGAGTTCCTTTTTCTCCACATCCTCACCAACACTTGTTATTTCTTGGGATTTTGATTTTAGCCATTCTAACTGGTGTTATTTCTTCGGATTTTGATTTTACCCATTCTGACAGCCATTCTGATATCTCATGGTGGTTTTGATTTGAATGTCCCTGATAATGAGTGATGTCGACCATTTTTTCATGGTTCTGTTGGCTGTCTGTATGTCGTCTTTGGAGAAACATCTGTTCATATCTTCTGCCCACCTGTAAATTGGATTATTTGTTTGGTGTTGAGTTGTATACGTTCTTTATATATTTTGTATGTTAATACCTTATTGGATATGTTATTTGCAAATATTTTCTCCCATTCAGTACATTGTCTTTTTGTTTTGTCAATGATTTCCCTTTTCTGTGTGGAAGCTTTTTATTTTGGTCTAGTCCCAATAATTTTGTTTTTGTTTCCCTTGCCAAAGGATACATATCTGGAAAAATGTTCCTATAGCTGATGTCAAAGAAATTACTGCCTGTGTTCTCCTCTAGGATTTCTATGGCTTCAGGTCTCATATTTAGGTCTTTAATCCATTTTGAGCTTATTTTTGTATATGGTGTAGGAAGGTGCTCCAGTTTCATTCTTTTGCATGAAGCTGTCCAGTCTTCCCCAGACCATTTGTTCAAGAGACTGTCTTTTTCCCATTGTATATTCATGCCTCTTTTGTCATAGATTGATCGGCAATAAAAGCATGGGCTTATTTCTGGACTCTGTTCTATTGATCTATGTGTCTGTTTTTGTGCCGGTACCATGCTGTTTTGATTACTATTACTCTGTAGTATACTTTGAAATCTGGGATTATGATACCTTGAGTTTTGTTCTTTTTTTAAGAAAGCTATGGCTATTCAGAGTCTTTTGTGGTTTTCTACAAGTTTTAAGATTATTTGTTCTAATTCCATGGAAAATGCTATTGGTATTTTGATAGAGATTTCATTACATCTGCTTTGGGTAGTGTGGACATTTTACAAGTATTGGTTTTCCCAGTCCATGAGCACAGAACATCGTCTATTTGGGTCACGTTCAGTTTCTTTCAGTGGTGTTTTATAGTTTTCGGAGTACAGCTCTGGTTGAGCTTACCCCTAGGTATTTTATTCTTTTTAGTGAAATTGTAAATAGAATTTTTTTTTTAATTTCTGCTACTTCATTATTTGTGTATAGAAATGCAACAGATTTCTGTATATTGGTTTTTTTATTCTGAGACTTCGCTAAATTCACTTATCAACTTTAGTATTTTTTTGGCAGATTCTCTTGGGTTTTCTATGTAGAGTATCATATCATCTGCAAATAGTGAAAGGTTTACTTCTTCCTTACCAATCTGAATGCCTGTTACTTCTTTTTCCTGCTTGATTTCTGTGGTTTGGACTTTTGGTACTATGTTAAATGCAAGTGGTTAGAGTGGACATCCTTGTCTTGTTCCTAATCTTAGAGGTTCTCAGTTCTTCCCCTTTAAGGATGCAGTTAGCTGTGGGTTTTTCATGTATGGCCTTTATTATGTTCAGGCATGTTGCCTCTATACCTACTGTGTTGAGGATTTTTATCATAAATGGATGTACTTCCTAAATCGTTTCTCTGAATCTATCGAAATGGCCATAGCGTTGTTTTTCTCCTGTTAATGTAATGTACCCTGTTGATTGATCTGCAAATATTAAAACATTCTTGCATGCTCAGAATAAATCCCACATGATCTTGGTGAATAATTTTTTTAAATGTATTGTTGGATCTAGTTTGCTAATATTTTATTGAATATTTTTGTATCTGTGTTCGTCAGAAATACTGGCTTGTAGTTTTTGTTTTGTTTGTAATCTCTGGTTTTGGTATCAGGGTAATGTTGGCCTTAAAAAGAATTTGGAATCTTTCCTTTTTTATTTTGTGGAATAGTTTAAAAAGAACAGGTGTTAACTCCTCTTTAAATGTTTGGTAGAATTCACCTGTGAAGCCATATGGTACTGGCCTTTTTGTTTGGTGGGAGTTTTTCAATTACTAATTCAGTTTCAGTGCTTTTAGAATTAGTCTGCTCAAGTTTTCTACTTCTTCATTCTGTTTGAGAGGTTATATATTTCAAGGAATTTATCGAGTCCTTCTAGGTTGTCCCATTTGTTGACATGTATTTTTCATAATATTGTGAACATTAATAATTATTAGTTATGTGATTAATGTAACTATAATTGATAATAATAAATACCATAGAAATCCTTAGTATTTCTGTGGTATCAGTTGTTATTTCTCCTCTCTCAGTTCTGAATTTCTTTTTTTTTTTTTTTAATTAGCTGAAGGTTCATCAATTTTTTTGAGCCTTTCAGCAACCAGCTCCTGGTTTCATTGGTCTGTTCTTTTAGTCTCTACTTCATTTATTTTTGCACTAAGCTTTACTATTCCTTCTACTGGCTTTGGGCTTTGTTTATTCTTATTTTTATGGTCCCTCTAGCTCTAAGGTTAGGCTGTTTGAGATTTTTCTTGCTTCGTGAGGTAGACCTATATTGCTATAATCATCCCCTTAGATAGAACAGCTTTTGCTACATCCCAGAGATTTTGGACCATTGTGTTTTCATTTTCATTTTTCTCCATGTATTTTTTTGATTTCCTCTTTGATTTCTTAGTTGACCCACTGATTGTTTAGTAATATGTTATTTAATCTCCATGTATTGTGTTATTTCCACTTTTTTCTAGTTTCATACCGCCATGGTCCAAAAAGTTGCATGATATTTCAGTCTTTTTTAATTTGTTGAGACTTGTTAGTTGCCTAACATGTGATCTATTCTGGAGACTGTTCCCTTTGCACGTGGAAAAAATATGTATTCTACTGTTTGGGGATGGAATGTTCTGAAATAACTGTTCGATCCATCTGGTCCAATCTGTCATTCAAAGCCACTGTTTTCTGTTTGGATGATCTAGCCATTGATTGGAGTGGGGTGTTAAAGTCCTGTACTATCATTTTTTCCCTTTATGTCTGTTAATAGTTGCTATATGTATTTGGGTGCTGCCATGTTGGGTGCATAAATATTTGCCATTGTTATATCCTCTTATTACATTGCTCCCTTTATCATTATGTAGTGTCCTTTATTATTTGCTAGTTTTTTGTTGTAAAGTCTACTTTGTTTGATAGAAATATTGTTACCTCAGCTTTTATTTCACTTTATTTGCAGAGTAAATGATTTTCAACCTTTCGCTTTCAATCTATGTGTCTTTAGGTCTGAAATTAGCCTCTTGTAGGCAGCATATAGATGGTTCTTGCTTTTTTATCCATTCAGTCCATCTCTGTCTTTTGATTCGAGCATTTAGTGCATTTACATTCAGAGTAATCATTGATACGTATGTACTTCTTGCCATTTTGTTGATTTACAGTTATTTTGGTAGTTCTCTGTTCGTTTCTTCTCTTCCTATTTTTCCTTATAGTTTGATGGCCTTCTGTAGTGATTTGCTTGGATTCCTTTCTCTCTCTCTCTTTTTTTTTTTTTTCGCATATCTATTACAGGTTTTTGATATGTGGTTACCATTAGGTTCATATATAACATCTTGTATGTATAGGTATCTGTAAAGTTGATGGTTGCTTAAGGGTTTTTTTTAACGCTTTATTTTATTTTTTGAGAGAAACAGAGCACAAGCAGGAGAGGGGCAGAGAGAGAAGGAAACACAGAATATGAAGCAGGCTCCAAATTCTGAGCTGTCAGCACAGAGCCTGATGTGGGACGTAACCCCATGAATGCAAAGTCATGACCTGAGCTGAAGTCGGATGCTCAACCAACTGAGGCATCCAGGTGCCCCTGGTTGCTTAAGTTTGAACCCATTCTAAATGGATTATATTTTTACACCTCTCCCAACACATTTTACGTGTAGAGTGTCATACTTTACATCTTTTTATTTTGTGAAGCCCTTGACTTATTTTTATAGATATAATTGATTTTATTATTTTTGTGCTGTAACTTCCACACTGGTTTTATAAGTGATTCATTTACTACTTTTATTATATTTCCATTTACCTGTGAAATTTTTTTCCTTGCCTAATTTTCTTACTCCTGATTATATCCTTGTAAGGCTGGTTTAGTGGCAATGAGTTGCTTTAACTTTTGTTTTGGGAAACTATCCTTCTTTCTATTCTGAATGGTAGTCTTGCTGTGTAGGGTGTAATTGATCTCAGGTTTTTTTCCTTTCAGCATTCTGAATATGTCCCTACACTCCCTTCTTTCCTACAGTGTCTTCTGAAAAATCAGCATATTGCCTTATGGGATTTCCCTTGTATGTAACTGTTTTCTTTTCTCTTGCTGCTTTTATATTCTCTCTTTATCACTGCCTTTTGCCATTTTAATTATATGTCTCTTGGTGTGAGCCTCCTTGAATTGATTCTTTTGAGGTCTCTTTGCCCCCTGGATCTGGATTTCTGTTTCCTTCCCCAGATTTGGTAATTTTTCAGCTATTATTTCTACCCGCGTTCTTTGTCTTTTCTTTCTGAGATCCTTGTAATGTGTATGTTACTACCCTTGATGTCACTGTGAGTTCCCTTAACCTAGTCTCATTTTTTATTCTTTTTTCTTTTTGCTGTTCATCTTGGTTGCTTTCCATTACTCTGTCCTCCAGCTCACTGATCCATTCTTCTGTTTCCTCTAGTCTACTATTTATTCCCTCTAGTGTATTTTTAATTTCAGTTAAGTTCTTCATCTCTGATTGGTTCTTTTTTATATTTTCCATCTGTTAAGGATCTCATTGAGATCCTCCACTCTTCTTAAATCCAGGAAGTATCTTTATGACCATCACTTTGAATTATCAGGCATATAGCTTATCTCCATTTCATTTAGTCCCTTTGCTTTGATTTTGTCCTCTTCTTTCATTTGGGATATATTCCTCTGTTTCCTTATTTTGTCTAACTCTCTGTGTCTGTTTCTGTGTTTTAGGAAAGTCAGATATGTCTCCTGCTCTTAAAAGCAATGGCCTTATAAAGAAGAGGTCCTGTAGTGCCCCATAGTTCACTGTCCCTTATTCCCCAGAACCAGGCAGTTCAGGCACCAGTGTCTCCTGTGTGTGTTGCATGTGCCCTTCTGTTATGGCTGAGCTGCATTAGTCAACTGCAGTGGCCCCATTTGCCTATGGCAGGGTTTGATCCCTGTTCTAGAAAGGGCCAGTCTGGGGCCACCTTGGGCTTATAGTTGGGTCAGACCAGACACCTGCCCACAGCCTGTTTGCTGGGGCTGCAATCACAGCTACCTACTAGCAGGGTGCCCTCCTTGGGTTGTCGCCTCCAGAACTTGTGATAATAGTACGGTCTGTTTTATCCAGGTGCACAGCACAGACAACCAGAGACATTTATATTCATATTATCAGCTTCCTGTCTTATTAATATTTTCATGTATTTAAAATACAGTCATCTTTTAGTTATTTTGGTCCTCCTACATCCTCATTATCTTACCTCTCAGTCTGAGCTTCTGAACTACCTGTGTACTTTACCACCTGCACTTCCTCTGCAGAGGCAGACATGGAAATGTGTGTGCATTTGTCAACTTTCTATGATCTGAAATGATCTGCAGCTTATCTCCCTTTCAACAGAATTGACTGTAGGATGAATGAAATTGCAGTCATAACACAGGGTTTTTCTTGTTAGGTGTGGCAATAACATAACTTGATCAGCCTTAGGATTTTAGATTCCTCCTATTGTAGTTATAATGACAACTGCAATTATCATTTATATAGTGCCGTACAATTTTGAAAACACTTTTACATTCATCATCTGCTTTGATGGTCACAGTTTGTGAAGTTCTAACGTTAATGTCAACTTTATGGCTTCCTGCCTTATCCGGTAGTTGTTGGAGTTCAGATCTAATGGTGTTGAATCCTCAGACATAAGCTAGTATAATTTAAAATTCTAACCTATATTTTCTAGTTTTTTACTCTTTGTATTTTGCACTGTAATTTGGGTGTTCAGGGTTGTCAATGTTATGTGGTAGTGGTTGGTACATAAAGATCTGACAGACAACTTGTAGTGTTTTGTAGCTAGGTGACTCCTTCAATTGCTGGCCTTAGTATTCTGACCTTTGAAATGAAGGTAGTAATAGCATGATTGAAGATCAAGAATTTTGTTGATTCCTACAGAAATAAAGAAGAGAAATCCCTACCCCTGACAAGTTTATGCGTTCCTTACTCATACATTTCAGCTCTCGTGTTTTCACACCCAGGACTGTTTATAAACCTAGAAATAGGGATGTTATAGCTCTAACCCCCCCAACTTTTTTTTTATTAAAATTTTTTTAATGTTTATTTATTTTTGAGAGAGAGACAAAGTGCAAATAGGGGAGGGACAGAGAGAGAGGGAGACAATTTGAAGCAGGCTTCAGGCTCTGAGCTGTCAGCACAGAGCCCAACATGGCATTTGAACCCATGGACCGGACCATGAGATCATGACCTGAGCTGAAGTCAGTCACTCAACCAACCGAGCCACCCAGGCATCCGTAACCCCACAATTTTTTTATCTAAACTATTATTTGTGTAAAATGGACATGCTGTTGTTAATTACGTGGTTGTTTCTTTGAAAACAGTCCTTTTGAAGAACTTTCTTTAAAGTGGTTCTCAGCTCTTCTTGATTCTAGTTAGAAGTCTTCATTATAAACAGAAAATAATTGATTGTGAGTGTATGGAATCGAGCTTCCTCCTCTATATTTTTCTTTTATTGTTCGAGCCAGTTTTTTCTTTTCTAAACAAAATTCTGAATGTTAAAACTCTTTTTCTTACCAGTGTGCGAATCTCCAGGGAGTCAAGATGCTCTGTTCTAATGCCGAAGGAGCATCCCTGAAACTGTGTAACTTTGAAGATCCTTCTGGTCTTAAAGCCAACCTAGAAGGTGAGATCCTACCTATTATTACACTTTCTAAGGTGAGAATATACTCTGAGGTAAAAAGCCCAACAAAATAATTGTTACAAGAAAATCGCTATCACTATGGGGGGACAGATTTCTTCTGTCATCACACATGGAGAATTAGCAAAGGGATGAGTCCTGTCTTGGTCTCAGTCATGTGCTCGGCAAGGAGTTAGGGGAAGCCCAGCCTTCGCTATCAAATAAGGCTTTAGTTGGAGAATTACGTATCAACATCTTGAACTTTGAGATTGCTTATAGTGATTTACTGCTCACGGTAAATGAATTTCACTTTGTATAAAGCCAGGCAGTTTTTGTCATTTTTAGATTAACATTTTGTTTATGAATTTCTTCTTGCTCTGTTGTGTCAGTGAACTGATGACTTCATTTATTTGTATGTTGAGAATACAGGGTACTTACCTTCCTTATCATAAACTTACGGAAGCATGTTATAAAAGTGCTAATTATTTAAGACCGCATCGAATTCCTCCCTCAGAAATATGGACTGAAATATTCTTAATTCATAGTACAAGCAAGCAGATTGTTAACAATGAATGCTTTCTTTCTATGTGTTAAGTCGTTTAAGAGACTGAGATTTATGGTTCGCAGAGTCCTTTCCAAAAGTTAAAGGAGCCTGTCATCATTCATCTCCGTTAAGTCACCCTGTGGTTTTTTTGACGGGAGAGGACTATAAATATTTTTAAGTTCAACTGCTGCCCAAAATATATTCACTGTAGGTGCTAATCTGAAAGGTGTGGATATGGAAGGAAGTCAAATGACAGGAATTAACCTGAGAGTTGCTACCTTAAAAAATGCGAAGTTGAAGAACTGTAACCTCCGAGGCGCAACTCTGGCAGGAACGGATTTAGAGGTGAGTCACCAGTTTCCAAAGACTGTTTGGTAATCTACAGCTACCGAGGGTCTCCTGCAAAATGTGTTGAAGTCGTCAACAAAGTCATTGGCTGGTAAAAACCACCAGGTTGCACGTCGGCACAGCCACAACGCTCTTCTCCTGCCAATTGCGGGTTTCAGCGGCCCTGCCTCCCGGAGCAGGATTCGGTCACACGGGCCGAGCCATAGGTCCCAGCTTTCAGACCGGAAGATTCATCTGCCATTTGGTCTAAGCTGATTTCGTTTCTCCTCTGTTCCTTGGGTCTTCTTCAGGTAGATAAGTCTGATGGCTGCTTTATCAATCTAATTTATTGTGATTTTCTTGGGTTTGAAGTCCAGACAGAATTCATGGAGCCAGATTATTTTTTTAACTACTCAAGAAACGTAAAAGATATCCAGTTTGAAATCAGGTTAAGAGAGAGCCCATTCTAAATTGGAGACGTGTTCTTTTTGTCTCACGGTTTGAGATTTTAATTTTGTCGGTGCATCTCTTTCATCAAAATTATATAATTGTCTTGATTCGCAGAGGTAGCTGGCAGGCTCCAGTGCTGTTGATAGGTCCCTAGGTGCCATCCGATACGTTCTAAATCTGTTTGGTGATGCCGGACACGTTCTAAATCTGTTTGGTACGGTAGCCGCCAGGCACCGTGGCTGTTGAGCACTTGAAATAGGGCCAGTGCAACTGAGAACTGGATTTTTAAAATTTTACTTAATTTTAATTCATTTAAATATAAGTAGCCATGTGGCTGTTGCCACCATATTTGCACAGTACAGCTGTATCCGGGGAAATCTGGCATGGATCAGCTTGGAGAGGACAGAGGTCAAAATCTGCCTTGTCATTGATTTTTCCTTTTAATGTTTTTGCTTTGTCCTCTTGATCTTTGCAGCAGAGTAGAAGGTCCCATAAACTTAAAGACAAAACGAACCTGCCCAAGGCCAAAAATATAAACCCATTATAAGCACAGTAATTTTTTTATTATTTGATACTGTCACCAAAGATGATGATTTTTTTCCTCCTCAGTTTTAGTTAACCATGTAGTCAGTGTAGGTAAACACCAGAAGTCTTCCTGAAGGCAACTGAATGAAGACCATTCAGGTTGACTGGTGAAAGGCAGCTGGTGACGTTCTGTCCTAAAAGGTTATGCGCAGTCACCCACCATCCCCAGGGACTTGGCCACAATCTGTCTCATCTGCCACTCTGTGATCTCAGGAGAAATTCAAATGTAGCTTCCAATTGTGGTGGTAGTTACACTGTTGTATACATTTGTTAAAATTCATTGAATTATGCACAGAATTTTGGGGCTTAAAAGAAAAAAGGCAGTTCCCTGCAATAAAAGCATTCCAGTTGGGGAATGGAAAAATCTATTATAATATCATTAGTAAGTAAAATCTCTTTCTCTCAGTTTTTTTTTTTTTTAAAGTAACATCTATTTAATTTTGAGAGAGCAGGAGCGAGGGAGGGGCAGAAAGAGAGGGAGAGACAGAATCTGAAGCAGGCTCCGGGCTCTGAGCCCTCAGGACAGAGCCCTACATGGGGTTCAAACCTACGAACTGATGACCCGAGCCGAGCCGAAGTCCAACGCTTAGCTGACTCAGCCACCCAGGCACCCCCTCGGGGTTTTTTTTAAAAAATTGTGTTTACCTGCCCTGCCTTTTGTTGTTCTTGGATTGTAGTAAATTTGCATAGATAATATTTACTACATTGGAGTACATTTTGGATTTTAAATGACCAATTTTAAAGTATAGGAACAGAAGAGACACACTTCCCCTTCAACCTGTGTTTATCGGTATTTGTGACTGTCAGCCTGAGCACTCGCCCAGAGACAACAAATATGGATCGAGAAGAAAATCTGACTTTTTCCTTAAAGGGAAGTTTTCCAGAAGTAACAGGGTTTTGTGATAAAGGGACATTTTCCTCATGTGCCACAGGAGGCTTAGTTTCAGGAAGATTGCTTTTGTCTTGCAGAATTGTGATCTGTCTGGGTGTGATCTCCAAGAAGCCAACCTGAGAGGTTCCAACGTGAAGGGGGCTATATTTGAAGAGATGCTGACACCGCTGCATATGTCACAAAGCGTCAGATGAGAATCTCTGCGCTGGAGGAAGATGCCCTGAGATGAAAAATGTTGTCCTGATCACTTTTTTTTCCTCCACCCACTCAGTTGTCTAGAAGAAGTAACACTGTAAGGGAATGATTAAAAAAAAAACAAAAAAAAAGCATTTAGAGGATTATGCTTGTTCTCAACGGTGTATAAAGGGAAAAAGTGACTTTTTTCCACATCCTGATTGAAGAGAGAAGCACTCATTTAATAGACGTAGGGACGCTAGGGTAGCTTGCTGCCTGTGAGCGGAGTTAAGGGTGTTTGTCTGGCTCTATGACCAGGAATGTGATCTATTATATTTGCTCTTAAATAGGCATGATGTGGGAATACCATCTTGGTTTGAAACGTATTTGAGGATTTTAATTTATGCAAAGCACAACATATGCAATTATATTTATTGAATCTCTAGATTGCAGTATGGGTATTTAAGTTGTTACACTTTACGAAAATTTTGAAAAGGTTCAGGTTTATGAATAGCTTTAGTGATGCCTCCCCTCCTCCACATACCTGTTATGCTGTGCAAATTTGCTGAGATCAGATTCCCCAAGGCTCTCTTTTCAGGATCTTACAAGGTTTATTTTCTAGAACAAAACAGTAGCTAAGTGAAATCCTCCATTCTTACTGACTGAGACTGAGTGAAAGGAAAGACCTCATTGTCAGCTCAAGTGAAGGTGGAGCTCTCCAGATGGACAAAGAATTTACCTATCGCAATAGCTTTCAAATGAGCATCCTTAGAATTTCACTCTAAGCCAGTTCCACTGAACGCCAGACCGGGCAATTTTATCGATTGACACTACTAGCCTTGTTTTCTCCTGTACAGTCAAAACAAGCATGGGAAGTATATGTCAGAACCAAAAAACCAAGGTGCATTACCAATAATAATTCAGTTCAAATGCCAAATAGTTGAAACAGGGCCAGCTTAGAAATAGGTATTACATCCCAGTCCACTGTCCTCTTTTGGACATAAATATGATTGCAGTTAAAACCCCACAAGGGGAAGTGAAGGGATTTTAAACTGACAGTTTGATGAGAGCCACCAGAAAAATGTAAATAAAAAGAAAGGCGTTGGACTGGTCCAAAACGTACTAGCAATCAGCAGCACCTGTGGTTCTTTTACTTCCATTTTCTGGTTTCGTTTAAATTCTAGCCTGCTTTTCTTGAGTCCTATGTCTGCAGTAGCAGAGATTGGGCCTGTACTTCCTTTTCAATAACCCGCATCCTTATGTCTGTCCCAAGAGCAGGGATGTAAGCTGTGTCCAAATAGATTCTGAATTCTACAGACTCATCAACCTGAAGCAATGAATCATTCAAAACGACTTTGTCTCCTTTGGGACAACGACACGTATTCAGTATTTACGTAGCTTATTCTTCTATATATACATATGCAAAGCTTTCCTTAACGGTAAAGGGTACATATGCATAGTGAGAGATCGGACCTTTACAGGTGAGGGAAAGCACCTTCAGAAATGAATTATTTTCTTTGCTTTATTATTTTTACCAAGACAGAGAAGTATTGTATTGAGAGATATCTATTTTCATAATCAATATGTGCCTAAATTATATTTAAATCATTTTGCTCTGTACTATATTTTCAATAATTATAGAATGTGTTGTTCATCCACTTAAGGGTACCTCTGTAGACTTAACCTAAAACTGCAGAAGAATCTGAAAGATCGAAACATGGTATGCTTAGAAACTGCAGATTTTGGATCTAATGTATATTGCATTAATAAACGATATGAAATGTTGAAAAGGAGTTTCTAGTCGTTCTTTTGAAAATCGACCCTTGACCATATTTTGCTTACATTTCTTCAGCGTAAGTTGATGACCAGCCCCGAGGGTCTTGGTGGAAAAGGAAATCCAGCAACGCTTCAAATGTATTAGTCTCTGAAAGTGCCATTAAAGCAAATTTACTCCTTCAAGCGAGACTTTTTTTTTATGACCCTCTTTTTAAAATCCTTTTAAAAAGGCTAACAACACAAATTTCATTAATTCTGAAAAGACAAGACTGCCTTCCAACGATTCATTTGTGTTGCTCTCTAGCTGATCCACGTTACAAGTTAGACTGATTAAGTTGGTTGAGTACATTGTCCCAAAACATTCTCACCTGATGCCTAGAGAGAGAATTTTGAGGGAGGAGTTTCAAAATAATACAACTTCTACTAAGCCTAGTGATGGAACATGTCTGTACACAGGTAAAAACACAGTTGGGAGCGGGGGACTAGAAAATCTAAAGGAGATTATGCATACTGATACAGAATTATTTGGAGCCTTGTGTATTATGTTGGAACATCCAGTTCTTTCAACTACAGCTTCAAAGAAATTTTAGTAGGAAGTATTGTAATTTCACTTTCTTATGAAGGGTACTATCATAAATCAAGACATGGGATATTTTCTCCAGTTGCTCATTTTATGAACTGGTGGTTTATACTATAAATCTACCCCCACGTCAACTTCAAGTCAGGTTTAATGAAAAGCCCTAGAATTTTATTAAATTTCCAGGGAGGTATTATCTTTAAAATTAAAAAGGTACACCTCTACAAAGATAAGTGGTTATGTTATTTTCTGCATAAAACACCTTAATGCAAGGATTAATTCTCTGAAAGCCTTTCAAAACCTTTAACTATGTCAGCAGGAGTTCACCAAGGACTCTTCCCGCTGAGATTTTAAATTGGGAAAAAGAGGCTTGCATCTGTCACTCATCAAGATTACTAAGTCATTATTGTAGCATTTTAATAATTTTTAGGTGTTTCTTTTAACGTTGAAAATGGAACCGTTTTCCCTCCATAGCCATATACTTTAAGATCTAGAAGTTTCTAAATTGAGAAAGAATTGACAATGATAAAATCCAATCACTTAAACCCAGTTTACTAAATTAAACTTCATGATAAATGTATCTATCCTTGGAACTATGAAAAGGTTCAAAGTGTGTCCCTCAACATCAAAATTCCATTAGTTGCATATTCGATCTCTCCCTTGGGGCTGTAGAAAATAAATTTGGCCTTTGCCCTATGGATCTACGAGATCTAAGAAGATGCGGGTTTCGCATCACGCATGTTGAGTGCATTCACATAACGTGTAGCTGTGTTCATCTAAAAATTTCAAAACATGTTTCAAAAACAATACCAACTGGTAGGAATAACCTACAAGAAACTCACGGATGCTTAAACCAAAGCTAAGTGATTAATGTGACGCTAAAGGTCAGAAGTCTTCACTCTGGTTTCGTTGGTGCTGCTCCAAGACCACATCTGCTGGGGCAGCGCTGTTAGAAGAAGCACATCTCTTAGCAAACAGGCTATCAGTTGGACAGTTTAAGAACTATTCAAACATAATGAGCTCCTGTTGAAAAAGAGCCTCTCCTTACCTTTGTATTATAGTGAGATGCGATTACTCTTTCATGTCAGAATGGCACTTAAATTATTCAGTCTAATAAAATAATTAAAATAAGTTAAATCATTTTAAAAATTCTTTCTTTACAATTATACTTGAACGCTTATCCCCTTCTCTAGCCTATTGTGAGAGTCTGACAACCTCCACACAAATGGCTGGGTAAAACAGTTTCTTTGGGGAAGAAAACATTGCTCTTTATACTGACATCCTTGCAAATGTAATTATTCTGGAAGAATATCATGAGTACATGATTGTCTTCCCCCAATTTTCCCTTGGGCAATGAATGATTGGTTTAGCATCCTACCAGAGGAGAAATTGCCAATCCCGGCTCTAAAAGGAAAAAACATCTAGTTATTTTGAAGCATTCTACTGTTTAGCTCATCTCGCAGGCCTTACAGACAATTAATTGTATATGAAGGTTTAATTCCATGTCAGATAAAACATATCACTGATGCAGAAGTAGAGGAAGCATTAAGCCTCATCTTGTTTAAAGGTCCTTACTTTTTAGGCATTCATTCAACTTTATCAAACTGCCTGAATGCTGACTGGATTTATCAAACTGATAAATCTGATGCTAGGGATTTAACAGATGTTTAAATAAGATGGGATCTTACTACCATGAGTTACAACCCAAGGGTAAATTAGGGGAAGACAATCCTGTAGTCAAATAAAAGTAATCACGAGTAATGGTTCTCTCTCTTTTGTAAACCTTATACTGTGTAAATAGACTATCCCAAGGGCTCCCTGCTGGGTTGGAACACCCATCTGTAAAGTTTGGATAGTGATATCCACTTGGTGGAAGTGTTGTAATGGGTGAGGCTGGTCTCATACACGTGCCAGTTAACTACCTTTTCTCACCTTTGTGTTACCACTGCCTTTAGCCCGGTGGCTTGCATATTTTAACTCAATAAGTATCTACTAAAGTGAGTCAAACCGTGGATCCAAGTAGGTTCCAGGTGGTCTTGGGCTTAGTGTATTCGAACTACAGTGTTTCTCAACTTTCCGATACTATTAGCAGGCTTTCAAGATAAGTCAAGAAGGAACCTGGTAGGTAGGAGACTGCGAAATGTTCAGACTCCCACTATCTTCTTTAGGATCATATATGCGTATAGGTAGAGTGCCAATAATCACTTCTTCTTATTTATAAATCAGCTTCTCTTACAAATGAAGAACCGAAGAGCTGAGACCAGCTCCCAGGCATCCTGACTGAACTCCTTTCTGTACTGATTACATGGCTTCCTTTGGGAAAGCTTTTATGTGTGCATTTAACATCACTTAATGTACGGCAGCTGTTTTCCCCAAACTCTGGTTAGGTCTGTCCATGTCCTCAAGAGAATCCGACCTAGCTAGCTAGATTTTAATCTGTGAATTGTGGCCTCAGCTATAAAAGGCTTAGCTGAGGTTTTAATGGCCACGATTTAAGTAAATTTAACAGATACACCAGTGGGTGTTCCAATTACATACACTATTAAAGGGCTTTCTGTGAGGATTTTAAAAAAATTACTATGAAAAAAACCAAAACCATAGTCCACAGGTGGTATAATTTACCAGCAGGAAAGATTTCAGTCCTAGAAAAGTTTCATATAAAAAGGAAGCTAAGACAATGAAAACTCACAGAACTCCACAAACCCAAAAAGAAGCTCGGGATTCTTTTGGCTCCTCGTCCCCAAACAGGTAAAATGCTTTGTATTTCTAGCATGTGTTTTTAGACTGCATGCTTTTGTCTGTCTATAGGGCATTTTGTACCCAAAGGAAAAACTCCAGGTGTGACAGTATCTAAAGAAATCTTGACCTTCGTGGTCCTTTTCACCCCTGACCACAGAGATCCAGCCTTTGGGGAATGAACAACTCATGGACCAGTATTTGATTTCGTCTTTAGCCTTTTGCCCATCAGATGAAAATTAACTTGAAGACTCTGAGAATTCCTCATGTCATTAGCTAATTCAGGACTGCCTTGGCCACGGAGGCATCTGGTCTGAGACTTGGTGCTTTGAAAGGTGTTGAGTTCTCTCACACTCACAGATGGTCCAGCCCACACTTAAGTGTGGAAGGTACTCAGCAAAATGTAATTAGTGCCACAGTGTAACCATTTAATGTCATACAACTTTATATTAGCCAGAGATTCCTACCAAGAGCTACCTTTCCAAGCAGATGGCCCAATTCTCTTTATCTCAGGAACTGATACAGTTAGTTGGAAACTAATCACTTGAGGGGGATCTGGGAAATGTTAAGGCAAAAAGGTGAACTTGATAGGGGAAGGAATCATGGAGTTTGGATAATTAAATGAATACTAAAAATAAAAATAGACTAGCTTCTTACTAAAAAGTACTGAGCACGGGGCCCCTGGGTGGCTCAGTTGGTTGAGCGTATGACTTCGGCTCAGGTCATGATCGCGGGATTTGTGAGTTCGAGGTCATGATGGCAGGATCTGTGAGTTCGAGGTCATGATCTCAGGGTCTGTGAGTTCGAGCCCTGTGGTGGGCTTTGTGCTGACAAAGCATGGAGCAGAGCATGGAGCCTGCTTCTGATTCTGTGTCTCCCTCACTCTCTGCCCCTCCACGACTTGTGCATGCATGCACTTTCTCTCTCTCAAAAATAAATAAGCATTAAAAAAAATTAAAAGCACTGAGCATATAAGTTCAAAGTACTGCCTTTATCTCCGGTGGCTAGGAAATCCTGAGGCAAGCAAGTGGGGTGTGTATTTGAGCGTCCCAGGGTGAAAAGAGACCAAGGCTACTTCTATCTTCTGCAGGGTTAGTTAGCATATAAACGTCAGACTGCTCACCAAAGAGGTCTCTACTTCTTGCTCAACCCAGGCTGGGGCTCTTCTGACTGCTGCATCCTGTTTCTCAGAATGGAGGCGATTCCAAAACTTGTTGCTGGACTTCTTCTGCTGACCTTCTGTGTGGCTGGCTGCTCCAGCCAGCACTGGTCCTATGGCCTACGGCCGGGGGGAAAGAGAAGTGCTGAGAATCTGGCTGATTCTCTCCAAGAGGTAAGTCTCTCTCATTTTCAAAACTGAGACAGGGCTTATGTTGAGTCAGTCCACGTGAACGGTCGGTGTGTGGCCCCCACAGGGCTAGTCTGGGCGCCCCCTACCCTAGATATTCTGGGAGATGAGACACTCACAAACTCCGGTCCCATTCCTGCTGCAGTTCAGACGGGGACCAAGGAAACAGAGGGCGGGAACAACCCCATGAGAACACGGCAACGCGGGTGAAGGAGTGTGTGGCGCTCAGAGTATCCAGAAGGGCCAAAGGGATTTGAACCAATGGGACGGACCCAAGGTGTCTAGAGCAAGAGGATTCCGTGGGATTTGGGAAGAAAATCTGAGCACCTCTGCTGTCTTTGTTTTTCTTATTTCACCCTTTATTTTATTTATTTTATTTTTTAAATGTTTTATTTCTGAGAGAGGGAGAGAGAGAGAGAGAGAGAGAGAGATTGACAGCGTGAGCAGGGGAGGGACAGAGAGGGAGACACAGAATCTAAAGCAGGCTCCAGGCTCTGAGCTGTCAGCACAGAGCCTGATGTGGGGCTCGAACCCACGAACCGTGAGATCATGACCTGAGCCGAAGTCGGACGCTTAACAGACTGAGCCAGCCAGGCGCCCCTCTTATTTCACCTTTTAAAAGTATCTGTGACACTAAGTCAGTGGTACATTTTCATAACTTATAGATCAGTAGCCTCATCAAGCGTGCACGCCCTATCATTTCTTTTTACTGAAATGGGCGTTTCAGCAACGAAGTTGGAGGCTGCCAGAGGGGAGCGGCTAGCAAGCTCAAGGACACAAAATACATACTGGAAAACGTGGTGGATTCGACTTCATATGAATCAGATGTCGGTACTAGTACCAGCACTAACATAGAGTACTTGGTGTTTTATCTCTAAAATGAGACTTCCTGGGGTCATGATCACATGAGAGAGGCCTTAGATGTTAGCTGGATAACCCCCAAAATGAAAGCAGATTAATAAAAAACAGTTGCTATTGTTTATTTTTATTTATTTTTTCATGTTTAGAAGACACATAGACATTTTATTTTTTGAATGTTTTATTTATTTTTGAGATAGAGCACGAGCTGGGGAGGGGTAGAGAGAGAGGGAGGTACAGAATCTGAAGCAGGCTCTAGGCTCTGAGTTAGCTGTCAACACAGAGCCCTATGTGGGGCTCAAACTCACGAACAGTGAGATCATGACCTGAGTTGAAGTCAGACGCTTAACCAACGAAGCCACACAGTTGCCCCTCTCTTTTTTTTCTTTTAAGTTTATGTATTTATTTTGAGAGAGACGGAGAGAGAGAGAACCCAAGCAGGCTCCACACTGTCGGCACAGAGCCCAATGTGGGGTTCAGACTCACAAGCCTTGAGATCATGACCTGAGCCAAAATCAAGAGTAAGAGGTTTAACTGACTGAGCCACCCAGGCACCCCGGATATTGTTTCTTAAAGTAATGGGAAACGAACAGGCCCTAAGGGATAAGCAATCGGAGGCTTGGACACTTACTACAGCGCAAGCTGGAGTCTCCTTTCCACAGATTATATGTGAAGAAAATCTTATTTAACTCTGACACATTTCATTAAAACTTGAAACTAAAAATCACCCTCTTCATAACTCAATGCTCCTAGACTTTTTGTAAACCGTCTCCTCATGAGGTTCGAAGTACTTCATTCTCATCATCTCTTGGGAGAAAATATTCTCTCTCCTTATTACCACCATTACCTCCAGAACCCTCCCAACCCATCCATTCAAATGTCTGATGGAGAATCTATCTTCTCAGATGATCCCCTTGGCCTCACTTTCCACACACAATTTTGGGTCAAAGTGGATTTCTTTGTCTCCATCAGCAAGAATCACGTTCTGTTTCCTCAGATAGCCAAAGAGGTTGGCCAACCCACAGAACGCCAGCACTTCGAATGCACCATCCACCAGCCGCGTTCTCCCCTCAGGGACCTGAAAGGAGCTCTGGTGAGTTACAGCGGTGATGACATGGGGCCTTAGAGAGGAACAGCTCCTTGGTGCTCCCTCTCAGGCTGTCCACACAGGACAATCAGCTCTCAGCCTCCGCAGGGCCCACCTTCCCGACTGCCTGAATTCCTCTCAGGGTAGGGCCTCACTATTTTGTGACACCATCTTTCAGTGGTCACGCAGTTCTAATAGGTAGCACCTTATCTCCCTTTAAATTGAAATCTCTCTGTAACCTTTATCTCATATTGGTTCTGGACTTTGGGACGACTGAAAATTTCTTTCCACTGTTACATTTCCGTTCTTCAAGTATGATTTGCCAACCCCCCTTTCCCAGACTATACTAATCTAGGCTAATCCACACCTCTCCACCAGATTCCTTAATTCTTCACCAGTGTTCTTGGTATGATGTGGTTTTTCCTTGGAAAAATGAGCAAATCAAAAACGGTGCTCTGGGTTTGTTTTTTGTTTTGTTTTGTTTTTTTTCCTTTGGATAAAAGAATACCAGACTGGTAAATTTATAATTCAGAGCCACATATTTGATTTCCAATTTTTTTTATTTTAGAAAGAGAGCAAGCAAGGGCGAGCATGAGCCTGGGAGAGGGCAGAGGGAAAAAGAGAAAGAGAGAATATTAAGCAGGCTCCATACTGAATGTGGAGCCTGACGCAGGGCTTGATCCCAGACCCTGGAATCAGGGCCCGAGCTGAAATCAGGAGTTGAACGCTCAACTGACTGAGTCGCCCAGAGACCCCTGGTCTCTAGTTTTCTGACTGGACTGTAACAACCTCCATGTCCCCACTGAAATTGGGAATCTACTAACTTAATGTGGGTTTTTGATAACCCAAAAACAAGTATATAGAGAACTGAATCTAGAAACTGAACCTTGAGCTCACCGTTGGTGCTCGGAGCTCCATGGTCCATGTACCTGCAGCAGTTAGGGGCACAGCAGTTAATTATCAGTTATGCCCAGGAGCAGGGAAAGCCTGAATAAATCATACATAAAGATAAGCTATCATTTTCATTTTCTCCATTGACCTCAACTTCGACAGCCACAGCTCAAAGAAAAAAATGCAGACAGACATCTTTATTTGCTTTTTCTTTCTATTTCTACCTACCACAGAATAAAAATAATGGCAAGCAGTGACATTTCCCAACATGGAATTAGAAGGAATTGAGACAAAAACGGGTTAATAACAACCTGAGATCAGACCTTTCTTTCATTCTTTTCACATCTTATCCTTCAACTATTAATGTAGATTTTACTTAAAGAACTTAAAAACACACGATCTGTTCTCTATCTAGCACTTTCTAGCACACAAAAATTAATGGATCTCTTCCTTCGGTATCGATATTTTAGAAATGAGAATGTCAAAAGCATAACGGAATTCAGCTAGTAAAATCAACCTTGATATACATTTGTTGCTCACATATTTTTCAGGAAAGTCTGATTGAAGAGGAAACTGGGCAGAAGAAGATTGAAATCCACTGAATCAGAAGGATGGACAACACAAATATAATTCTGACCTTGAAATATGTGACCCATGTAACAGCTATACCTTGTGTGAATTTCAGATATGCGTACGCTAAGTTCATGTATTTCATAATGAAGTGCTGTGTTGTGAATAAAGTGGCATAAATGTTAAGGCTGATGCAGAACTTTGGTGGCAGAGGGGCCCTGTAGCCCCATAAAGGGGAGAACTCTTGAGTGTGGGGCAAAGGAGATGGAAGATAACATAAAGTCGACATTATTGTTGACTAAAGAAATCTCATGGCCCTCCACCACCACCACCCTGCCCCAAGTGCAGTCACCTGTTGGTCTGGGCGCCCAAATCTAACTCAGCAGGAGTTTTGTGTGCTAGTGTAGCTTTATTTTGGACCATACTCTCTAGAAGTGAGAGAGTATGCCAAGGTTCCCTCCCACCTGCAAAGCAGTTTCCTTCTCAGACGGTCTTCAATCCCTTTCAAAGTCAACTGGAACCGGAGACAGGCTTAGACAGAAAGGAGGCACTGCTGGACTCCTAGTCCAGTGCTCCTTCTGGCTGTACGTGGCCTCCATGTTTTCACCATAGCCAAGTGGTGCATGCTGAGGGTTGGCACCCAGGCCTAGAAATAATCGTTTTCAGCTGCCAGATCTTTCTGGGCTCTCTCATGAGAAATGCTATGGAATACAGCATCTTCCTTTGAAAGTGAGGAAACCATGGATTAAGGGATTCACTCAGTTCTGTTGGGGTTACACGGGCAGAGCTCCAGTATTGCACCACGATAAGCAGCTGATGGTGTTGGACTTGAACGCTAGCACCTATTGTGTAAATTGGATATTTTGTTAATTGGACCTGAAACAGGATCATGGGGCTCATGGATCCACCTAGCGTACTGGTGACCAGTTCTCTAGAAGGTCCCAGACACTGCTACCAGTTCTCAATTATCCTCATAACTCCCAAGTGACTATGAGACCATTTGAAAAGCTGTAATTTCAGATAAGCTGCCTGATGTCGCAGCAGCACATCGTGCCTACATTCACATGACCACCATCAAGGTCCTTCCCCTCTTGGCAATCAAACAGATGGTGCCTTCGCCTGCCCCTCCCCGCCCCTCCACCTCCAAAGGGCCTGGCAGTGTTAAGGAATTTGACCTGGGGTCAGAAATGGTCAGTGGTGGAGAAATCCTCCTTTTTTAATACAGATCTGCCCAATGCTAGATTGCCCCCAATATCTCCATTTAAGGAATCTCTAAACCTGTATCAGAGAACCTCCTTCCTCCCCTTTATTTAAAAAAAAAATTTTTTTTTAATGTTTTTATTTATTTCCAGGAGAGAGAGAGAGGCAGCGTGAGCAGGGGAGGGTCAGAGAGAGAGGGAGTCACAGACTCTGAAGCAGGCTCCAGGCTCTGAGCTGGCAGTCAGCACAGAGCCCGACGCGGGGCCCGAACCCACAAACGGCGAGATCATGACCCAAGCGAAAGTCGGATGCTTAACCGACTAAGCCACCCAGGCGCCCCTCGTTCCTCCCCCTTTAATACAATTAGGCAGAGATGTGGATCTACAACCTGCTTTTAAGACACAAAAGTCAAAACCGCATTTCACTCAATACATACAAGGCAGGATGAGAGGCTTCAGTCTGCCAGTCACTCAGTGATTGGCAAACAATCATTTTTTTAACCATAATTCTTGTTAAATTATTATGTTAAAGGTAGTATCATTGTTTTTGTCAATAACAGCAACACCATTTACAATCTTTAGTTAATGCACTAAAAAACAGGACGACAGGGTTGCTTTTGGGGAGGGGGAGGGGCAGAGGGAGGGAGAAAGAGAATCTTAGGCAGGCTCCGCACTGTCCGCTCAGAACCACCGTGAGGTCATGACCCGAGGAGAAATTAAGAGTCAGACACTTCAGTGACTGCACCACTCTGGTGCCCCGCCACTTACCCTTTACATCCTGTTTGGAGTCTTGGCTTCTCTCTGCCAAGGCTTGTCTTTGGGCAATTTCTCCGCAGGCAGCTGTGGGCTTCCCTGAATGGGCTGCAAAGAGGCTGATGAGCGCCTGTGAGTGGCTTGGGATGGCTTCCAGGGGTTTGTGACTTACAGGAGCATGTTGGAGGTTTGATTCTCAAATGGCCAGATGCCTAGGGACAAGGAGAGTAAAAATGACCCCTTCGTTAAATGTTAGACATTTTCCTGAATCTGAACAACTCTCTACATCATATATGCTGCTTCAAAAAAGTTTGCAGCCTTTCAAAATGAAGGGTGGGGAAACATACCAAATGTTCTCTTTAAAAGTTCTCAAATATATATATGGATTTAAGTGCTTAAGTACCAAAAAGAGTGGCTTGAAGATAGGCCATTTTAGCCAAGGGTTTAGTCTTATAAAAACAACTTGGAAAAAGCCAAGAATCAGCATGAAACAACAGCGTTTATAATTTTTTAAAAATTTTTTATTTATCTTTGAGAGAGAGAGAGAGAGACAGTACATAAGCAGGGGAGGGGCAGAGAGAGAGGGGGAGACACAGAATTCAAAGCAGGCTCCAGGCTCTGAGCTGTCAGCACAGAGTCTGAACCAGGGCTCGAACTCATAGGCCACATGTGGCCTCCATGGGCTGAAGCTGGAAGCTCAACCAACTGAGCCACCCAGGCATCCCTATAAATTTTGACAGTGGATGATGCTCTAAAGTAAGATTTTTTTGAGATTGAGAGAGAGAGAGAGAGAGAGAGCGGGCAAGCCTGGGGCGTGGGGGTGGGGCAGGGCAGATAGAAAGGGAGAGAGAGAGAATCCCAGTCTCCACACTGTCAGCACAGAGTCCGACCCAGGGGCTCCATCCCACAAACCACAAGATCATGACCTGAGCCAAAACCGAGAGTCAGACGTCTAACCGACTGAGCCACTCAGGCGCCCCTAAAGTAGGATTGCTCTCTGGAGACCCTAAATCCAAAAAGATCCCTCAGCCTTAGTGATTCAGTCTTGGGGGCCCAAACCATCTGCATGTTGAATATGCCGGGGCTGCTTTTGTACACAGTGGAGCATTATTGCTCTAAGACGCAATAGATGGCAAATGTTTAAAAGCATTGGGACATTTTCTTAAAAGAAAAAAAAAAATCTTAGGCATAAGCCCAGGACTTAAAACAGTGTGGCTATTCTAACTGAAGTGTGGCTGCCTCCCTTCTCTAACATGACCCACCACCAGCAGGGAGTTTAAGAAATGAGCATCCATTTTGAATACTGATTTTTTTCATGTTGTTATTTTCTTTAAGGTAGTAGTTTTCAGCCTTGACCTAACGTTGAAATAACATGGGGAGATATTTTTTTAAAGTTTATTTATTTTGAGAGAGAGAGAGAGAACACAAGGAGGGGAGGAGCAGAGAGAGAGGGAGACAGAATCCCAGAATCTCTGCACTCTCAGTGCAGAGCCAGTGCAGAGCCAAATGTTGAGCTCGAACTCACGAATTGTGAGATCATGACCTGACCTGAAATCAAGAATCGGATGCTTAACCAACTGAGCTCCCTGGAGCTCCATTATGGGGAGGTTTTAAAGAAATATGGTGCCTCCCCTCTCTTCGAAATTGATTTAATTGATCTGTGGTGTGGTGTGGCCTCTTTTTAGGTGATACTACTGTTTAACCAGTTTCAGAATTGCTTCCTGTCCTTCCCAAGTAAGCTATTAGCTATTCTTTTTATTTCCCTTTACCTCTGCAGTGAGTGAATGAAGAAACAGAATCCATCTTATAAATGAATTATTGTCAGAAGCCATTGGCTCCAATGACAAAAGCATGGATGGAGGGGAAAGGACCAAACGGTCTGCAGTTTTTATTGCATCCAGGTAAAGATGACTCCATGACCCCATAGGACGAGTCTAAACTAACAGGACTCATAATGAAATGAGGCCAGAGGGACTGGGTGTGATGTGTCACGAAGGAAGTATCCATAAAGAAAAGTCCAGGAATGATTTTGTTTCGTTAACATAAAGGCAATAACAAACTAAACACAATAAGCTTCAAAATACATTTTCATTTTTAATTTAAAAAATAAATAACAGCAAATCTGAACAAAATTTTTCTACTTCAATGCACATCTTCCTAACGGTCCCTGTTTGAAAACCAGCTAGTTATAAAATCCTGGCAACAGAGCCTCTGACAAAGTTTGCATAAACAACTCACAAAATTTGACTAATAGGGGAGTTTAGGCAGCATATGTGGGAGACCAGCTTTGGCCGGATTGTAAGAATCAGGCTGAAATCATCAACTTAAAAGGAAAACTATCTTTTTCCTTTTGTACATTAAAACTGGTGGTACCACTCTCAACCCACCCAAAGAGGAACTTACCTTTTTCAACTAATTTTAAAAACCCACTCGGTCAATGGTGCACGGGCCTAAAATCCGTTGTACAGAAACAGTTTCCTTCTGCTTCTCTCTCTCATTCACTTAGAATCAAAGAAAGCTAGAGCCAAAAGGATTCTAAAAATCATGTAGCCTCAAATATGTATCTTTGTTTTACATGAGGAAATTGAGGCCCAGGGACTGACTACAAGTTGACTTGCCAAAAGGTACAAGGTCTTTTTTCTGTCCTGTTTTGTGTTGATAGGGGAGAGGGGAATTCCCCGCTTTTTTCATTATACCTGACAAGCGAGAGGAAGGTAGGTACAAACGTCAAGGCCCTTCTAAATGCTTCTTGTGGAAGGAGAGCGTGGACATGAGGGGACATTCTGGGGTGCTGGTCGTGGTCTGGGTCTGGATATGAGAGGTGGTGACATGGTGTATACTTATGTAAAGTTTCATACGTCTGCGCCCCTGAGATCTGTATGTGACTGTATGTATGTTAAGTCATGTCTCAAATTTAAAGGAAGAAATTACTCCATGATCTGGGGGCAGGCGGAAGGGAAGGATTCCCAAAACTTGGAAAAAGTTAACAAAGGTAGACTGTTACCCCAGATCCTGCTTTATCTCATTTGTCTTAGGGATGGCATTTTTCACGGGTCTTCCTGACCGGAGAAAATGACTCCAATTCTGGAATCAAAGTGTGAAGGCAGAGGAGGGGGAGGCCCGCGGCCCAGCAGTCTTATTTAAGGTTTCACTTTCCTCTAATCCCGTCCTGCCAAACCCACAGCACGACACAGTCTGTATACCAGGCTGTTCCCACTGAACACACTGAATCACCATATCTGTAGGGTTTCGTACAGTGTCTGGCATTCAATGAGAGATTAATGTTGAATAACATTTTTCAATTCTTAAAAAAAAAAAGTATCTAAGGAAGACAAGTCACCAGAACAGAGAGAGAAAATAAGGGATTAAAAAAAATCCCATAAACTAATATCCACAAGGGCCGTGACAGTTGGGGAGGGTGGGGGGCTACTTCCGACACTGCTCAATACCCCAGAGTTCTTCTCCAGGAAAACAAAGACCAGCTCTTTTCTCCTTTATTCCCAGCCCCTCATCTCTCCTGTATGTAAGGTAATCCATAAGGCCTTTCTTCGTAGGACAGACGTTATTTACGATCTTTTGTCAAACGTGACTCTTTCTGACCCCATGGCTTTCCAAAGGAGGTAAAACTTCCAATGTCCCATGTAATCTGTTATTCACTTCATTACCTAGAATCCTTTCTACTCAGGCAGGAGACACCTAGTATTTCCATTAATGTGGAAGGGGAACCGTAGGGAAAACTAGGCTCTATTAAAAAAGGGAAGGTATTCGGGCACTGGTGTATCAGATTTCCCCAGCCTCTCATCAAAGACCACCCTGCAGAACTCACTTGCACTGCTCTGAAGGGACCTGCTTTGAGGTTTGGTATTTTGGGTGACCCCGTGTACATCTTTCTCTTTTAAAGGTAACTTTAAAAATATGGCGACTGAGGCCTACAGATCCCCGCTAGCCAGTCTGTGAGGCAACCTCTCAGAAGGTGCTCGGGGCTCCACAGAAGCTCAGTATAACCTTTCCTTCTCTTCGTTCTCCTGAGTTCCTTCCACTAATATCCCTTTCAGTTCTTATTAGCACTTCTTCTTTAGTCATAAAGAATTATTCCAAAAGATGCCATGTTTTTACAAGGGGCTGTAGGTGCAAAGCTAACCTGCACTCATGTTCCCAATTACCTTGGGGAAAAAATAACTGTGATGTTTGCTGGAAGGGAATTCCAGATGTTACTCAGGGCCCACAGAGAAAAGAAAGGGCCATTTCGCACCTACTGCTTCAGAGTCCATCTGACCAGGACCTCACCTGTGTGGTAGATATTATCCTGGTTTCTGAAGGGAAAGAAATGAAGGCTCAGAGGATTTCAAACAATTTGAGGGGGTTGGTCAAGTTGATGGATGATGTAGCTGGGATGGTCTGAAACCAGATGGTTTCCTTCCAAAGCCCAGGTTCTATTTTACCCCCTTTTAGGTTCTCCTGAGTGGGGGGTGAAGAGCGACCTTTTCCTCACCTCTTTTAAATGCACATACTAATTGCCTGACTGATGCTGGCCAAGTCTCAGAGGTTTAAACTTTCTTGACTCTCTGAAGAATTAGTATGTCTCTCCTCAAAGGAGTGGTGTTGGAATAGGCCCACAAAGAGGCAGGCAGGCAGGCAAATCTTGGAGGTGAAATCTCTCCTCTCTCTACCTCAGTGGGGAAGGGGTCTGGGCCCGGTTGTGGTAGGGATCTGGTGAGCTTCCGTGCAGGCTGACCTCGGGGACCCACAAAAAGTTTTCTACTTTGCCATTAACAACCAAGTAGTATAGAAATATCTGGGACATTTCCACTGTTGTTCCAACTAGGGGTGGGTATTCATCATGGAGTTTGCCAGGGCCGTCCTCTCGATCCAGGCTCTATCTGGGGAGAGAGCCTCAATTAGCAAGCTGGGTTAATAGTAAGAATCTGCAGTCAGACTTTCTGTGTTGAGCCTCAAGTTCCTTTTCGACAAAACCAAGGGGTTGTCTGTGTGACCTTCAAGGCCCTTCTAGCTCAAAACGCTTTTAACCTTGTGTGGTCATTTCTGTTGTGTGTATGGGATCTCTGACCATTGAAATCACCCCATTTCTTCTTCGGAAAGGAGCACTGACATTAGTACCATAAACATGTAATCAAATTAATTCCACAATCACAAGGAATAAATAATCAAAGGGAGATATTGCACTGTATTCTCCAGGGTAAAATCAGGTTGTAGAGAAGGAGCCATTGAGCCATCCAAATGGGATCTGGAAGAGACGCAGTTGAACCTGGGCTTCTAAGTCCCTTCTGTCCAGTGATTTGGGCTCAGGGGGGATAACAGGACAAGAAACTGTGCAAAAGAAAGAGCTTCAAGGGAGTCCGTAGCGGGTAGAAGTGACTGAGGGCCGTTAGTCGGGAGCATGAGGGGCTCCCGAGAGGGGATGGGGGCAGCTTTCCCATGACACACGTGGTGGGGAAAGGGGTGGGATGCAGGAGCTCAGACCTCACAATGGAGTCCATGTTTTTTCAACAATGATAGCTATCCACACTTGAAGGCAGCCAATCTTCATTACGAAGATGTTCTTTTCCTCAAAGGAGACACAGCAGACATCAGAAAGATAGGATTATTCTGGCTACAGAAGTACTTGTGGTGGGTCTCTTCCAACGTTACTTGAGACATGATGTGTACATGTGAGGAAACGAAGTCTCGTGCATGGCTTTTCAGAAGCAAAGTATACATCTTTCCAAAGAGTAGGCTCCTGGGGTGCTCCACACTGACCACAGAAGAACGTCTCCAGGTTTCTGTAAGCCTCAGTGGCTCTGTGCTGGAGGCCGAGTTTAATGACAGGGAGGGAGACCTCTCCTTTGAGAGGACATGGGACATGGCCAATCTGGGAATTCCATGTAGAATGGAGGAGAGGAAGTGTGGCCTGAGGCATCTATCAAAGAGAAGCCTTTCCAAGAACAACCAGTTCTGAGCTGGTGAAGCTGATCCTGGGTCAGGAAAGGTGGTCAGCAAGGGGCCCCGGGCAGTGAAGGCAAGTTTCTCCTCTCAGGCCTCTGATGTTCTTGGGGGTGGGTTGGGAGTGGGGGGGCAAGATCCTTATTGGGGTCCAGGCTCGGAAGAAAGGAGGCCAGATTTCCGAGTTTTTGGAGGTGGCGGGGGTGGGGCTTTGGCTTCTCTTCGGACAGGCAGTGGGGGAGCCATCTGAGGGAAGAGACACAACAAGAAATGAGTCTTCCCTTTTTTCCTAATCTCCCTTCTCCTCCACATTTCTGACATCATGCTTTAGCTGCTAACTGAACTGAGTTTGTCTACACAGACAAGAGGGGAAATAAGACTGACTTATCCTCCCTTGTCCTCCTTGAGTTACCAGATATACACCAAAATGTTATATCCCCAACGCTAGGGCTGTTGGCACATCTATGGTAGGCACTCAAGAAATATTTGTTGAGTGAACAAAGGAAACCCATCAGAGGTCCTTCCAGAATGACTGTCACTCCCTCCGAAGAAGTAAACTCTTCAAATGAGAATCAGAACTCACTTCTTAATGCACTCGCCTGTACCCATGGTGAGGTACAGAGAAAAGTTCTATCTTCCATCTGATGAAAAGGTCTACTTACATTTTTCATTACTTCCATTGGAAACTCCCCCATCTTTATGGTTTCAGGAATGAATCAAGAATTGATAGGAGTGACAGATCTATGGGAACCCTGCCTAGTAGGAAGCCTGGAAAACCAACACTGCATCCCCACGGCTGGTGCTCCCTACCTCCGTGGAGTTCCGCTGGCTGCTCTCATAGGGCTTGCTTTTGGGGGGAGGGGGAGGTGGGACAGTAGTAGTCATCAGCCCATCTGTCTGCAAAGACGGGGAGCCTAGAAATGGTACAAAATAGATGAAGGCAGAGAGAAGAATTTATCACGGCATCTTGTAGAACCTCTGCTTCCCATTTTGCCCCCTAAACCAGCCTGGTCAGTCAAATTGCTCAGATCATATTCTATGGTTTCTGTGGACAGAATGCAAAAGATCTCTTGCCTCTCATGACAAATGTAGCACTGTTTACTCACTAGAAGGCTTCACACGAAGTTCTGAAGTAAAAATCCCATTTTTTGTTCAAGGTTTTTATGAGTAAGCTGGAAATGAGGACATTTTCTAGAAACTGGGGTTCCATTCTCTGATATTTCCCAAGAGCTTAGAGAAAAATGTCAGTCACAAAGTAAGTGGTCAATAAATATTGGTTACATTGAACTGAATGGTCTTAGTTTTATCATTTGAAGGGTGTGATACCCATTTCCTCCAGGAAACCTTAACCTAGTTACCTCTAACTCTTGGTTGACTATTATGTCCCATGTGGCACAATGATTTGCCCCTCCATTCTTTGTACCAAGGGCACCTTGTCATTCTTCTCAGACACTGTGGATTGTTGATTCCCCAGGCCTGACTATAAACAGAATATGGAATAGGTCTATTTCTTGTCCTTTTTTGGGGTCCTTTTTTATACAAAGTACAGGGCTATGGACCCAACAGTTTGTAAGTTACTTGCTTCCTGTCTGGTCCCCATCTGACTCTACCTCCTTTCTGTCTTCACAATTGGAAAAGGCATAGTGAGACCCTCTGGGTCACTATACAGAGAACGCTAATGAGTCCCAGCAACCCCAACACTCCTTGTCAAACTCTTAACTGTACTATACCCACCACCACGGAATGAACCAACTGTATAATAATCTCCTACACGGTGTGGCTGTTCCGGCCAAAAATTGCTCAGATCCATAAATATACTCCGTTCCCTACTAGAACAGATATAAAGGATATATCTCTCTATAAAACTTACTTAGGGTCCTGGTAGCTTTAGGAGTGAGTGGAGGCGGGCTCAACGGTGTTGACTGAGGAGGTGAAGAGCTATGAAATGGTGTCAGCCGATTGTCCGACAACTGGAGACTCTTTGGTCTTTGTGCTTTCCTGCCGGGGCTCTAGTGGGGGTGGGGGAGGGGACACAGCAAAATGTTCTCATGGTGAGAAAGGCTGACCTCATCAATGCTCTGAACAATCTTGCCCACTAAGCACAAACTCGGTAGAGGGAACAATTCCAGGAGCCGTGGCAAAGACACGAACAGGGAATCACTGAATCATACTTTATTTTCCGGCCTGCCACGAGCCTCATTTTGACCACAGTGGGACTGGGGTATTTGGACTGGAAACGAACCATGTGGATTCTCAGGGAAGGCTGGTTTTGCCTTCCTTGATGTGGCTCATGGAAGAAAAAGTACCTTTTGTGTGTGTGTGTGTGTGTGTGTGTGTTTTAAGTTAAGAGAAGAGAAAGGCCCATGTTTGGACCAGCTCATGGAACATGGTGGTAAGAACCACAACTCCAAGCATCAACCCACATGTTTACATTGTGGGTATGAGGTCTTGCACCACTACTGATTTAGATGCTCACACTCTCCATACGTGCTTTTCTTTGGCCCAGCCTAAGATCTAATGCTGTCGTAGGCTGCAGGGTCCTGAGGAAGAAAGGCCTGCTTCCACCTGGGGACTCCCAGCTGTGACATGAGTGGCGATGTGCCGGGCTCCAGGGGAAGCACTAGCAAACCTCTGGTGCTTGTTTGCTTGCCCCACCCCCCGTTTTTGATTGTTCATTTGTTTTTTACCATCAGATCAGGTTCTGATGCTTTCTCTGCAATGACCTGGGACTTGCTCAGGCTCCAGTCTTTTCTCTTAAACTTGCTGATCCGGTTCTCGGTGTCTTCTTTGAGGGGGACATCTTCAACTCTGGCACCTGACGAAGCCCTGCGCTCCAAAAGTGGCTCCAGGATCGACCTGCCAGCCAAGCACAAGAGCAAAATCACAAAACACTGGTCATCTGTTAGTCCAAATTTACTCCAGAAAGACAGAGTATATGACTCCTCAATCTAATCTTGACCTGTGACTCCCTTCTCAAGCTCTCAATCT
This sequence comes from Crocuta crocuta, assembly GCF_008692635.1. Lineage (NCBI taxonomy): Eukaryota > Metazoa > Chordata > Mammalia > Carnivora > Hyaenidae > Crocuta > Crocuta crocuta. Next base: position 1,537,689 of record NW_027532601.1, read on the forward strand.
GCATTTCAAATCGCCAATTAAACATCTCAAGGTATATGTGCACAGGAACAAGACCATCAAAGTACAGAAGGAAACATCTCTGAATATTCATCTTATCCCAGGAAGACAAAGTCTTACTACATTTACAAGCAAAGACAGAATTCATACAGTAAAAGAGGGGTAAACAGCTTTATGCGGTAGATAATAGCACGTGCGCCAGAGACAGCCAGCCTGTGTTCAAATCCTACCTATACTTACTTCTTGAGCAATCTTGGGCAGAAAATCTTTTCATACCTCGGTTTTCCTTATCTGTGAAATGGGGACAATAATAGCACCTACCTCATAAGGCTACTACAAAATGCTTAGGATAAGTGCCTAGCATATATGTGTATTCCTGAAATGTTCTTATTTACAGTGACAGATATTTCTAGCACCATAGTGAAAACTATTTCATTCAAGAATCACGATTAAATGCTAGAGAGAGAGAGCAAGAGTTTGAGGAGAAACAGGAGAGTCTCACAATATTTCCCCTTACATCACTTATTAACTACAAAGGAAAAAAAAACAGTAACTATACAGAAAAGAAAATGGACAAAACATTAGTCACATACATGATCAATGAACGTCACCAATGGGGGAGAAATGGATACAATGTGCTTCTGAATATGATACCTAAAAGGAAACAACATCCTACAAAAATGTATAACCTAAATCCTAAGCACAAGGAAAAATAAGAAACCCAATTTCTCAAATGAAGGGAAATCCTATAAAATAACTGGCCTGTAATCTCCAAAAATGTCAATGATATGAAAGTCAAGATAAGGAGGGGCTAACCTGCTTCAGATTAAAGAAGAATAAAGAGGCATGACTAAATTCAACATCCTTAACTGGATCCTGTACCAGATGCTGCTATGTGTAAAAAACATTAGTGGGACCACTGACAGAAGAGGAATATGGCTTAGAGCTAACAGTACTGTATCAATGACAAATTTCCTGAATGTATAGGCTGTAGTTCTGTAAGATGATATGATGGTTCTTAAAACATCACGTATGCAACCCACTCTCCCATGGAGGGGTAGCGGTTGGGGAGAGACAGGGACAGAGGGAATGACTATGGCATAATGTAAAAACAAGGAGGGGTTAAAAAGATACTATACCTTTTATGATGGGTATTGCTTACAGCTTCTGAATGGGTATTCAATAAACCTTGGTTTGATTAAAAATGGATAGATTTTGCTCCCTAAAAATAGAAAGTTTGGAGGGGTGAATAGGCAGAGCACAGAGGACTTTAGGGCAGTGAAATCATTCTGTCTGATGTTACAACCATGCCATTATACATCTGTCCAAACCCACAGAACGTACAACACCAAGAGGGAACTCTAATGTAAACTATGGACTCTGGATGATGATGACGGGTCAAGGTACGTTCCTCAGTGGTAACAAATGTACCACTCTGGTGGGGGAGGTGATGGTAGAAGAGGCTGGGCCAGTGTGGGAGGACATGGACTGGGAAATCTCTGTACTTTCTTCTTACTCTTGCTGTGAATTTAAAACTGCTCTAGGGGGCACCTGGGTGGCTCAGTTGGTTGAGTCCGACTTTTGATTTCAGCTCAGGTCATGATCCCATGATCCTGGGATGGAGCCCTGAGTTGGGCTCTGTGCTAACTGTGAAGCCTGCTTAAGACTTTCTCCTCTCTCACTCTCTCTCTCTCTCTCTCTATCCCTCCCTCCCTCCCTCTCTCTCTCTCCTCCCCTCCATCCCTGCCACCTACTCTTCCTCCCCCACTCACGTACTCTCTCTCACTCTAAAAAATAAATCATAAAAAATAAAACTGCTCCAAAAAAATAAAGCCCATAAGACAGACAGACAGACAGACACACACACACACACAAGCTGTGGTATGAAATAAGACAACATAAAAACAGCTATGAGATATTAGTATTTTTTTAAAAAAAAGCTTCCATTTGGCAGAAAGCATCATCAATCAGTAAACGAAAACTATTTGCTGAGCATATTTTAGACGCCAAATACCTTTAATTTATAAGACACTTTTATACACCAAAAAGAAAAATATGAGTTCACATTTTGAAAAATTTTAAAGGATATAAATCGGTATTTCATGAGAACAGAAATCCAAAGAATTTTAAAAAGTTAGTGTAACTGGTTATTAAATGTGTAAATATTAAGGGTATTTGGAGGGGGCCAAGATTTTGTACATTTTATTACAGAAAACTTCAAACATGAAAAAGAGAATAAAATAAACTTGCATGAAGATATCATGCAGTGTCAATAATAATTCATGGCCAGTCTGGTTTCTCACATCCACCTAAGTCACATTCCGTGCCCCTCACTGGATCATTTGGAAATGATTCTTAGACGGCATATCATTTCATATATAAATATTTTAGTATATATCTCAGTAAGGCAAGGACTCACTTCATAACATTAGTACACTCCCAGCATCAGTGCTGCAAAATGAAATAATTCCTTAATTTCATCAAATGTCCATTGTTTTTTACATTGCCTCTCTCATCATTTGTTTGGAACTGGTTTGCTTGAATCAAGATCCCAAACAGGATTCACTCACTGTATTTTAGTTGATATGCTTCTTAAACCATTTAAAAATTTTATAAGAATTTTCTTTCTTTTTTTTTTTTTTAGATAGAGAGAGACTGCAAAGAGTGGGGGTAGGAAGGGGGAGACAGAGCCAACACGGGGCTCAATCCCACGACCCTGGGATTATGACGTGAGCTGAAATCCAAGAGTTAGACGTTTAACCAACTGAGCCACTCGGGTGCGTCTCATTTAAAAATTTTAATATGCGTGGTCCACCTTTCTGCAAAGTATGTTTACCTTGCTCTATGAAGGTAAAGGGTGAGAAAGTTCCAGAGAAGTCTGAGTAAGGAGTCACTGGGAAATGTCTGTTGACTGCAGTTTCTTTTTCTGATTTCAAAGTATTCTCTCCTTTTCTATTATATATTTTTTTAAAAAGACAGCATGCATGGGTTTTTAATTTTTTGGTATTTTTGAATTGCAAATATATTTAAGGGGAAGCCACTCATTATTATTTATCTTAAATCTGTACTAAAGAAATATCATAGAACTAAATTCCAAAAAAATCCTCTTACTATTCTTCTTTTTAAGATTTTGTTTTTCTTAAGTAATCTCTACCCCCAGCATGGGGCTCAAACTCATAACCCTGAGATCAAGAGTCGTATGCTCTTGGACCGAGCCAGCCAGGCACCCCAAGATTCTAATTATTCTTAAAACCGACTAAGCCAAATCAAACAAACACATGAAATCACCTCAAACAGTAATTGGTCAGAGAGAAAGAAAACCACTACCCCAGGTTCTATGGAATCAATTAGGACTTCAGCTGAGAAACTGACACTGAAGGCCAAGGGTCACTAGACTGACAGTCAAAGATGTGAGTTTCACTAGGGCCTAATTAAGAACCACACTTAACCATAAAATAACTACCATGTAGTCCCCCAGGGCCCATGTTAGTTTTTTTGCTTATAAGGGTTACTTCACTGATTTTTCTGAAACATCAAAGATTAAATTTTTTCTAAACAATTTTGTTCCGGGGCCCCAACTCTGCTGGTGCTTTACGCATGTAGTACTTAGTTGGCCTTCTGTGTAAATCTTCTGGCTTTCCCTTAACACGAGCTGTGTTTTGAAAACTAATCCTCTTTCTGTGCCTTGGCCTCCTGTATGCCAAGCAGGACGGATACAGTCCACCTTCTTACCAATAAAGAACTGGACCTTGATAGGCATCACATCCAATAATCTCATGAAATGGTTAATGAATCCTGTGACATAACATTGGTAATGGGAGACTCACGGTCATTAGCTGAGAATCAGTTGGAGCTGCTTTGAAGACACATCCTAAATAAGTGTCAGACAACAGTACCAATGACTCCTTACTCACTGGGGAAATCTGGGCAAGATCAATAACCCACCTTAAAACTGGGTTGTGGTAAAAAAGAGGACCCCGCTCACCTGTTCTCTGTTTACTGCCCTAGGGTATCAGCAATCATGGGGTCTCTGATTTTCAACAGCTATTTCAACCCTTTTCTTTTCTGAATGAGGCAGTTTATTTAAGGAAAGAGTCTTACTGAACAGAACTTCTATGCTTTCCACAAAGGATTTAGTCTCTCTTTATGGCATGAAAAAAAAAACCATAGAAGAGAAAAAGTAAATGAATCAAGGATTATTTAATATTTAGTAATGCTAAGGATTAGAAATTGTGCAAATACCTAATACTCTATTGCACATGGCATTACATATTGGTACTTGTTTGACATAAGAAGTGTAATGAATTTCATCCTCTGACTAGGTAATGCATACTTCTAGAAATGCATCCTACACATGATCTTCACCAAAAAGCCAAGAAGTGATAGAAGAATGTATCCTAAATAACCAGAAAGCTATAAGTACACATCTACTGATACAAGTTAAATGTTTGCATACAAACTTTATGATGAACTTTGGTGATTACTTATTTAGAAATAACGACACAGCTTAAATATTCTATAGTAAGAGAAGGATTAATTACGGCACATTATGGGATGCAATGGTAAATAGCCATCGAAGATGATAATAAGATAACAATGCAACGTGGAAAATGTTTATAATAAAACAGTAAAAAGAAAAAGCAATTTCCCAAACTATATCTGTGCTATAATTGCAACCATGTAAAAATATCTCTCAGTGGAAAAGGATAGATAATTTAGGAAATAGTAAACATGTGATTTTCAGGGAGGGGGCTGTGTAGACAGGTTATTTTTGTGGTATAATTATTACAATACAGAATTTAAATTTAAGATGAAATGGTGAGTCAACTGGACTTATATTGAACTCTAAAATACATAATGTTGTTAAGGACTCATCATGTATGTTAAATGACTCATCATGTATGTATGCAGGTCACATAATGGTATGTACAATGCTTTCCCAATTGTATAAAATGTATATACGCTTTTTTCGTTTTCTATAGCTAACCCTTAACAGTGGTTTCTTCTGAGTGATGACATAAGCATTTTTCTTTTAAGTTTCTAATACTTTGAAAATTTTCTATGTGTACATATTTAATTATATAATTAGTAAAATATTTTTTAAACAGTATTTTTAAACAACTAAAAATTCATCCCTTTACAATATTTTAAATTTGAACATATGGAAAGGCATTCCATGATTTTGGTGAGAAAGGCTCAATGTCAAAAAGCCATCAATCCTGCCAAAGTTAGTCTAGAAATTTAACATGATCCCAATAAAAATTGCCATAGAATTCTAGACAAGTTAATCCAAAAGTGAGCATGAGTAAAATTAGCCAGATATTTTCTAAAAAGCCTTTTAAATCTATAGTAATTAAAATTACATAGTATTATTTCATAAACATACAAGGAGATCAAAGAAATGGGGAAAAAAAAGTCTACAAATAGACTAAGGAAAATATAGGAATTTGATTTTTTAATAAGGTTGACATTTCAAATCAGTAGACAAAAAAAATGGTTTGCTCACTAAATGTTATAGGGAGAAATGGGTAGTCATATAGCCAAGAAGATAAAGTTCATACCTCATAGTTTATACTAGAATAAATTTGAAAGATTTGGTGGTGAATAGTGAAACTCTAAAATTAACTTTTTGTAGTCTTAGAGGTCTTTAATTATGATATAAAACCCAGAAGTCATAAAATCAAACATTAATTTATTTGACTGCATTAAAAAGTCAGCACAATTAAATAAAAAGTTAGAAGCAAAGTCAAAAGAGAAAGGAGAAATTGGAAGATGTATTTCAACTCCCATCACAAAGAAAACACAACAGAAAAATGTGCCCAAAATACTGGACCATAGTTCACAGAAAATAAAACACAAATGGTTACTAAAAAAATGAAAAGCTCAGCTTCGTACAAAACAAGAGAAAGAAAACCAAACCAAAATCCTATACCATAAAAATACTCTCCACCTATCAAACTGACAAAAATTAAAGCGACTGATAATATACAATCTGGGGGCTAGATGGGGGTTGATGAGGCACCCTTATATTTGCTGGGCATGGCTGTAAAATTGGTATATGCCTATGGAAGCCAGTTCAGGACTAAATTTGAAAATTGCAACTATATATGTTTGACAAAGGAAGTTCACTTCTGGAATTTTTCTCACATGGATATACTTGTGCATTTACAAAGTACATTTTTAAAAAATTTCTTTTTTGTTAAATTTCCTTTTTAATGCTTTTATTTATTATTGAGAGGCAGAGAAAGAATGTGAGTGGGGGAGGGGCAGAGAGAGGGAGAGACACAGAATCTGAAGAAGGCTCCATGCTCTGAGCCATTAGCACAGAGCCCAACGCGGGGCTTGAACTCATAAACCGCGAGATCATGACCTGAGCCGAAGTTGGATGCTTAACCAACTGAGCCACCCAGGCACCCCCAAAATACATTATTTTTAAGGTGACTCACTGCCACACTACTGTGACAGTAAAAGACTGGGGTCAACTAAACATCCATCAATAGGCACCAGTGGAATGTATATGGTGCAGACATATCACAAGATGTCTGCAGCTCAGAAGAAAGCGGAGGCTCTTTACATTCTGAGACAACGATTTTTAAGACACAGTCAATGAAAAAAGCAAGGTAAAGAAAGTATTAGATGTTTCCATTCAATATACCAAGAAAGTGTGGGGAAGAACACATATTTAGGTATTGCTCGTGTGTGTCTAAAGAGCTGTTGGAAAGGCACCAGGATCCTGCCGGCTAGTACTGGCCTCAGGAGAGCGGTACTGGTAGGAGAGGGGTCAAGGACTGATGCCTGATGTTTCCTGACATATCCCTTTTGTGTCTTGGAGCTTCATATCATGTAATGATGTTGCCTATTTATAAAGTAAATATAAATTTTAAGATGGCTTTTAAAAATGGATTCAGATTAAAAAAAAATCAATGACTCTAAGTTAATATGAAAAAAATAATTCAGAAGGTGATAGGGTGGGTGACAGGATGTGATAGGATTAGAGGTGATGATTATCCCATTTTTTTCATAATGATCATCATTATGTAAATAATGATCTTCCTCACGAGGAAGACAATGAGAATGGGATCCAGGATAATAACTGTATGCTCCGAATCCTTTCCCTTATAAGGATGATGCATCTACATAGATCAAGTCTCCCTTTGGTGACACAAGGCAAAGGTTAGTAAGGAGATAACTTACCTTTACCCCATTCCTTCCCCGCCCCCTGCCTCCCCTGGCGATTAAAATTCAAACTCTTACCCATCAGATCCTGGTCTGGAAGGAGCATTATCAGATGAGTTAGAAGAGGTGGAAATCACAGAGGAAGTCACCGAGGTGATGGACAATCTCCGCAGCGTAGATGACATGATGTAGGGCAGTACGAGAGACCCCGTGCGGCTTTGCTTCCTCTCAGTCAAGTTGGGGGGCTGAGGGACACAGGCCATCTCATGGTTAGTGGGCCTGGAATTCAGCCCACAGGAACTGCTGCAGCCTCCCACCTGTCTGTGACAAGTGCCATGTGTACTGGCTGCCACCCATAGCTGCCTCAGCTGTTATATACTGCAAATACTTATATTCTTTTTTTAAGTTTATTTATTCTGAGAGAGAGAGCGAGAGAGTGAGTGAGCCTGAGTGGGGGAGGGGCAGAGAAAGAAAAGGAGGGAGAGAACCCCAAGCAGGCTTCGTGCTGTCAGTGCAGAGCCTGATGCGGGCCTTGAACTCATGAACCGTGAGATCATGACCTGAGCCGAAATCAAGAGGTGGATGCTTAATTGACTGAGCCACCCAGGCGCCCTGCAAATACTTAGAGTCTTAATTATAAACACAACTAGGTGAAATCTACCTTGTTTCTAAGACTTAGAGAAACATTCCCCAATAATCTGTTGCCAGCCATGTGAGAGGAGAAGCCAAGCTGTTCATTACCCCCCAAAAGAAGAGCTGTTCATTACCCTCTGTCTGCTTCTCCAGTTTAACTTCTTTCAATCACTAAAAAGAATACTGGCCTAATAGAAAGTTTTAGGTTACACTATAGACCTGATGCTTAAGATGTAAATGGTGAATCTTAAGAAGTAAAGGAACATCAATTTACCATCATTAAAGGTGTCTTTAGTAGGACCGATTGCCCTGATTGGCCAATGTATCAAATTCACATGTGAAAATTGGCCTGGATCTAATAAAAACTACTTAAATAGGTGCAAGTCACAGTCCTTCCTCTCATACCTTGCATAAAAGACAAATGTTCCTAGAAGCAAGCTCATAAGTGGCTGTAGGTTAGGAGGTTAGGCACAATCGAACACGCGGATGACTGAAAGCAATGATTACAAAGATACTCAGAAGAAAAAGGCAGCAGACATGGAGGTGTGGGAATGGCAGACAGAAGTACACGGAAAGAAATTCAGAGCTTTGACCAAGGAAAGAGCACTGGAAAATCAGAGTTCAAGTGTAAGAGAGTTAAAGAGAACAAGGTGAACAAACTCCTATTAAAAAGAGCAGAAAAACGAAGCTGGATCCAAACATTCAATCAACTGTTGCAGAGAAAAATTATTAGTTATTTTTTATTAGGTAATCTTTCTGCCCTGTGTGGAACTTGAACTCACGATCCCAAGACCAAGAGTCACATATTCTACCAACTGAACCAGCTACATGCCCCAGAGAGTAAAGTTTATTGGGCATGTGCACTAATCCACCCAATGTCTCAGGAGTAAAAACACTGTTGGGACAGATATGTTAGAACTGTCGGGAAAAAATGACGAAATCACTGTATGCATTATAAAGTGCATTTCATAATTCTTTCTCCCCAAAATCACTGTATGCATTATAAAGTGCATTTCATAATTCTTTCTCCCCAAAATCACTGTATGCATTATAAAGTGCATTTCATAATTCTTTCTCCCCAAAATCACTGTATGCATTATAAAGTGCATTTCATAATTCTTTCTCCCCTTCAAAGGTGTGAAGAATGTAAACTTTTCATCAAAATGAAAAATGAATAAAGTTAACTAAGAAAAACACTAAGCATTGGGCTAGGCAGGACAGGAATAACCAGTGTCTGGGACCAGGACACTCCTAAATGCTAGTAGAGGGGCCCTGACACTATGGTCCCAGACCAGCAGCATCAGCACCACTGGGAGTCCATCAGAAATGTAAACCCTTGGGCCCCACCCCAGACCTCCTGAATGGAAACTCTGGAGATGTGGCCCAGCAATTTGTTTTCATAAACCGTCCAGGTGGTTCGGATGGTCACTCAGGTCTGAGAACCTCTATCTAGCATGTTGACTGCGGAAAGTCACCAACAGCCTGCCATGTCTTCTCTGAACTGTCCTCCCCCCAACCCCCATATTTTCCTGCCATACCCATGCTATTTGGACTCATTTGGCAACTGAAAATCTGATCAATATCATAAATGGTAAAAGAAACTGAGTCAATGGGCTCCTTAGACCAAGCCTACCAGTGTTATAACACCATAGAGCTTCTCCACTTTCTCCTTGAGTTCCCGGAAACAGGAAGACAACCGGTCATGCAGTGGCTTTAGCTGCTCTGTCAGCTTCTCCCCGTGGATGCGGATCCCCTCTGTCAGCAGAGGCATCTGGGAAGAAGGGGCATAAAAAGGAAGGCATTATTGTTTAGGAAAAGGGCTATTTCAGATTTGGAGGCTGGGGGAGGAATGGGGGCAGAGGTTGCCAGGTAAACTGGCAGACATAGCAAGTATCAAATGAGAAAGCTACTTTTCAAGGTGGGGCTTGGGCATCGGCCACCCTTGGGTCAAGGATGCAGAGAAATACACAAGGGGACAAGCAGGCCGGTGACCGTGGAAGGGCTGACAGACTAGGCAAACCCACCTGAGCCAGGAAGCATGTCTGTGGATAAGCCACTGCTAGGTTTACACCTTAGACTGAACAGGATGGCTGCATTTTCTCTCACTATTTACTGAAATAGTGAGGGAGAGAGAGAGACTGAGGCCATCATGTCTCAGCTGGAACACAACCCAGCAAACCAACTTGAGGACTTGTCTCTCCTCTAGGAAGGTCCCTCTCAGCACTGTGCAGTCTAATGGAATGCCATCCTAGGTCCCTTGGCCAAGCAAACAGAGAAGCTATGATTCCAAAGTTAAAAAAATAAACAAAACCCAAAAAAATCAAAAACCCAAAGGCAATCCTAAAGTGGGCTTGTGGATACAAGCCCTAGAGAAAACCCTGGAGCGGGTGTCTTTGGGACACCCCAAAGAGCACAGCGGGAGGCTGTTGGGCCCCGTGCCTCGCCCGGAGCACACCTGCAATGCTATCAGTCGCTTCAGCAGCTCGATCTTCTCCTGGTCTTCAGGGTGCTCCTGCAAGTACTTTTCTGTAAAAAAAGCCTACAAACAGAGCACATGAGAGTATTAATTAGAACCCATTCTCATCTGTGTATCTGACCCGAGAGGGAGGGGAACAGAGCCTGGAAGGGTGACAAACGTCTCCTGTTCTGATAAGCCAGGAACAACTATGTAATAGTCCTTCCTCTCCTGGGACAGCCCTTGTACCACCGTGGATGATTCTTTTTTTTTTTTAAACTATTTTTTTTAAATATTTTTATTTATTTCTAGGGGAGAGAGAGAGAGACAGCATGAGCAGGGGATGGTCAGAGAGAGAGGGAGATACAGACTCTGAAATAGGCTCCAGGCTCTGAGCTGCCAGTCAGCACAGAGCCCGATGCGGGGCTCGAACCCACGAACCGTGAGATCATGACCTAAGCGAAAGTCGGACGCTTAACCGACTAAGCCACCCAGGCACCCCACCGTGGACGATTCTAAAGGTATGTGCTCTTTTGTGGTCTTTCTGGAATGGGGCAATGCCTCCTCACAGGACCTTCTGAACCATCACCAGACACGCACACGTGCACAAACCAAATAATCACCAGCACAGCAGACTGGCATTCACTGAAACAACTTGCCCTAAGGAACAATGCCAATGACAGTATCTTATCTACTGGACACAGTAGATAAGTGTCCAGATATAATAAAGGAAAAAGCAAAAACCTAACAGGATATGGCTGATAGTTTTCTTGGTTGACCATGTGATATAAGCTGTATCACATGTTTTCCCCCTACACTGAGGGAAGATTAATATCTATGCCTTCTTACTTCTCATTGATCCAAAAGGCTTTTTTGAGGACCTGAGATACAGATGTGAAAATGTTTTAGAAATATTAAATGCAGTTTGCATTTAGTCTTATTATATGTCAAGGCCATGTCCCACATAACACTATCAATAAGAGTTCATGGTCCCAAGGACTAGGTCCCTTTAATAGCGAAACAAAACCCAACTCAAACTATAATTATAGGTGTTATAGAACGCAACATTTTAAAGACAAAATTGGGGTGCCTGGGGTGGCTTAGTTGGCTAGGCATCTGACTTGGGCTCAGGTCATAATCTCACGGTTCATGGGTTTGAGCCCCACATCTGGCTCTGCGCTCATGGCGAGGAGTCTGCTTTGGATCCTCTGTCCCCCTCTCCTTGCGCCCTTCCCACGCTCGCATTTTTCCTCTCTCTCCCTCTCAAAAATAAATTAAGTAAATAAAACGTTAAAAAACAATAAAATACATAAGACAGAATTAGGAAAAAAAATTAAAAAGCCTATGGTGAACATGTCTAACAAAGTCAAAAAAGGGAGTTACATATTTTTTCCTAGTGAGCGTAGCCATCATTTCTGAGAGTGCTCTCAAACACCAACCTCCAAAGTTCCCCTCGCTCCTCTGTTCCCATACTATGAAAGCCACCTCACCCTGAAGGCAACCCAGGAGTTCTTGAAACTACAGGATACAGTTAAAAAAAAAAAAGTGATCAGTGACCTGCCCATTTGGTGTGGAAAATAGAATGTGTTCAAACTCTACCTGGTGTGAAGATGTTATGGGTTGAACAGTGGCCTCCTCCCCGCCCCAATTCATATGTTGTAGTCCTACCCCCGGTACGTCAGAACGTGACCTTAGCTGGAAACAGGATTGCTGCAGATGTAGTTAAGGTCACTGTGGAGTGTCACGGTGGAGTCACCCTGGGGTAGGACAAACCACTGATTCTACCTGACGCCCTTATAAAAAGGGGAAGGTTGGACACTGGAAGAACCCCGTATGAAGAGGTACAAGGCATGCCAAAGGTTATCAGCAACCCCTCAGAAGCCGGGAGAGAGGCTGGGGGCGCCTGGGTAGCTCAGTCGGTTGAGCGTTCAAGTTCAGCTCAGGTCATGATCTCACGGTTAGTGGGTTCGAGCCCCGCATTGAGCTCTGTGTTGACAGCTCAAAGTCTGGAGGTTGGCTTGGATTCTGTTTGTGTCTCTCTCTCTGTCCCTGCCCCACTTGTGTGCTCTCTCAAAAATAAAAAAATAAAACATTAAAAAAAATATTTTTTAAAAAAGAAGAAGTTAGGAGTGAGGCAGGAAACGGATCCTTCCTCGCAGTCCTCAGAAGGTCTGATCAACCCTGCTGATATCTGGAATTCAGGCTACTGGGCTCCGGGACTGGGAGGCAATATATTTCTGTTGTTCTAAGTCGCCCTGTTTGTGCCTTTGTTCCAGCGGCCCTAGCAGACTAACAGCACAAGGGATATAAATACATGCAGGCCGAGTGTCACGAACAGGAAGCAGCCAAGACGTCTGGAGAGCACATGCTATGGCCAGATTCATATTTTGGGAGAAATGAATGAAGAAATAGTATGGCTTTAATCTTCACCCACCTTCACCTTCCACACATAAGCAGTTTGAATCTTCCAAAGTTAAAAACAATTTTTTGCTATAAGATAAAAAGCACTGAAATTCCCAAAGCATCGGTTGGGTCAAGGAATATTGGGGTGGAGTGCACTAAAAATGAAACATTGAAATTCAATGTTTTTAGAAGAGTCCTGCATTGTGCGGGAAAAGGGCTGATGAATGACGGCCAACAGCTCTTACATTCCTATCACTCAGGCAGTGATGAATGGGCTGCTTTAAGAAAGGTCACCCATATAGGTGGGTGATAATGGACTCCCCAATTAATTGTTACGGAGGTTATGGTGATCAAGGAGTTGCCCTTTTCTCATATCTTTCAAAATGTACAAACTCAGACCTATTGATTGTAAGTACAATTTAGTAGTTGAAGCTAAAGGTCTTGAACTCTATTTGTGTACATACCTAACTTCCCCCTTTTTAAAACGTTTTAATTAGAAGACTCTCTCATTGGAAAAAACCTCACATGAAATTACGTATGATTCACAGATATTGGCATATACGAATTTGAATTCAAACAGGGACATTCTGTAAACAAAACAACACTTGGAAAAACAAATCAAAATTAGTACTAGGTATCTTATATGGGAAAAAACACCCGCGACAATCCTTACAGCATCATTAAAAAAAGTATGACATTCTGGATCCTAATTTTGTACTGAATGCCGTGACAACACTGGAGATTATTATCGACACGGAGCATGGGCAAACTGATCTCTTGTGTAACGTCTTTCCTGGCCGCTGAGTGTAATAAGCCTGAAGAAGCCTGAAAGGTTAAAGAGAAAGGAGAAGAAAGAAGATTGTTAGAGCAGCCACTGCAGAGCACGGACCGTTCAGATCACCTTTGGCTCCAAGTAGATCGGAGAGAGGAAGAAACTGACACTGATCAAGCCTCAACTATATGACAAGTGCTCTGTGATGTTCCTCAGATACAGGATGCCTTCCTTAGCTTCCAGCCACTCCTGTGCGTTAGGAATTTTCCTCACTTTTTTCAGATACAGAGCTTGGGGCTCAAAGAGGTGAAGTATCTCACCCAAGGGCACACAGTGGCCAATGGGAAGCCAGGATTGGGTCACAGAAGCGATGGATTCTAAAGCCCCTGGTCTTCTCAGGACATTGTGTATTAAGGGAAATATGAGAATCAGCCCCCCTACTGTCAGCTTGCCCTTCCTGATCATCTCCTTTTCCTTCCACTCACTCTCCTGGCTCCTCCACAGGTGTGTACTGGACAAATGGTTGTTTATAGTCAGCAGAGGACTCCAAAATTACTTAGCCACTGAAAACATACTGAACAATTAAAAATCCTGCCTCCATTAATTAGACTTAACTGATTTTTACATGTTGAACACATTACCTCCTTTAAAATTTGTTTTTAATGTTTGTTTTTAAGAGGAAGAGAGAGAGAGAGCATGCGCACACATGTGCACACAAATAGGGGAGCGGCAAAGAGAGAGACACAGAATCCAAAGCAGGCTCTAGGGTCTGAGCTGTCAGCACAGAGCCCAACATGGGGCTCGAACCCATGAGCTGTGAGATCATGACCTAAGCCAAAGTCAGACACTTAACGGACTGAGCCACCTCGGTGCCCCAACATTACCTCCATTTTAAATGGTGCTATATCCAAACCCTATGCAATGGTTCACTTCTAGTGAGCACTCTTCCTGTTTTTCCCAGAATAAAATATACGACACTTAAGTGAACTAATTTCATTGAACAGCCAGGGTCAGTATTTACCCATACAACCTATGGCACACCAAGTCAGGGTGGGCACTCCTAGAAACTATTTTTTTTTTAGAAGCTAATTTTTAAAAAACGTTTATTTATTTTTGAGAGAGAGAGAGAGAGAGAGAGACAGCGTGTAAACAAGAGAGGGGCAGAGAGAGAGAGGGAGACACAGAATCGGAAGCAGGCTCCAGGCTCTGAGCTGTCAGCACAGAGCCCGACGTGGGGCTCAAACCCGTGAACTGTGAGATCATGACCTGAGCCAAAGTCAGACATTTAGCCAATTAACCCACCTAGGCGCCCCTGGAAGCCAATTTTAAATAGAGCACAGTTCTACCTTTTCTGCAGGTGCTTCTTCACTTCCAGAGCATTCTCAGTTCTGTAAATCTGTAAGCTTTCTACTTCTCAGTGGAGAAAGGGAGAAGAAATAGCAGGTAAATCAACCAGGCCCCGTATATAAGGTTGATCTTTCAGTGACTCTATCGGACAGTGGCCTCACCCTGCCTGAGATGCTAAGGATGTCTAGGAGGTGTGAGGTCAGGCATAAGCTCTTCATTAATTTCATTTGCCCACACGTGAAGAGGGCCTAGTGAAGAACCTCTCAGTGAAGCTGTAAGAGACTAATTCACCAGCTGCTCGGTGCTGCACAGAGAGGGCAATGACATGGGATTCAGTGGGGATTCCTGGGTCCAGCCCACCTTTTCATAGTTGGAGTATCCCCCCATGACGGCCGGGTCTACAATGCCACTGAGCAGCATGGAGAGAGGATGCACAGAGAGGGCTCGGTCCCAGGTATGCTGCTGAACACAGTTGCTGATCTTCTCGTTGGTGAGTTCCATGGTCTCTATGGCATTCTCCAGGGGACTGATTTCTTCCTGCAAGAGTAGAGAAGAGAATGGAAAGGCATTTTGTGAGCTCACGGCAAAGACTGAAGAAATCCTAAGTGTTCCTCTTATTGTATTTTTAAGAAATGTTGGAGCGCCTGGGTGGCTCAGTCGGTTAAGCATCTGACTTTGGCTCAGGTCATGATCTTGCGGTTCGTGGGTCCAAGCCCCGCTCAGAGCCTAGAGCCTGTTTCAGATTCTGTGTCTTCCTCTCTCTCTGTCAGAAATAAATAAAACATTAAAAAAATGTTTATTTATTTATTTTGAGGAGGGTGGCACAGAGAGGGAGAGAGAATCCCAAGCAGTCTCCACACTGTCAGCACAGAGCCTGATGCGGGACTCGAAGTCATGAACTGTGAGACGGCGTCCTGAGCCGAAATCAACAGTCAGATGCTTATCCAACTGAACCACCCAGGTGCTCCCTAAGTGTTCCTTTTAAAAGGTTAAAAATCCTCACCATGCTATCAAAGAGTAGAATTTTGCTTGTCAAGGTTATGTTTATTTGGATCCCACACTTATGTGAAATGATCTTGCTAAGTTGTGAAATAAACTACTTAAAAATCTCCTGAGAAAGTACAAGGATGACCTAAAAATTAAGAGCTGTGGTAGTGATAATTTCTTAAGGCAAAATGTCTACAGAAATTTTGGGGGGAAAAATGGGGCTTGATGCTTCTTCCATGAGCAAAGGTAAAGTCTGAAAGACATATGTTCAAATCATACATAAGTCCTCTTAGTATGGGTTTTGTGGTTAGAAGAAGTCAGAAATAATGCAATATATTAGGATATCCCAGCTGTGGGCACCTGGGTGGCTCAGTTAAGTGCCTGATTCTTCATTTTGGCTCAGGTCATGATCTCACGGTTTATGAGATCGAGCCCTGCCCTGGGCTCTGTGCTAACAGTGCAAAGCCCACTTGGGGTTCTCTCTCTCCCTCCATCTGCCCCTCCTGCTCAAGTGTGCTCTGTCTCAAAATACATAAACATTAAAAAAAAAAAAAAAAAACCATCCAAGATGACTAGGAATCCCTAGAACCCATACAGAGGAGGAAGGCAGCAGACCTTCAAATCGGTCGGAAGGAAGGGAGACAGAACAGCAAATCTGAACAGTATGCGAGCCCCAGAAGGGAGGCTGAGGTACGTAACACCACGGAGAAGGTCCGGGCAGATGAAATCAGGAGGGTGATTTCAGGAGGGCGGAGAGTCTCACCACAGCTTTCTGAAAGTTCCAGATTGGCCCTCACATGACACCGTTACTTATTTATCCCCCGGCTTCTTTCTGAGGAGGGCAGCAGTGGGAGAGACCTCCAGCTTAGACCGTCCACACCACAAAACGTCACCGTGTGTCAGTATCAACAATGCTTTGGAAGAAGGCATAGGGAAAATGAAGGATGCGCGCTGCACTTGGCCAAGGATTCCATTCTCTCCTCCTGAAGAGAGCCTTCCCACTGAGCAGAAGTGATTCCCCCGCTCCGCCTGGTATTGGCCCAAATTCATTAGGGATTCATTCTACGAAGAGTGAGAACACATGAAATATGGATGCCGTAAGCTTGAAAGCACTCGATCTGATGCTTCTTCTGAATGGATAATCCTAATTGTTTACTATTTAATCAGAAGAGTGGATAGAAAGTCATCTCTTTCCTTACGAAATTCAAGATTCATCCACGCTGATAGTGAAAATCAGCATCAACAAGAAAAGCAGTACTGAGTTGTTAGCCTGGGGAGTTGGTACCGACCCACTGAACATTTATCTAAGTAACATTATCTGAAAAGAAGCAAAGGGTTTTATTGTTTCTAAATCACAGTATTTTTCCTATTTCTTCTTACAAAAAGGGTCACATGTCATTGAATCTCAGACACCAATGATTGCAAAACGTGCCTTCGATGCATGTGTGACTAAGAAGACAAAAATATGGCAGGATGTAACGGCAAGATACCCCCAAGTAGGACACCCCTCTAGTTTCAGGGAGGGAGAAAAGATGGACTTGCAATTGGTAAAACAGGGTGAAATATCTTGCTTTCTTGTTGCCAACAGTCTTCCAGCCTGAAGACTGATCGGCGTTCCAGACAAAACAGGATAGAGAAAGAAAAACCAATGCTACTCTTGCCTATGAAATTGCTCTTGCTTTTGAAATCTGCCATCTCACACGACAATCCAACACGCCTACAGAATTTGGTAATATCTTTCCTTCGACTCGACTGCTATGTATTTAGCCCACAGCCATCTTTCCAACACGTATGAAATGATACAAGTGCAAGAATATTCTTTGCAGCACTACCTGAAATGAAGATTGGGAATACTCCAAATATCCAACAGTAGGGAACTGACTACATAAATAATGATACATCTGTCCAATAAAATACTACACGCCTAGTAAAAGGAATGAGCCCGTTCTATATGTTCTGATATGGAAGCACCATGCAAGATACAGTCTTAATGGACACAAAGCAAAGTGCAGAACTGCGTGCACTCTGATAACGTGTGTGAGGACAGAACAAGAATTATGTAGGTCTTATGGATGTAGATAATTACCTAATCTTACATATAACAAGGATTATGTGTCAGTAAGGAGATATGGGGAAAGGGACATCAGGAGCCACTGGAAAGGCAATTATATTCATAGTGTAGCCCTTTGTGCTTTGTACTTCTTTCAGGTACTATATTGCCTATTCAATGATGAGGATGAGGATGATAACGGGGATCGATAATGGGGATGAGAACAGCAAGGAGAAGTAGGGGCGTGAAAACCAGAACAAATTCTCAACCTGGCATCACATTAATCACAAGGAAGTACAGAGCCCTTCGAGGTTTGCGTCTTCTGAACCTCCTTCCAATGGTCTAAATACACATTTCACAAGACCAGTCACCACGCAAAAGGGCTGCTGAGACACAAGAGTGCATAAAGTGGTCGGGGAGCGCCGAAGTCCGGGGCCCTCACGCCGAGGTGCGTGCGGTCTAGCGGCGGGCCGGCCAGGGCACCGGATGGCGGAGAAGCAGAAAGGCTTTCTCAACACTGCCGGTCAAACGACGCTCACTCGAGGAAACGGATGACAAAACAGCCATGTGACCCCAGATTTTACATTCTGCCAAAACATCTCCATTACCAGCACGGGAGAAAGGCAAGTAAAACAAAACTGGCCACATGCATCTGTGAACTCAAGTGCGTGCTAACATATCAACGACACAAGCCAGGTCGCAGGCACTTGAAAGCTGGGAAGGGTTTTTTAAAGGTTTTGAATGTGCTGGAAAGCAGATGGGCAGGAGGAGGTGGCAAAGGGGCAGAGGGTGGGTTAAGTGAAAAAAAAATATGGACACCGAACACTAAGATAGCGTGACCTTGGCTTTGGGGGAAGATGGGCAGTTGCCAAAAGTGGAGGCCGACTCTGAGCAGGAGGTATCTTTCCTTTACCCGCTCAACATTCCTTATTTCAGGATAAAGTACATGAGCACAGGGCTGAGTTTAACACCCGAAAGCATCAGAGGGCACAGGGAAAAGGAGCTGTGACATGACGTCATAGGGAACCCCTCCCCTGGCACCCATTTTTCTGAAATATTAAGTTCCCTAGAGCTGCCAGGGATTTTAGAGCTTGCGTGATTTCAATCACCGCTTCCTAATGCCTTCTCCACCTTTGCACATATCCGCCTGGTGTGAAGTAACCTCCTATCATGCAGCGCTTGATGTCAGACTAAGAGAAGTCCTTCCGGATCCCATTCGGATGGCGATCCGAGGCATCCCACCAAAAACACAAGGGGCTTGCTTCCGGGCTCTCGCGGTTCACGCTCAGGCCCTGAGAACAGGCGGGGATACAGGACACGGGAACAGTGTAATGCCACAAACACGGGGCACTTCCCAGGGCTTTCTCTCCGGATTCAGAGAGGGTTTTAAAAGCTTTTATTTTATAAGCCGCTTCAGTTCTGCAAGCCCTAAGCCACACAGCCTCATTTAAGACCATGATTTGCTTTGATGGGATTTGTTTTTTTTGTTTTTTTTTGTTTTTTTTAATTTATTTTTTTTAAATGTTTTATTTATTTCTAGGAGAGAGAGAGAGAGACAGCGTGATCAGGGGAGGGTCAGAGAGAGAGGGAGTCACAGACTGAAACAGCCTCCAGGCTCCGAGCTGG